>NC_141143.1:161499404-162099404 GCF_053477565.2 Lygodium microphyllum
CTAGACACTCAAGCTCCATCATTGTGTAGTTTCGTTCTCTGTCGGTTACCTTTCGACTTGCATAATAGATAGATTGATCTAACTTCAAGGGGACCTTTTGGCATAAGACTGCACCTAGGCCTTCGACTGATGCATCAGTGTGCACATGAAACTCTTCTATCCAATCACACGACTACAAGATGGGTGCTTCAATCAAAATGTTGAATGCCTCATCACAATCAGTGGTCCACGTGAACTCTACATCTTTTCTGAGGAGTTTATGCAGGGGGCTGCCTTTGTTGCAAAGTGCGCAATACACTTTCTGTAATAGCCCACATGGCCAAGGAATCCCCTCAATTGTTTGAGGTTGGTTGGCGCTGTTAAAGTTGAAATCTTCTCAATCTTGGTAGGATCTGTTGCTATCCCTTGTGCAGAGACAATATGGCCCAAAAGAACTCCTAATGAGATGCCAAAGACACATTTGTTGAGGTTGAGAGAAATCCCATAGTCTTGACATCTGTCAAAGCATTGCTCTAGGTTGAGAGAAATCCCATAGAGCAATGCTTTGACATCTGTCAAAGCATTGCTCTAGGTGTCCCCAATGCTCATAGATTAGGCTATAGACATAGAAGTCATCTAGGTATACCTCAATGAAGTCATGCAAATGGTTTTGGAATGCAGCCATCATCACTCGTTGGAAGGTAGCACGGGCATTACAAAGTCCAAATGGCATCACTCTATAAGCATAGGTCTCCCATTCGGTTGTGAAGGTTATTTTGGATTGATCTTCTTCTGCGATCTAGTCTTGATTGTATACATTGAATCCATCCAAGAGGGAATAAAGCTCATGGCCTACCATTATTTCCAATAGTTGGTTTGTGAAAGGGATAATGAAGTGATCCTTCTTGGTCTTGGAGTTCAGCTTCCGAAAGTCCACTCATATTCATAGCTTTCCATTCTTCTTAGGTACTACCACGATGGGCGAAACCCATTTATTATTAGCCACTGGATAGATAAAATCAACTTCAAGGAGCTTCAGTAATTTAGCCTTCACTAGGGCAGAGTAATTTGGATTCATGTGCCTCTATCTTTGTCGCATAGGCTTGGCGTCAAGCTCTAGGTTGATGTGATGTTAGCACACCATAGGATCAATTCCCTTTAGATCTTTGTAGAACCATGCATATACATCCAAGTTCTCTTTCAATGGGTCATGTAGGACCAATAGATCTTCTTTTGGAAGATTTATACCCACCTTCAGGTGACGTTCAGTACCTTAAGCATCCATAAACATTAATTGCTTTTCACCTTCCACTTCGCGAATGAATGTCCCATGGACTACTTCTAGGTAGAGATCCCACTCCTTCAAGGGAGTGGTCTCCTCTTTTGATGATTCACTGGAACCAACTTCCTCTTTCAGTGGAGGCTTAGCTTGCTCCTTGGGAAGCTGAAAGGGTATCATTATGGTTTCGGGTTTGGTTTGGGGATGAGTTACTTCTTGGCTCAAGGACTCATCTTCTAAGGATGCATCCAAGAATATCACATAACAAGAACCTTTTGAGTTCTATTTAATTTGCAAGGCTAGTGGTTGTTGGCAAGGTGCATCGTCATCATCTTCTCTTAGGAAGGGTAACTTTGGGTGACAAGAGCCACTACTAAAGGAAGGCTTATTCTACTTAATCCATCTCTTATAGAGGTTTTGCATAAGACGTGACCCATTAGCCAATCCAAAGGGTACTAGAGTCATTCTATCAAACAACATGGGATTTTCTACTTTTGAGGCTTCTGGAACTTCTTCCTCGTATGTTCCTTTTGCGAGTAGGATAGACTCTTCTAGCTTGCTTTCATAATCTTCTTCTTCACTATCATCTTCATCCTCTTCAAACTATGTTTCTACCTTTGTGGGGGCTTTGTAAGTGAAGAACAAACTCTCTGTTATATCCTCTCATTCTACTTATGTGTCTATCTCTATCTTTGTTTCTACATCTATCTCTGACTCTGCTACGGCCATGTAACAAGGAGAACAATACATCCATGCTTCTATCTTGCTATCAGAGGTGACTTTAGAAGTCAATTCGAGTTCAGGCAGGAGGTATTCACCCATTGAAAAAGACTTTGCTTCTTTCGAGAGTTGGCTTACAATGCCCACTATTAGGGATTGTGCCTTTGTTTTCTTAGGAAAGTTCTATTTGACAGCTTCTTCGTCTCCTGATGTACCATCTATTACTTCATTGGAAGAGTCTATTATGACTTTGATGGAAGTGGATCCATTGCCTTTTGCAACCCATACAACTTCAACACCACTTTATTGGGTCCTCTGGCTAGGGTTAGGGTTCCTTTGAACCAATCCATCCTTGCTCTTGCTTCAAAAAGCCAAGGTCTTCCTAGCAGTAAAGGGTATGAGGTCCAGTAGAAATTTGGTTTGACCACCAGATATGTCAGCAAATAATCTCTTCCTATGAGGGTTGTCTTCACGTACAGGAGAATGCCCAAAGGCTTGATTCTGCTTTGATCTGCCAATCAAATAAGCCACTATGGAGGTTGCATTCCTTGTAAGCCTAGATCCTTCATTATCACATCTGTCACGATGTTCATTGATGAGCCTCCATCAATCAATGTGTCTACTATAAAACATCCTTCAATCCACACACAAATCTCTGGGGTTTCAGGGTCCAAGAAGGCATTAGCCACATCCACTTCTTTCATGGGCTCTGGGGCTATTTTAGACTTGGTTTTGTTGTGGAGGGAGCAATCTGTAAGCCTTGTCTTCTTGTCAGTATGCTTTTAAATTTCTTTCAACCAACTAGAAGACAACATCAACAACTGTCTGAATGTTAGATTAGGTTTAAAGGTGTCTAGGTCTTTGACCAAGTCATATTCTTTGATAGGATCTACAGGCTTCTCCAATTGGTTAGGGAATGGGGCCACGCCCACTTTTATCTTCCCTTTTTCTTCTAGGAGCGGCAACATTTGTGCTTCTTCTCCTTGAGGAGGTACTTCAGCATCCTCTATCTCCTAAACATTTGGTCCTGTCTCTGCAATTGTCTCTGTGGCTCTGTAGTGCTATGTACTGCATTGTTCTGTGTTGCATTGTTTTGTTTCTCCCTAACAAGGTTGAACTTCACTATCTTGGCAGAGGAAATGTTCTCTCTTGAAACTGTGGGTTCTCCTTTCCTTACACACATTATTGTGGCAACCTCCAATTCCACCAAATTGGAAGCGGGTTCTTGGATCTTCTATTGGGTATGAGGAGTAGCTTTAACAGGAGTTGGACTTGGATAGTCTTTTGCAGTATGGCCTTCTCCTTTTCATCGACTACATAAGGAAACATTCTCTCTTGAAACTATGGGTTCTCCTTTCCTTGCACACATTATTGTGGCAACCTCCAAGTTCACCAAATTGGAAGCAAGTTCTTGGATCTTCTATTGGGTATGAGGAGTAGCTTTAATAGGAGTTGGACTTGGATAGTCTTTTGCAGTATGGCCTTCTCCTTTTCATTAACTACATAAGGGCTTCTGCGATCACTACATAAACAGGTTGGGGTGATCTAGAGGGTCCTCTATTTTGGTTCTGATTCAGAGCTCCTATTGAGATTGGGGGTTGTTGATTCCACTTGGTAGGGCTTCACTGTTGTTGAGTCGCCATTGGGGGAATTGTTTGAGGCCACTACTGTTGTGGTTTAACCACCATTTGAGGTATTGTCGTTTGTGGCCACTATGGATTTGGTGCACTATACTACGACACTATTTGCATTATAGGGGTAGGGTTAGGGAACTGTCCCTGGGATTGCATTTGGTGGGTATGCCATTCTTGGCATGGGAGGAGGTAGGACTTCTCTTCCTAAGGTCATTGATAGCCTTGCTTCAACTTCATCATACCTTGCACCTTCCACTACAACTTGCAGATTGATTGGTCTTCTCAATTTCACAAACTTGCGAACTTTTGGTTGTAGGCCTCTAAGGAAAACTCCATTCTAGATGCCTTTATCCAAATGATGGTTGGTCCATCTTTTCAGTATCAATTCCATTCGTGAGACATAGGCTTCCACCCATTCACCAGAGGAGTGACTTAGGTTCATGAACTCCTCTTGCATCCGCTCTTCAAAACCTTCATGCCTAAATTTAGTGAGGAAGGCCAACTTTAGGTCGTCCATGTGCCAAAAGTTTTTACTGCTTGTCTCTCATACCACTGAAACGCCGCACCTTTGAAAGTGGTGGGAAATATCACCAACCAATGCTCAGGGGTTTTGGCATTATTAGCCACACATGCTATCATAAACTCTGCTACATGAAGATCAGGGTCTTCATTGAAATCGAAGGATGATCATAGATAGCTCTTAGGAAAGCCATTGATGTGGGATGAGTAGCAACACATTTGCTCTCACTAGATGACCATTGCCAAAGAAATCATAAAAGGTATGACAAAAGCCACAACTAGAGAGTTGTGTTTAATTTCCTCTTTTTACTCCGCCCTTCGTGGGACAAACAAAGGAAAACTAGAGGCAATAGAATAAAAAGGGAAAGGACAAGGTGCCTTTGAGCACAAATGGCATTGTAACTATAATCTAGTAACTAAAATTGGTCATAGACTAATGTCAATCTTTGGACCTCCTTGCATGACTCCACATATGTCGCTCCTATATCCCTTTGTCTATGGTGTGAAATTTTAGCCATTATCCAACAACATCCCTTATGGTCCTTGATGTCAATGCATATGTATTTTGCCTTACCCAAGACTTGACAATTCTAAATGTCTATGCTTCACTTTAGTACAACCGTAACTTCTTCATGTGGTTTAATCCACGGTTGTGTGACATAAAATCTAATTTATTCCTAATTTTTCCTTAGTGCAACCCACTCCTTCATTTAAGCATACTAGGCAAAGTGAATTTCCCACAGCATTCCCTCATAATAATAGAAGAGAAAAGAGCAACAAACTTAATCTATCTCCAAATTTTTCCCTTGTGCAACCCACTCCTTCATCTAAGGATTCCAGGCAAAGTGAATTGACCACAATTTTCCCTCACAATGACAGAGGAGATAAGAGCAAAAAACATAAACATCTAGGCCAAGAGCCCCTACCTCCTAAAGGAACCCCCAAAAGAGACTCTAAAGGGAATGAATCACTGTCCTTAAAGTCATATCCATAAGGGACTAGAGACACAAATGAGTCCCTTGACCCCAAGAGTCCTTCCAAACAATAGTTGCCACAAATGAGTCATTGTCCTTAAAGTCATATCCATAAGGGACTAGAGACACAAATGAGTCCCTTGACCTCAAGAGTCCTTCCAAACAAACCCAAGATCTAAAACAATAGTTGCCATCAATTGCTACCAATACCAAACCCATTGACTCAGCAATTACTACTTCCCATTAAGATGTGGAACCACAATAGTCACACTTTCTAGCTATGACTAAACCCATCAACTTCGCCGAGGAAAATACTCCTCATGCCTTGGAAAAGAGTGATACTAGTACAAAACCAACAATTCTAGTTGAGTTAGCAGCTCTCAAGTCAAAGCTCAATTTGACCAAAGCCTCTAGCTTAGTTGAAACCTAACTTCTGATTAAGAAAATTAAAGGACATTGTAGTGGAAATTGCCCAAAATGAAAATCAAACAATGACTATCCACCTTAAGGAATTGAGTGATAAAATCACCTTCCTTGCTCACATGTTGGAATCCTATCTATGAATTTGAGGGATTCTTAGCATTCTCACTATCATGGGAAGAATAGGACAAGCAAGACGGTGATCACCTAGATGACCTTCTAAGACTCATCCGTGTTGAGAAATCTGAGGAACACCATTTGGTCCCCACATTTTGTAATGCATTGTGTCCCTAAACCATCGAGGAAATATCAGTATTAGTATAGAATACAAACGATGGAAGCTCATTCGAGCAAGTATGGTGCACCATGAGAGCCTCAATGGTTGAAATTGGTAGTTATCTTATGACCATTTTAGAGCAAAGACAAGCTATATGGAAATCCCAAATTATCCCAACATACATAACTTCACTACTTGCCATTATATGAAGAGTCATGCTAGCCAGACCTCTTTGAGACCTTCCCTTGGTAAAATCCTCATAGGAGAAGAGCTCCATGTTGCAAGTATATTAAATCAAGGAAGTGTGGTCCTCGATGTCACTACGTATCTAACTCTTCCTTAAAGGTAGGCAACATGACTACATTCACTAGCCTATCATCAATATTTCTAGGGTTGATCTGACTAGGAAGGGGACCTTAAGTTGCCATGGGGACTTCTGTAAAGAGTGCTGCTAGGGCATCAAAAGAGGCTTCTATTGCTAGCTCATTCTCGGCTTTGATTTTTGCATTCTCTCTTCTCACGTACCTCTGGACTCATTCTAGTGCTTGCCTCTTGATTGCATTATTCATCAGGGAGTTAGCCCCACCAAATTGGTATGTACTCAACCAGAACAAAATTAGATGGGGCTTCAATATCTAGAGGACTCTCTTGCCAACATTTCTTCTATATCCTTCTTTTTTACATCTCTGAATTTAGCTTTTAATATGCTATAGAGGGGAAGATATTCCGTTTTGAAAGTGTCAAAACTCATTCTTCTAAGAATCATTGTGGTGCCATCATCATAGTAATGCCAACTTTTGATGGTTTCAATAGTGTATGTTATGTAGAACACTCTGTCTACTAGCTTTCAATGGGTTGCTAATCGGACATATAGGAAATTCTAAGTGCACCATGCATCCCACATGTCTTGCTGTTGAGCATCCACAAACAAATTCCAACTTTTTTCTTTCTTGTTTTCATGAACTTCCACTAACCACGACTTTGAAAGCTTCTTCACGATCTCCTACTTGATATTGTATGGAAGCTTCTCAATGAATGCTAGATCTCCCATGGATGATCATTCTCTCTATTTCTACACTTCAGTTTGTCCCCAAACAACTTGCCGCCAAGATGCACGTCTTTGTTGCTTCAACAGGGAGAGGGAATAGTCAACCACATAGAGCCTGTATCATGATGGTAATATATTTCTGCCAATTGTGGGATGAACTTGTAAAAAGTGGCTTTAGCAATGAGAATCTCCAATTCTTCAGTGGTAGAAGGAACTTTGCAAGCATCTATTGAATTCTTCTCCTCTTGTCAATGCCATTTCCTTCATTTTCAGCCTCTTCTGATGCTTGTTGATGGCAGTGTTCTCCGACTTGCACAAAAAACATGGAGCCCCAAGAGAAACACCAAGGAAGCATGGTTTCTACTGCAAGAAAATCTATCTTGTATCATCAAAAAACATCTTTCTCATATTTGATATGACCACAACAAGGAAAAAAACACCAGAAATAAGAAATCTTCACGTAACATCATAGAAACAATTCTCCCACAGCTTTAACTTGAACCAAATTCATTATGCTCTTCATATTCTTCATAGAATTCTTCAAAAAACACATAGAAACAAGAGAATATGCCATTTTGAATGGAAAGATATCACATATTATTCTTCTTCAAAGTTTCCATAGCTTTCTCTCACAATCTCTCACTCATAGATACATTGTTTGTCATAGAATTTGGCTCTCTCTCTCTCTCTCTCTCTCTCTCTCTCTCTCTCTCTCTCTCTCTCTCTCTCTCTCTCTCTCTCTCTCTCTCTCTCTCTCTCATACATGCTTTCTCTCAATAGTACATCATATCCTCACTACAATACTCAATAATCACTCACAATAACCCTTCTTTGATCGTGAATACCCCTTCCAAGAGGTATGTTTGATATGATCACCAAAGCCACTACAGTGACTCTTCATAGCTCATCATTGTCACTTCACTCCAATCTTTACTTGAGTCTTCAGCAAGTACTTTTTCCACTTCTTTGAGCTCTTTTGAACTTTCATTCATCTCTTTCCAAGACTAGAAAACTTTCCCAAACTACACCCTCATCCAACAGAACACATACAGAGGCATACCGAGGATTTACAGAACCTCTACAGAAGCTCAACATAGGGTTATAGAAGGTCTACAAAAAGCATCCAACTCAACTAGAACCGCTCAAAACCATCAAAAACCATTCAATGAGCTTTCAAAAAACCTCAAACTTCATCAATCATTACTCCATCCTTCCATACAGAAGAAAAAAAGAACAAAACAAAAGTTGTTAGAACCAATCTGACACTATCAGGACATCAACAGAACATAACATCACATCATAGAACCTCATATCTCTATTGAAAAACATCATGAACTTATCAAAACCATTCCACCCTATCCAAAATACTCTGAAACCACTTCCAAACCAATCAATCATCATGTAAAATCAACCATTCAACCCACAAAAACAACAAAAATCAGCCAAAAAAACATGTCATTTCAACATTCAACAAAAGAAAAGTATAATATATTGATATATAATTTGTTTTTCACTTCATTAATCACCAAAAGGCCAATATCCTAGTGGTAAGGATCTTGGACACCATATAGCAAGGTGCTATTTCAATCCCAACATAATGTATACAACCTCTCACATGCCATGTAGATATTATCGATTGATTTTGAGGGAGCCTTGATGCATGTGGCCCCAATATTGTCATTTGGAGTCTTATAATTACTTTCGAAGTGGCCCATGTCTATTTCTATCATAGCTTTGTTTTTTTTCAAATTTAAAAGCAAGAAAACACACACATGCACACATGTATGCATGTGCCCCCCACCCCAGACACTCGAATACGTGCACAAAGAGAGAGAGAGAGAGAGAGAGAGAGAGAGAGAGAGAGAGAGAGAGAGAGAGAGAGAGAGAGAGAGAGAGAGAGAGAGAGAGAGAGAGAGAGAGAGAGAGAGAGAGAGAGAGAGAGAGAGAGAGAGAGAGAATGTGTGTGTGTGTGTGTGTGTGGTGACAAAACTTTGATTTAAAATAAGGGCTATCACATGTGCCATTTGACTTCAAAAATGCGCATGGAATGCTGAAATTGATAATTGCAATGTGGCAAAGATAGAATATAACAAATACATGAAAAGACACACATCAAGAGCTCTTGATATCTTTATTAGACTCTAATAAGAACTTAAAAACAAGAGATGACATCACAAATGTAATGAATAATAATGCCTCTCTAAGACCCTAGGAAATGTTGGACACCTAGAAGGTGCACGTGATAAATATCATGTGCATATTCCTCTACCTTGATGTAACACCATGACTAGCACAAGTTGATAATCCATGAGGATCACATTTCCTTTCTTGTTTGTGGACATGTATGGATTAGTACACAACTCTCCTTCTATGGCTCTTCCATATAGTTGGTAGGGATGCTACTAGGAGGGTGTGTTACATCATATACCAATGATTTTGGGGTACCTAAAGGATTCATTTTTATTCTTCGCAATGTTGGTCTCAAATTAGGTGGTGCAGGCAAAGCTATTGGAGCTCTTCTTCCATAAGGGACTCCTTTATTGGTAGGCCTTAAGGTTTGTTAAGGATAAGGGTAAGCAAGTCTCCTAATCATTTTGTAAATGGTAATATCATGGCCATATCTTCTACAATTGATACAAACTATACTTTTAGGCTTTGGGCTTTTTATTGACAATTGGTTTCTACCATGATAAATGCAACAAAAGATAAAGTAGTAAAGATTGTAAGCTCTCTATTAGCTTCACTATCTATTTCTTTAAGTCTATTGTTTCTTATGAAAGGTTCAATTCCTTCTCTTTTGCATAGTTGCTATATGGGCTTTATGAGTTGGGATGCACAATCTTCCTTTGCTTCTTTCTTTGAGCATGTTATCTAAACTTATCACTTCTTCTATATACTTCACAAATCTATTCTATCTAAGTTGGATTTGCTAGCAATGACTATGTAAAGCTCCTCATTTGAATCCCATTTAATGAAAACTATGGAGACATCCCTCTAATTGGATTGCTTTGTAATGAGTATTCTCTTGAACGATCCTCAGACACTCACCACATAGTCTCAAATAGATGCATTCTTGTTTTGTTCAATATTTATAATATTAACTATATGATTGCTTGTGTAGCATCCCACTAAAGGGAGAAGCTCGAGTGAGACCACAAGTAAGTGAAAGCAATGGAGGTGTGAGCTATGGTAGATGGAGCAAGAGAACAAGAGAGAGAGAGAGACTCAAGATGTGGTAACTCCAATAGTCACAATGTGTGACTGGTCTTGCTTATTCTAATAGTCACTAAAAGAATAAAGAATAAAGTGATATCAATGGGTACTTGCTACCTATAATATACATGTGTGCGTGTACTATGTAAACGCCCCGAACAACGTAGTATGCTTAACAATTATGATATTCGCTTGTTTTCGAGACTTAATATAAAAGAGAATGAACACTTAAAGCTGAAAGTGAAAATTACTCACAAAATTACAGCCATGAAAATGTAAAAGTAATGGAGACAAGATTGAGGGTTGAAGATGGGCAACCCCCCCCCGAAGGAATGTATTTCTGCTCAACCCAAGTCCCTTAGGGAAGAGCTCAGTTACAATCAACCTGAGAGTGAGAAGAAGTAATTCTCACTCTCACAAGATCATGCAAAGATGTACAAACACACATGCATTATCTATTATGCAATGATAAAAACTGATTTCTTTACAGTATGAGAGAAGAAAAAGGGGAATTCAGCCTTTCTCCATCGTTGATCAGCAGTACATGGATAGGGCTTGCTTCTTGTAGCTAAAATGGAAGAAAGAGCTCAAGAAGGAGGTGCTGTAATGAATTTACAGGCTTGCTATCTTGTAAAACAACAGTGATAGAAGAGAGAATATGGAGGAATTTGATAATGGAGAAGTGGGGGATGATGATGGGGATGGATGGGGCCAATTTCTGGCTATCTGTGGGTTCTTTACATGAGTTTACAGCAAAGAAAAATGATGTTGAATGAAGAAAAACGAGCTCTTATTTATAGGAGAGGGGAGAGCTAGTACAAAAGGGGAAAGTGGAGTAGCACAAGACAAGTGTCCAGCCACATGTCATGAGATGTGACAAGTGGTGGGACACTTGGAAACTTGTGTGACAAGTGTCTTGACACTTGTCTCTTCTCTATGGCCTTCCTTTTTGGGTTGAATACTGTCAAGAATAGAAACAACCAAATTTAGTAAGCACAGTCAGAGTACAGAACTTACTATTTTTAGAATGACATCCCTATTTTTTAGGACTAGCATTTTTAGGCTAATTCGAGGCTCCTAAATTTTAGGGACCTCCTAAAATGTAGGGATCTCCTAAAATTTAGGGACCCCCCCAATATGGGTATCATATGAAAGCTTTTTCCGTGTACATCGCAAAAATGGTATCCGAATCTTCATGTGACTTTCCTATGCAAAGAAATGTGTATTTCAAGCTTTCAGCCCACACATGCACATTATACAAGCATTTCATGATCATGCCATCTTGTTGATTGTAACTGTCTGTTCTGGTGGATCTAGCCCACACTTCAAGGCATCAATCCTTTCTGTGTGCGAGTCTAACCCTGATATGCGTGAGTTCTAGTCACACGCGCCCAATCGGGTCATATAGGTGGAAGTGTGAACTATCTTTTCTCTAACCCACCGCGTGGGTCCACCATAACCTGTGACCACTCATCAGTGGCCAGCTCCAATGCACTTTTCTTTATATCTAATTAGTGCAAAGGAAATAAATTTAATAAATCATTATATAGACAAATTAATGAAAAAGGATACAAATTCTGTTTCTATAGAGTTGTGACATACTATTACTGTAGTGAGTACATGTGTGGCATATGCCCAAGCACCTTTACCCTAACCTGCCACTTAAAGACAAACATGCCTCTAGTGAGGAGAGGATGAGAAAAGGGTGACAAAGTGAAAATGTGCATAAAGTACAATAGGATGAGGAAAGATGTCATCTCATTCAATGCTCATCATCTTCCTAAGGAAGACAAAAAGCTCCAATGAGAGACCTTTAGTGAGTAGATCTATAGGATTTTGGTCAGTTGAGATCTTGATAAGCTCAATGGACTTGTCTAATAAAGTGGCAATGCACCTCAATGTGCTTTGTCTTTGCATGAAAGATCTAATTCTTGGCTAATTGAATAGCACTCATAGAATTCGAATGTAGTATAGGGACCACATCAATAGTACCAAGGTTTGCCACTAGATGGACTAATTAGAGAGCCTCATTGCAAGCCTTAGTGGATGCAACATACTTTTTCTTTGTAGTAGATAGGGCCATGCATTTTTGCACCTTGGACATCAAAGAAAGAGCACCTCTAGCAAATGTCAAGACATAACCAAAGATAGACTTCCTACTATCTGCATGTCTTACATAATCAAAGTCAGTGTATCCCACAACTCCTATATCCTAGCCACCATAACATATGCACATATGTACATTGCCCTTAAGCTACTTCATGATATCCTTCACAGTATCCCAGTGCTACCTGCTAGCTATAGTTGTATAGCATGCCACAACTCCCATTACAAATACTATTTCAGGATGAGTGGCTATCATGGCATATATCAAACTACCCATTGTGGATGCATAAGGGATCTTGGCCATCTCAACCTTGTGCTCATCAGACTGTGGACAATAGACTTGATTAACCTTCACATGAGATAGTAAAGAATAGCCAATAGGCTTAATGTCTTGCATATAAAAATATCAAGGACCTTCTGGATGTACTTCTTTTATGATAAGTAAAGGAGTCCCTTAGGATGATCGCGCATGTTGTGCGTCCCAAGAATATGAGGCATGTCCCATGTTCTTCATCTCAAAGCTCTTCTTGAGTTGACTTTTCAAGGTATTTAGCTTATCATGAGTACTCCTAGTAATCAACATATTGTCCACATAGAGTGCTAAAATCGTAATGTTGCTATCACCAGCATTTTTCATGTGTAAGTACAAATCCGTATCACTGCAAGTATATCCCCATGAATGTATGAAAGCATCAAACTTGTGGTAACATTCCCTAGGTGCTTACTTAAGGCCATGAATGCTCTTTCTCAACTTGCACATTAGATGTTAATATCTATCTCTAGTAGACCATTGTAAAATAGGTTGTGGGACATCTACATCCTATCTAGCATCATGGTCATGGGCCACTAGAGTATCATGTGTTGTAGGCTATCTAGCTAGCTATACAATAGCATGAGGCTCCTCTTGAAATATCCTCGACGTACCTCAACTACTTGCTTAGGCTGCTTATACATTTTCTCTTCATGGAAAACAACATCGTGACTTCAAATGACCTTCTAAGCCTACGGATCCCATAAGCAATAGCCCATCTTACCTACATCTCCATAACCAAGAAAGATGCATTTTATGGACCTAGGATCTAGCTTATTGCACTTGTCCTTGGAAACATGATAGAAAGCCTCACAACCAAAGACACGCAAATGAGCATATGATGGAGGTTTTCCAGGCCATACCTCCTCTATAAGTTGATAGTTAAGAGCAGTGCATTGGGATTGATTAATCAAATCTAAACAGTACTACTAACTACCTTAGTCTAAAAGTGCTACAATAAGCCTACCTTGCCAAGCATAATATGAACTCTCTCTTGAATCGTCATGTCAGCTACTACCATACCATTCTAGGGTGCGGTGTATGGGGTTCTCAATTGATACTTAATAACTCTCTTATCATAAAAATGATCAAAGTCTTTAGATATATACTTATCCCCATTGTCATATTGTAGGCCTTTCAGTCTATGCCAAGACTAGTTCTCAATAAGAGCAAGCCAACACCAAAACATAGCCAATACTTCTTCTTTCTACTTTATGGGGTATGCCTAGACCTAATGTAAGTAATCATCAATGAATAACAAAATACTTCATACCACCTAAGGAATTGCAAGTCCACAAACATCAGAATGAACAAGAGCGAGAGGCTCACCCATGTGAGTAATGCCAAAATTTTAATGTAAACTACATATTTGCCTACCATAAAGACAATGATCACAAGAATTAAAACATTTATAATCGAGGGATAGAAGATATTGCAAATGGGCAAGCATTTTCATTCCCTTTAATGACATGTGCCCAAGGTGATGATGCCATAATGATACATGTGGTACTGCAGAGCCATTGCCAAAATATGGTTGATAAACCTAGATACAAGTAAGGGATAAAGAGTGCCAAACTTAGCACCTCGTGCCAAGATAAAATTCCCATGGGTAACCTTCCATGAGGAATATCCAAAAGATACAAAGTAAACTGCATCATCCAATTGTCTAATAGAGAGTAGGCTTTTGGTCAAAGCCAAAACATGGCATACATCATGCAAAGTAAAGATATTGCCTGATGTAAACTGTAGCTATACATCTCTAATACCAACAATATCTAATGCCAAGTCATTATCCAATTTGATAGATCCTATTTTGCCACCATGATAGGAATGGAACTACTCTCAACGAGGAATAACATGAAACAAAGTGCCCCTCAATCAATCACCCAACACTAGAGATAGGTAGATGAGGCATCAATCAACTACAAAACATCAAGAGAAGAAGGTTCAAGTATGTAACCATCATAAGGATTAGTCTGCACGACATTAATCTCTTCAATCTCAACCCTAGACTTGTTAAAGATAATGCTATGATCATCATTCTCCCCAATCAATGAGGACTTTTAGCCATAGGATTTACTCCAAGATTATCCATGTGATTGAGAACAAGACTTCTAAGTGTCTCTCCCATGGTAGTGATTATCACTCTTAGCATTATTATCTTTCATCGTCAAAGCATGAGAGCTATGAGAAGCATCAACATTTTTTCTGTTAACCTCATTCAATAATGCACCCTCTACATCCTGCAATTTCAGCCCATCAACTGGCATATTTTCACACATAGCAATGTGGAATGTGTCCCATGATTTAGGCAATGTAATTGATAAGAACAATGGTGGAAGATTCTCCTTCAAGTTAATCCCTTGCGAAGACAAGTGGCTGAAAATAAAATGAAACTTATTTAAGTGGGAGGACATGGAAGTCCCCTCCATGTGAAGGTCCATGAGTTACTTCAGTTAATACATCTAAGAGGCAGGGCTTTGCTTATCATAGACATCACATATTTTCTCCCATAACTGCTAGCAGGTAGTCTGCCTTTCAGAGACAACATTGTAGAACACTTATTAAGAGAGTAACAAAATGATTATAGATTTATATAACTCATCCCAATTCTCTGCATCAAAGAGTTTGGGCTTTACATCCTTGTGTCTTAATGGCTTAATTTGTAGCTTTTGCA
Organism: Lygodium microphyllum; assembly: GCF_053477565.2. Classification (NCBI taxonomy): domain Eukaryota; kingdom Viridiplantae; phylum Streptophyta; class Polypodiopsida; order Schizaeales; family Lygodiaceae; genus Lygodium; species Lygodium microphyllum. The sequence continues at coordinate 161,514,561 of NC_141143.1, forward strand.
CCAAAACTTGCCATATTTGTGTCTTCCAATAGGTGTAATTAGTGCCACCCAATTTGTCAATGTTAAAGATAGCAGTGTCATTTGATCCACTAGCCATCATGCCAACAAATGAAAGCATAGTATAAGAAGATGGGCTATTGTAAATGATTGCGAATCATCCCCAAATCACAGCCAAGACAAAGTCTAAACTGAAGGAAACACCAAGGTGTAGGGCAATCCACTAATTGCCAGTAATAAACTGTTAAATCAAAGCATCTACTCTCATAAAGAAGGCATAAACTTGCAATACATAGCCAAGCAATGTGTATACATCACTGACATCACATTGATAGAGATAAGTGTTGATATCCAAGACCTGAATCAAATTAGCCCATTAAAATGTAACTGCATCTAGTAAGCATAAAGAGAGCATCTACATATGTCAATGAGTCTCATTGTCTCAATGGACTAAGCTCAATTGCATAAAGTCCAAAGCTTTGCTTGAATGCAAAATATCCAAGTAACGCAAGTGGCTCCCACTAGAACAAGACCAAATGCCAATTGAGCAAAGCTCAATACATGAAGTACATAAGCATCCGAAAGCTAAGATACATCAAGACCATACATTCAGGAGCAATACATGTAGTACATCCTCAAGTCTATAAGTCTAAAAGCAATGTAGCAATTGGCCAAAGGTCAAACATATGTAACTAGGCTCAAATGTGAGCCTCAAGACATTCCATAAGCATATTGAGTGTGTAGCATCAATGTCATACATCAATACATCCAATGAAATACCCAAATAACATCAAATGGCAAGAGGCATAGACTTTTCATGTGTAAATGCTTGCTACCCACTATATTACAACAATGAAATCTTTGCAAAAATTGAGCCAATGTGAGCTCAAATCAAGTCAATAGCAACCTAAGACATTAACCCCGCATCCACCACTGACTTGGCTACCAATAGGCACGATTAAAAGCATAAGAAAGCTCCATAAAGAAAAACATTTTGCAATCCTATGTATAGTAGATCTACTGCTACATACATCATATAACAAAGATTAGGGAGCTCAAATGGTGCCCAAGGATCACAATGCCAATGCGGAAGAGCTTCAAGATGATTGCCAAGGTAGCTTAGAGGTCATAGGAGCTGGAGATGCTCTCAAAACTAATCAGAGATGGGGTACCAACAACAAGCACAAGTCACATCGATGTTGTTATCCTTGCTAAGGAAAATGGGATTGGGGGAGCACTTAGACGTGCTCAAGTAATTCTATTCAAGGCTCAGAGGAAGCCCACATAGCTGGGGAGAAGCGAGTGATCAAATGCATATGTTGAGGGAAGAAGTCATGGTTGCCATGAGTGAAGCGATGAAGCTTTTCAAAATTGGACTAAATTCAAGATGAGAAAGCTCTTCGATCGAGAGCTTTGATACCAGTTTAAGGAAGAAGCCAAAGTGAGAGCACAAGCAAGTGGAAGCAATGGAGGTGTGAGATATGGCAGATGGAGCAAGATAGCAAGAGAGAGAGACTAAAGATGTGGGAACTCCAATAGTGACAATGTTTAATGGGCATCCCTTATTCTATTAGTCACTAAAAGAATAAAGAATGAAGTGACAATGATGGGTGCTTTCCACTTGTAGTGTACATGTGTGTAGATATTGTTAGTGTAGTGAATACACGGGCGGCATAAGCACAAGTGCCTTCACCCCCAACATACACTTCAAAGGATCACTAAATAAACATGTTTTTCAAGGTAGAGAATGTAGCCTTCTCATGATTATATTAAGAATTGTGAATCATAGCTTTCCTTTCTTATCTAAGCACACATCATATGCTTGAACCTTCGTATCTTTTGAGAACTCGCCATTTGCTTCACATACTTATTCAGACTACCCGACAAAGTCATATGAATCTTTCTTATCTTATACATCAATTTGCTTTGATACTCTCGAGATTCATATTTGTTCCTTGATTGTATTGCTTACCCCCAACCTAATAAATTGATTGCTATCCTAACATTGGTAACCTTTGTTGAGGTATTTTGGGAGTCATCTCTATACAAGCTCATTTAGTATGTTTGTGGAAATGGTTGTCACCCTTGAGTTTCATATCAGCCATTGAATTCCATGGAGCTCGTCCCCTTTTTTTTGGAGTTGCATATGAGCCATTGAATCCCAACAAGCTCCTCCCCTTTCTTTTGATCAACTTCACTATTGGAGTTGAGCACTTGACCTATCATTCTCAGGGTCAGCTTCTTAAATGCCTCATTGTTCTTGGGATTAGATGGCTGAAGGAATTTGTTATTTGTCCCTCTTGGAAGACTATCAAGGCTTACTTAGCCTCCTTAAGTAGGTCATCGATGATAAGATTCATAAAATGACTCCATCTTTACTTCCAAGGGGTTTAGGAGATGGTATTGTCTATCATTCTCAAGGTCAAAAGGCATTCTATTTGAATGTCTACATCTTCAAAATGCCTATCTTGTGAATTTGGATTATGGAGCTTAGACTAGAATGCATGCTAGGGGTCCTAAGAGATTAAAATGGTGGCATATTGCCTTTGAAAGCACATAAATCACTCTTATTGAATTCTTCTAGCATGCTTGAGGATCACAACATATGGCTTAAGGTCTCAATTAATCTTGGATTGCCTACTCCATTTATCTTGTATAAGGTTCATATAAGTGGCTTGCATTTTGTTCTTTTTAGTGGTTAGAACATGGAATTTTGGACATACAAACAAATATTTATAATTCATGTCAAAAATTTTGGACTTTGTACTTTATATTCACCTTCTCAATAGTTCTATTGTGATATGTAACATTTTACTCAATATATTTATATAAGTGTTCTATTATTATACAACAATGCACTTTTCAATAGTGCCCTTGACACAAAAATTGGGACAATATTCATGCTTTAACCCATCACTTGCTCTAAGGAAAGGTGATTTGATCTTAAAAACCTATACAAGCTCCTTTTGACAATTGGTTATGGTGATCGTATCTCTAGAATCTAGGTGTTTGCCTTCTTGGTTCATTATGATCATAGCCTCTGCACTACAAGATACTAGGTTGGATATGGCTAAGTCTAGAAGGCCTTGAGTCTTGTTGCTTGTCTTTGTGACCCCAAATAAGTATGTATTGGTTTACATTAGTGAGCTATGCTACTCATCTATTGACATTGTTGGTCATAAGGTTGGATCAAAGTAAACTCAACCTTTGGCTCAAGGAAATAAGGTTTCAATAAGCTGAATGCTAGACAAGACAATGCAATCAATTGCAATGACAATTGGAGTGTCTAATGTTTGAAGCAAGTCAAGACTTCCAAGCATGCTAGGTGCTTTTAAGTGCACAAACACTAGAGGAGACAACACAAGTCCTCTTCTAGGAAAAACCTTTTCTTCAAAGTAATGAAGAAATCATTTTGATTTTGAGACTCAAGAGTGTCTCAAGTAGTGTATTCTTAATTAAGTCTTTTGTAGTCAATATAGTGGAATAGTTGGAATATGGGGTCATTGTGTTTCCTTTTTCATGAAGTTCAATCTAAAGATAGTATTGACTTGTAATATGGTTTATTTTAATTGTTTTGAGTACAAACTTGACCATATCTTGAGTTCCAAGCTAGAAGTTGTGCCAATTTTTTAATATAGGAATTTTTAAACACATACTCAAGTATGATACCACGTGCTTGAGGAAAAGCCTTTCTAAGTAGGGTGTGAAGGGTAACTCAAGTCAAGGGGCAAGATCATGTGCAAAAGTCTTAAGGGCTACTCAATCCAGGTGTTGATGCTCCTTTAAGGTCTATCCAAAAGGGCCTTATATGGTGAGATATTATATCTCTTCTCTATGATCGGATGGAAGATCCACATGTACAATGAATATTTAAGACTCTTATGTTGGTGCTATCTTGGTTTAAGCTTACTTTTTTACTAATGGATGGATTACCTACATTGAGAGGGCCTTGAGTGTCAAAGCTCTATCCTTGAGGTAATGTCACATTAAGGGTGAGTTAAGAGTTATTATCTATGTAGAAGAAGGGTCCAAGGCATGATCCAAGTCATACAAGGCTAGTAGGTTGAGCATGATGATGTGGAGCAAGAGCCCTTGCTAGCCATATGCTTCAATATGTTAACGATGGACAAAAGAGTTCCTCTCACTACCTTGGATCAAAGTACCTTAAGGATGAGGCATGTTCTAAGAATGCTTAATTTAGGATACAAAAATCCATAATCATGACTCACAAGTGTCAATGTACTCCTTGTGTCATTCTTCAAGATGGTTAGAGTTACCTTGTTAACTAGAAATTGCAGGTGAATTGAGATAAGAAAAGTGAAGAAAATGTATCCTTGAGGTATTTTGAATTTGAGGATGTCCTATGGTGAATGAAGATAAAGCTTTTGGTCATCTCAATAAGCATGTAAGAAATTTCAAGTTCAATGTTCACACTTGGAAGATGTTACGCTAGCAAGGTCAAGGTAAAGGTTAATGATGATGGTCTCATGATGATGTTCTACAAGAAAACTCAACCACGAGGTATTATTGCCTTAAGGGTGAGTTTTGGGGTAAAGAAGGTGATTAGTGAACCATTGAATCATGCAACTAAATATAAGTCTCAAGACTAAGCCAATGGGAGACATATCTCTTATGCTAGAGTTCTTGACTCGAGTGGGCGGAAGTGTAGAGGTTTGACATGTGAGATGACACTATCTTCAAGGCAAGAATTCCTTGAGCAGATGTCTTGATGTGTTTATGAGAAATAAGAGAACTCTATAAAGGCTTGGACCAATTCAAATCAATGCATAAGAGTCACATCTAGAAGGTTATGATGGTTGCTTCGCTTGAATGCAAGTACGGGTGATGATATGCAAGGCCCAAATGGCCTTGAGGTAAAACTACCTCAAAGATGTTAGTTGGAGATAATAATTAAGCTTGGTGCACACTTGCAAGCACCACTAATCTTGGTGAAGCCTGACCATAAAGCTTAGGAGTTGTGAACCTTGTTGAGATATTTCAAGAATTTTGGGCTAATATATCCAACTTTATGAGTCATTTTAAATGACATGTAATGTATGTTTTTTGGGCTTAGAGAGGCAATCAATCACAAGTATGTTGTAAAAAGCCATTTCTATATTTTTATTGATATGTTTTGCAGAAACATGTGAAGTAAGAGGCATAGAAAAGTGTTAGCTCAAGACTCTTAACATGGGAGTTTTAGTTTGGTAATTCACATACCCAAATCACATGGGAGTAAGCCAAATATTCTACTTTTATTGAATGTTCCATCTAATGTGGGACTCTTTAAAATGATTGTTAAAGTCCATACAACATGGAAAATACATGAAAAAATCTAATTTTACCAATGCCAAATATAAAAATAAAATTTTATATTAATTTAACTTTTTCCTTGGTCTTCTCTATCTTCTTTTAGTAGTTTAACACTCAATTGCTACTTTGAAAATTATTGTTTTTAGCAGTTATTGCTTTAGGCTCAAGGTAATAGCCACTCTATGCTCATTATAATGCTTTGTAGACTCAACTTAACAAACGATTGTGATTTCTAAGTTATTGAAATCACACTTTTCAATAAGGTAAATTTATCTGTTCCAAGATAAGATATTCTTTACAGCATTCAATGTTGTTCTCATGTGCTCTTGTAAGGTATGGAAGTCTTAACTCAAAGTATTCATGTGTTGATGACTTACATTGAGTAAGGAATCGAGACAAAAGGGATAGGTTAGAAAATGATGTTGCATCATCAAAAGTTAGAATAGAGCTTTGCATAATGCAGGATCTTCTCACAACATTTAAGCAACACCAAGCCAAACTCGCTAAGCTCACTAATGCCTTGAAATGACCATGTCCATATCAACAAAACTTTCAATGTGTGCATTGTGGAGGTAACCATCTCCCTTCTAAATTCTCTTGGGCTCCTCGAGTTTGTATGCAATGTGGACATATTGGATACGATGTAGCCTATGGCCACTCTCTTAAACACTTGCCTTACATGAACCCTTTCAAAACAACAACCTACATTCACAATAGAATAGGAACAAAAGTCATCCATACAAAAAGCTAAAGTTAATCCCTCTGGTATACCTTGCCCCAAGTCCCATAGTTTCTCATCCTTCAGGCAATGCTCCACCCACTACATAGAGGAGCCAATCAAATAGGAGGAATATTCAAATCCATACATGACTTATGATGATGATGGTAATGCAATCCCTATGGACTATCAACCCATACGAGTCATGGTGCTAGGGCAAGGAAGGGGAAGTGCTCCAGCCCAACTCAAAGACCCCATTGAATGTTAGAAGTGAGAATAGCCTAAACACATATAATTGAGATATCCACAACCCTCCAAGCATAGTCAATTTGACCAATGATGCCTTACACATGTATCCCAATTTTTCTAGGAGGAAAGGTAGCACAAGCAAGGCAATTGTCTCGTTAATGCCCCTCATACTCTTATCAGTAGATGATGCCATTTGGGTTATTGCTGCATGATACCCCTAACCTCTAGAAAGCGTTTAAGTGATGGATAGAGGATGGGGTGGAAACACAAGAATAATTATTCCATTCAATTCAAGAGCAAAAGGCAAGCATTGAACTAACTAAACCTTCATTGAGAGCTCTTAGAATTAACACTTTTTTAGGAAGGAGCCAATCATCATGCAATTCTCTCTATGGAAGCTTTAGGAGGCTCGTTGAGGAGGAGAATCATTGATATAAGCACCAATTTTAACATAATCAATCAAATAGTGCTAGAAGCATATAGAAACCCACCCATAAAAAATGTTCACTTCAACTTGACAATGGCCGATGGCTATCAAGTTTGACCATTAGGCGTATTGAAAGATTGGATGGTTAAAATTATAGGAATTAGTTTCATAGTGAATTTTATGGTTATGAAAGGAGTAGACTACAACTTGCTTCTAGGCCACCCTTGGATGCGAAACGCCAAATTCATTGAGGATTGGGGTAACAAACTAGTCTTATTGAGAAACACATGAGATGCAATAAGGGTGGCAATGGAAAGTTGGAAAACCACTCCTAAGGACCTTGATAGCAATTTGACTATGCTTAAAGGTGATACAAATTGCACACTCAACACAGTGTCATGAACAAATATATTCATTGTCTTAATGATGATGACGAGCAAGACTAGATGCATATCCTTGCCATGTGTGACCTACCCTTTGTAGGATGATCAGCAAGACTAGATGCATATCCTTGCCACGTGTGACCTACCATTTATAGAGAGAAGACAAGTATAGAAAAGCAAGTGAAACACAAGGTCAAGCAGGTGAAGACAAATTCATTACACATGTAATCAAGCCTAGCACCTCTGAATTAACAAAACCTATCCTCATGATGAATCCAAGACCATCCCAACCAAATGTTTTAGGTTTCAATGTCCCAGTCAACCACTAGGTGTTGAGAAATATTCTCACTCAATGGTGCTAATGTCTAAAGGACAACCCCAATGCCAACCTATTGATCTTTGGAGAGTTGCTTCAATAGAGTGAATGGAAGTTGTCAAAGTTGCACCAAGCATTATTTAACCATCATGCCTAATTGGTTCATCCTTGACGAAAATCAATGACATGAAGTAGAAAAAGTGATTTTGGGGAAAGCTTCACTAGTGGGAAAGTGAAAACATCAAAGGAAACGAATCTAAAAATTTTGACATAAATGGAGTTCAATGCTTTCTCGAATACACTTTTTACTCAATTACGCATCCATAGCCAAACCACTGTATAGCTCTTGGTAAGTTGAGAATGGGAATGCCAATAGGCTTATGAAGATTTGAAAATGGCTATAACTAGTGCACCTATCCTACAAAAAAAAGATTAGAAATTGATGTTCTAGGTGCACATTAATGCGTCAAAATCACTGTTGGGGTTGCGCTTTGGCAACTAGGAGAACACTACATGGACTTTCCTACAAGCTTCACTAGTCCACAACTTTTGGAAATTGAAATGAGTTACTCAACCATGAATGTGAGGGACTTGGCATGATATATGTGGCAAAGAAATTTCACCATTATCTCCACCCTTTCACCTTCTTTGTAGACCATCAAGACTGGAATTATTTGGTGAATAAGGCCTACGCCACATGACACATTGCAAGATGGCTATTGTTGTTACTAGAATTTAACTTAAACATTGTTATGCGGAAAGACAAGAAAAATTATATTGCAAACCACATGTCAACAATGGCAAATGGAGAGAAAACAACTAGAATCGATGATAATCTTCTAGATTCCTAATTATATGTTTTAGAGTAAGAAAGACTCATTTTTTTAATGCTAGCCTAACACCCTATTGGGTAGATGATATCGTTGATATATTAACAAATGGGCTACTTGAACACCCTATAGAAAAGGATCTCTTGCATGCTTACTCATAAAAACAAGGCCTTATCAACAATTGACCAGAGGATATTTGTATGAGCTAGGGCAAGATGAAATGTTGACAAGATGTGTATGCAAGCATGGAATTGAAAATATGGTGCATGAAGTACATATGAGAATAACAGGAGGCCACTTTGATGCCACAACCATGGCATGAAAGATTTTCCAATCCTAGCCATGGTGCATAAACGCTATTCAAGGACATAGGATGATTTGTGAAACATGGTGATGAACATTAGAGCATGAAGGTGCCCATCAAGAAGGATAGAATGGAGCTTGTCCTAGTGCTCACCCACCAACAACCCTTCAAGAAATTGGGGATTGACTTCATGGGATACATCATAATCACCACAAACTATATGGCAAAATGGGTTGAGGCACGTGCCATTAGGACCACCCAATAGATTGTGAGTAATTAAGGGACACATTTCATAAATAAGGCAGTAGAGCACCTACTCTCTACATTCTTGATCATCAACATAAAGTCAACACCCTATTGTCTACAAGAAAATAGCCATGCCAAATCAACGAACATAACCTTGATAAACATATTGATCAAATTTGTGTTAGGATCATGGTTAAGAATTTGATGGCAGCATTATAGGCATATTGTATTGCTTATAAACACCCACAAAACAAACCCTTTTTAGGTTAAACCTATGGCACAAATGTCGTCATGCCCGTAGAGTTCTTGATCCCCAATTTGTATATTACAATATGATGATGGTTGGAAGGAAACAAGGCTTGGATTGAGCACCTCTCTGAGCTAGAACTACTAACAAAAACTCAGCTTTTAGCCACTCATGGGACTAATTGTAGAAAAAGGTTGTAAGAAAGCTTGGCTTAATAAATATATGCATAAAAATTTGTTTGAACAAGGGGACTTAGTCCTCCTTTACTTACTCAAGGACACATGCGAAAGTTAAAATTCAAAGGAGGCTCAATAGAGAGAAGCTCTTTGCTTTCCTCATCTCCCATTCTTTCCTTTCATGGTGAGAGTCAAGGTCCATGAGTGTGCGCGAGGTAGAGTTGAGCGAGAGTGAGGGACATGTATGAATCTCCCTTGCTCTATTTCCACACTTCTCCTTCATACCTTCTTCTTACATCATGTACGAAGGAAAACATGAGAACATGGAGCAACCAAGGAGCCATGCATGGGTCATGGAGTGTGCTTATTAAGGCATCTTTACTACAAGAAGGTAAGTTGGTAAGTATGTTCACTACATTGTGCTTTGAGCCATTCTATTACATGTGCATTAGATAGATTCATTATAAGGTCTTGTGCGTGTGAGTAGGCTAGGTGAGAGGCAGCCATAGACTTCATGGTCAAACCCTTTGAAATAAGAAGGGTGTGTTCATGGTTGAGACATTGGGCTTTTGAGGGCAAGCAAATGCATACAACCACATATTGCAAGCACTCGTTATTTTGGTTGGTTGGGAGTGTTTTTTTCTAATTATCTCTTTCTAGCTCTGCTTCGTCCAAAATCTAAGGCTTAGTCTGTAATAGGGATTAACCTAGTAGCAAACAACTATTCTAATCATTTTTGGGATGCAAAAAATACTTGAAATAGTCTTATAAAGCCCAAAACATTGGTTTTTTTCAGAACAAACAGCAAAATTTTAACGTGTGTCATAAGCTACATGCCTAATAAAATTTGAGTCCACCTTGAATGGCACAATGATTTGACATAACTTGCACTTATGTAGGAAGAGGCTCTCAAAGCAGAGGGGAACAAAGGTTTTAATACTAATGTTAGAATGATGGTAGGAGGGCAAAGTGAGAACACAAGTAGCAATGAAGAAGTCACGAAGGAGCAACATGAAGCTCACAACTTTGCTATTATCAAAGCTTATTGGGGGGGAGGGGGGCCTACATAATCCTAAAGTAAACAACAGCAGGATATGCACAAGCCCCAGGGGAAAAAGAAGGAAAAATACCCTATCTATATATTAGTTACAATTTGAAGATCCAATTCAACTCAAAACTAAAAAATATGGATAACTTAATGACCAACAAGTAGAGTGCCTTCTATCCATCATGTAGAACTAGGTGATGCATAATCTAGAGCATTTACATGATACATGTTAAACTAAGATTTGGCAATGTGTTCCCCCTATTTGAAACTAAGTGATGAAACTCAAACCTTATAGATACATGCTAATTCAACAATGTTCCAATTTGAGCATGTTAAACAAGACAAGTGAAGTAAAGGGCTATCATTAAAAGAAATGATCTAGGGGTGTATTTCTCCTAACACCAACCACATTGTCATAAGATGAAGTCTCTAAGTTCAACAACCAAATTGACACGTTAGATTGAAAACGATGTAAAGCTCCTCAGCCAACCATCTTGGCCTTTTCATATATAATAACTTTTTCTCATTTTGTTTTATGGGTGAATTTTGATATCCAAACATTATGCTTATCATGTTAGAACATTAGAAGTGCCTAAACTTTTAAATTGGGAATATTTGGCACATTGTTGCAAGTTGAGATAATGACTATTAGAGTCTTGGACATCTACTTCATCTACTATACTTAGTTTATGCTAAGACATGGGTAGAATTTTCAATTTACACAAAATAAACAAGTTTCACAAAATACTAGTATATAACTTATACATTTTTCCTCAAAACTTACATGTAGTATTGAGAAACCAAGTCATTCATTACATTCCCCCCTCCTTCGTTCCTATTTTGATTTCCATTTACAACCCCAAAAGACTTTCTAGGGGCCTTGAGAGAGAGTCAGGGTGCCACCCAAGAGAGTTTAGTGGGTGCCACTCGAGACAATTTGGGATTATTTGGCACATTGTTGCAAGTTGAGATAATGACTATTAGAGCCTTGGACATCTACTTCATTTGGTATACTTAGTTTATGCTAATACATGGGTAGAATTTCTAGTTTGCACAAAATAACCAAGTTTTACAAAACACTAGTGTATAACTTATACATTTTTCCTCAAAACGTGTGTGTAATGTTGAGAACCAAGTCATTTAGTACATCTTCCCCTCCTTCACTCCTATTTTGGTTTCCATTTACAACCTCGAAAAGGCTTTTTGGGGGCCTTGAGAGAGAGTTGGGGTGCCACCCAAGAGAGTTTAGTGGGTGTCAGTTGAGACAAAATTGGGATTATTTGGCACATTGTAGCAAGTTGAGATAATGACAATTAGAGTCTTGGACATCTATTTCATCTGGTATACTTAGTTTATGGTGAAACATGGGTAGAATTTTCAATTTACACAAAATAAACAAGTTTCACAAAACACTAGTGTATAACTTATACATTTTTCCTCAAAACTTGTGTGTAGTGTTGAGAAACCAAGTCATTCAATACATTTTCCCCCCCTTCACTCCTATTTTGGTTTCCATTGACAGCCCCAAAAAGGCTTCCTAAGCACCTCAAGAGAGAGTCGGGGTGCCACTCGAGAGAGTTTAGTGATGGGTGCCACTCAAGATAGTCTATGCCTATAAATACAACATTGACTCCACTCATTAATGATCCCACACATTCGTTCCTTTCAACATTGTGTTACTCTCCTCCATTCACTCACAGTTGCTCATACCCCACATCAACATTATAGTTCATGACCTCCATCCTCCCTTGTACCTTGTATTCCACATCCTCCAGGCTAGGTTGGGTTGCATACACTCTCTCTCCATCAAGCGTCATCATCCACGTGTTCCATTCAAGTATGTATTGGCTTGTTCAAATCACAAAAAACTTTTTCTTAAGATGGAAATTTTTATAATGCTTAGATTGAGACGATTTAACATTTTCTACATTCTTTAAGTTAATACCATGGATCGATCCTTATAAGCTCTTCCAATCCTTGTGATATGCTTGGATTTATTGGATGTTCATTATAGAGTAATATTCAATTCAAAATTTGCACACAATACAATGGCGTACCATAACACACTCGTTTGCGCAATTAGAGAGAGATAGATAGAGAGAGAGAGAGAGAGAGAGTGTGTGTGTGTGTGTGTGTGTGTGTGTGTGCATGTGCATGCACGCGCGCTTGCATTTGTGAGGCATAATACAAGAGCATTTGGTTCCTCTTTTCTCCTATAGCAAATTAGGTTAGAAATGGCCCACTTGATTGAATAATAGAGTAGTGGTCTCATCTATTTCAAAGCATTCGGCTAGGAAAGAAGCTACTAGAATCACTCTATGCATCCATGCTTGAAGACATCAACTATAGGTATATTTGATAGACCTAATTTAATGTATATCTTCAAGGCCCCTAAGCCTTGATGCTTGCATCTTTATGACATAACGAGTGGCATAATACCTTTTGACCATTTTTTACTCTTGTAACCTTGTAGAAAACGAGGTAAAAATGCACCAAAGCACCAACTTAAACATCAACCTAGATCAAGTACATTAGCATATCACTATCAATTTTTGAGTCAACATGGAATAAAAAGTAAATGTCCAATTTGGCATGCAAACATGCCAAATCACAATTTTAAAAAAGACTTGATAATATAGGCAAATATCCCTCAAGCACAAATCTAGTTACATGAACTAATGAGAACATACCAAGTGATAAGTAAAAGTCCAATTTGGCATGCAAACAGGCCAATTCACATGTAGGCAATTATCCCTCAACCACAAATCTAGCTATGTGAACTACTAAGAGCATGCCAATTGATATGCATTCTACTCAAAAGCGCAAGTTCATAGTGCAAAGATGTTTCGTGTAGTAACATGTGTTGCATGAGAGTTTTCATAAGAGTCCATTATTAAACTTAGAGAGGTTGTAGCCCAATTGTTCTGAAAGGGATGTTGTACATGTCTATTGCTAGAATTGGAATGGTTGAGCCCAATTGTTTTAGGATAGCAATCATACATATCCATTATTAGATGTAGTGTAGTTTTAGACCAATTATTCTAGGGTTGTTGTATGCATCCATTTAGACTCCATAACCATTAGACCTCATGAAGGCACTTAGTCATTGCCATTCACTACTTGCCCTATTGAATCCCACAACAATTAATTGAACTAGACACGATACTATATTGCTAATTCAAGTCCAACCATCAAACAAACATTCACATCTAGCAATGAAAATGAATTTTCTCCTCTAATAAGTAGCAAATCCTCCCCACCTCCCTATTTAGCCCTACTACTTGTATCATTATTGATACATTCACAAGCAACCACAACTTCATTTACCCCCTTCCTTGGACTTTACATAAGATGTTTTGAAAGAATCTACCTTCTTTGACATTTTGAAGCAACAAACCACCTCTTCTAGCCTACATCAAGCCAAACCCATCTTAGACCCTTTCCCCTATCTACACCATTTTCTCACCCCATCTCCATTCGTGAGGAGTAGATCAACTTTTTAGCACACTTTATTGCTTTAGGTGCTTAACAAGCAAAAGAAAGTCCAAAGCTATATAAGTAGGTGCTTGGCATGCAACCAATATACCATCATTGACTCCCTAGGTTGCACTTAACTCTCTCTCTCTCTCTCTCTCTCTCTCTCTCTCTCTCTCTCTCTCTCTCTCTCTCTCTCTCTCTCTCTCTCTCTCTCTCTCTCTCTCTCTCTCTCTCTCTCTCTCTCTCTCTCTCTCTCTCTCTCTCTCTCTCTCTCTCTCTCTCTCTCTCTCTCTCTCTCTGTGGGCACAACTCGCATTCTCTTTGTTCTTCTTACTCTATATGTGGAAGAGGGAGATAGTGAGGATGAGGAGAGCACAAATTTATTTTCTATCTTGTCTATTGTAGAGAGGAAATTAAGGTGTGAGATGAAAGCTATACTATTTTTACAAAATTTACACATTTAATCCATGATTTTTAGCTTCCTTTGGTGTATTTAGGAGGGCCTATCAAGTCTCCATCTTCTCTACAACTCCAACTCCACCACTACCACATCTCTAGGTGTCTCCACTCCATCATCCCATGGCCTCCAACTCTACCATGATGTCCAATTCCACCATGACCTCCAATATCACTATGATCACCCTACTCCCTTACATCACCACGATCTCCATCACTACAATCATCACAAGCCATCACCATCATGATTAACCACAAGTCCATATGACCATGATTAACACAAATCATCATGACCATAATTGACCATAAGTTGGCATGACTCTAATTGACCACAAGCTAACATGGCCACAATTTAGCCATCACGACCATGATTGCCCACGAGTGTGCATGACCATGATTGATTCCAATTTGACATGATTAGATTACCCATGATTTAGCATGACCATATGTAATCAAAATTTGACATGACCACGACTAACATCTCTTACCACAACTAATGTCGCTATGGTTGTTATGACCACAACTAAAATATACATTTCTATAGCTTCACATGGCCATAAATTTCACGTCAAACTCCAAGTATGCTAATTATTGTACTTGAAACAATCATGAAAACACCAATAAGCAAGCTTACATGGGTAGAATTATAAAATTTCTTCATTATTAAGAGTTTTAAAAAAATATGATCTCAAGTAAGTACTATGAGGAATCTTGACCAAACTAGTCATGGAGAGTAACACCAAAGCAAGAGTGATATTCAAAGCAAACCCTGTCATTGCAAGAACACATTTTAGATCTCTTAAGGCATGACACCCTCAAAGAAAATAAAATCTAAGTAGTGAGAAAATCTTTAGTCAAGTAATGGAACCCTAAAGAGGATTCTTGACAAACAACTGATGTAGAGACCATTGTAACAAAAAAGAACACTTAGGGACAAACTGAGAATTGATTCTTAGAGGCTTAGAGCAACGTAAGATTGGAAACTTTCCAAGGCAAAATAAGAATCCCATCCAGTTGTTCTCAAGAAGTATGGAGAAACCTAGAAGCAAGTTAGGACAACATGAGAGATCAAATCTTGCAAGCGAAGCAC
Organism: Lygodium microphyllum; assembly: GCF_053477565.2. NCBI lineage: Eukaryota > Viridiplantae > Streptophyta > Polypodiopsida > Schizaeales > Lygodiaceae > Lygodium > Lygodium microphyllum. Next base: position 161,529,838 of record NC_141143.1, read on the forward strand.
AAAGTCCATTGAGCTAATAAGGGCTAAAAAATGCATATATAGTTTCACCCTAAGTTAACCTTTAATCATTAAAGACATAACCATAGTGATTTCTTCCCAAGGGGATTGCTTTCTTGAAGCAACCCCTATCCCATCCTTGAAAGATTTAATTGAAAATCTTGTTGACTAAGAAGAATCTAGCAGTTTGGTAGAACATAGAAATTAACTATTTGAGGATCTTGAAAAGAAATTTGATGAGTGGTTTGATGCTACCAATATTGTACATGTAGGAAGAATGACACTTGGTATAGTACTTGAGACCAATGATGCTACTAGAGTGAGCAAATAACTCCTTCAAAGCATCATAAGTGGAACATCAATAGAAAATGGCCAATAATAAGCTAGAGAAGGAGGTAGAAAATGTCACGAACATGATTGTTATGGTTGGAATAACTCACAAATCCACTAATACGACTAGTGATCTCCTAGTTTGGACACTCTTAGAGATAGTTGAAGTAACACAAAGTTATACATTCCTAGCAACAAATGTACTTAACTAGCCTAGGCATAGGCATATGCATGCAAGAGTAAACCAAAATTTTGGTAGTGGCCAAGCAATTGGAGTAGGGTAGGTGACAATCCTTATAGTTTTCTAGATCAATTTGAACAAGTTTGTGACACCAAATGTCTCAAATATTGGGATAAGAAGGCACAACCTTTTGGGCTATGCCAAATAGAAAATAGAAGAACTTGGTTCACCAACTTAGAATGGGGTGACTTTATTTCGCTCAAAGATTTGTTCATCAAATGGTTCTCCAAAGTGTATGCAAATAATCTCATTGTCAAACTCGTGAATGTGAGACAAAAAGAGAGTGAAGCTATTCATGACTATGTCCCTAATGTGCAAAGCCTTTACAAGAGAATACTTGCAATTGAGAGACCCAATCAAAATGTTGTCTCGATAATCTTCATCAAATTGAATTCATGATAAGAAGTTGTACTCCTCAAAGAAATATGCAAAAGAAGAGCTCAAACATCTAGAATAATCATAGTGTATAATGTGAAATATGAGGAGAAAGAAGCCAACCTCCTATAAGAGGTGGAAAGATTAATACAAAAATTTGTATTGAATCTATGCCTAGAAATTGTTCCCATTACATATGGTATGGTCATGATGTAGCCACTTCTTGTGCACCAAGAAGATTCTCATATCCTAATTCTGACCCCAACGATCATTATTAAGCAAATATATATCTCTCTCTACTTTCTTTAAGCTCTTTTCATGACATAAATTGGAATTGAAATAGGAGCTTTGTTCACGTAGTGTTGACTTGAGGGGACAAAAGGTATGATGGCCTTGCTATTTGATGCATTATGCTTGGGAAAATCTACAAAAGGATGAGGAATGTTGCATTTAGGGCATGCATGCTTTGCCTTGTTATCTCTATTTGAGTCATGCTTTTAGGTATATTGCATTTCCAAGTGGCATGGTCGTCCACAATACTAGGATGGCATTTGTTCCCTCTATACTTTGTGTCTTGTTTGCAACCTCTTCCCAATACCATAATTGAAATTGGTCGATATTCCATTAGGATTAGTTTGCCCTTGTCATCATAAGTGGCCTATGGGTTTCATGTAACTTTTATCATCTCGTGGTTCTTCAACATATTTTGTTGGTACATCATAGGTGGATAGGGTATGATTGGAATTAACTATCATGGGGTTCTGGATGGGTTGATATGGGCTCTCTACTATAAGCAATGGATCTACATTCTAGAGAAAGTGGTAGGGCAAGAGGGATTACCTTCCCATATAGAGTCAATCTCAAAAGTGAAAGCTTACCCATTGTGCCTTTAAGAAGGCAAATCATATATGTAGAGGTGCCAATCTTAGCCGCTAAAACCAATAAACCTAAAATGAAAAGGTAGACGAGTGTCCTAAACCCAAGGAACAATTAAGGTTGATTGACAAAGTGAAGGCTAGGTAAAGGATGCTCAATAGGAGTTTCAAGACCACATAATGCAAGTAGATCGGATCTCTTAATGATTTTTGAGCACAATACCATGCCAATCCCATATAGATTCAACAACTTTTAGGGGACTTGACTTTGACCCATGGGTAATTGAAGTAGAGGAAATTCAACAAATGTCCTCTCAAGGATAGGGTTATAGACCATGGAGAGTAAGAGTGCAAGAGTCTAAACATGTAGATCTAAGTATGATGGCATATTTTTCCTTAGTAATATTACCATTTCTATGGGATTGTTGCTCAAACAAAACCCCTTTTTGTGGAGAGCTTGTAAGGCTTGGATGGACAAATAACAATAAGAAACAACCAAGGAGCAAGAAAAAGCTTACTAGCCTAGCATCCCAATTATGCCAAACTTAGCACCTAGCCACATCCTCATAGCTTAAGAGTCACAACCTTTTGGAAAGTAGTAGGCTACCACTTACTTTAGGTGATACTACAAGAAGAGGGATCATTGGCACAAGAGTGGGTGTTATCACTCTTAATCTCATAGTATTTGAATATTAGGAAAATCCACAATAAAAGTTGCACATTTTAATCTTACATAGCTAGCGGCACAAAAGTTAAAGCCTTGGGAGATTTAAGAATTGGCTAGTCAAGATTACCGAGGTAAGATTCTCAATAACTCTTGTGCTCATGAAAGGCAATGACTACGACCTTTTGCTTAGAAGACCATAAATGCCCAAGGTATGATTGATTGAAGATTGAGGCAATGGACTAGTCTTTTTTGGTAGTAGGATGGAGGACCTACATGTCAAATCTAGTAGGATGGACTAGTATTTTTTTGATAGTAGGATGGAGGACCTACATGTCAAATCTAGTATTTTTTGGTAGTAGGATGCAGGACCTACATGTCAAATCTAGTCTTTTTTGGTAGTAGGATGGAGGACTTACATGTCAGATCGACAACTTGGAAGAGCTCGCTTGTCAACCTAAATGCTATAACAAAGATGCTTCAAGGACCCAACTATGTGCAAACCAAGCAATCTCCTGGAAGGAGAACATCCATGGTATTTAGAAGATGAAAAGGTTTGGATATAGATATTGGCTACTCTAGACTTACCATTCATAGAGGAAGAGAACAACAATAACCACCAACAAGAAGACCCACAAATGGAAACATTCTTCTAAGTACTACTTACATGAGCACATGCACTGCTATAATATTTGCATTATAACTTGTATACAAATTGGGCCTCAACTATGGGTCCATACTCTAGGCTTCCATAGAGTTCAAATCCAACGAATGTCCTATATACAAAAAGAAGAGTAGGATTACTCCCAAAAAGTGAATGCATGTGAGGTTTTTAATTGTAGATATAGAAGTTCATGGAGGAGCACACCACATCACATCAACTTCTATATCGAGCATTTGTCCTTCCAAACCTTGCAAACCATGCTCTTCAACAACCCACCATCAAGGAGGACCGCCAAGTCGCATGTATTATCAACTGTAAAAAATCTCCAAATGCCTTGTCAGTACATGGGCCCTTTAGCTTCCATCCAATAACAAGGTCAATTGCATTCCTCTTCACTACTAAGACAAGGGCCATTACCCATTGGAAACACTCATTACTCCAACAAGCTGGCAACTCAAGTCCTAGCATTCCACGCCTAGAGTGCAAGACCAAGTATGCTACCTTTGATAGAGAGTGCTAACCTACTAGCACATATGTAGGAGGGGCCAAATGTTAATCTATTTCAAGAATTTTTAAAGATAGTAAAGCTAGTAAAAATAGCAATTGAAGGAGTTCAAAGTGTGAAGGAAGTTGCCAAGGTCATTCGGAGTTAGTGAAAGCATAATTTTTATAGCCTTTCAAAAATAACAACTACTATAAGTAATAATTTACAAAAATAGTAAGTGACGATGAACTACTAGAAATACAAGGAGAGATCAAGACAATGCTTAAGAAAATGATGGAATACTTTTTAGAGATATTTAAGGCCTTGACATTTCTTAAATTTGTACCTCTACTCATTTTTGCACATTCAAGATAGGTCCAACATATTTTAGAGTCTTGTAAAGTACCCATAGCATGCAGAGAATAGTCACTGTAAAATCCAAGTGATGGGCTCACTTCCATGCAAATTGTAAAAACCTACAAGTAAAACTAACATGTTTAGCACACCCATGCAGGAGCAAAATGTCCTGTAGGCTAAATAGAAAAACTTTTGCATTATCTTGCAAGTAAACCTCAAAGGTCTAGAGACCAATCATTACATGTGGATAAGAGAAGGACCAAGGGATTGAGATTGCCCAAATGAAAGGAAATCCTATGTATATGAGAAAGGGTGAGAGTGAGAAACAGCGAGGTAGTGAGTGAATGTGAGTGAAGGATTTTAGAAGAGAAGCTACTCGTACTTCTTTTGCTTCTTCTCTTCTCTATTCTCCTCTTGGCATTGAAGTGGCAACGGTAAACAGATACCATGGCCACAAGAACAACAATATATCCTATATAAAAATTTTCCCTCATTGTTATTATGACTTTGTAGATGGAAGCAAGATCCAAGATGCAACAATAAACTTAGCCATAATAGTGGATTAAGATTAATGGTAGCTAAGGGGGATAAGGGGTTGCTACTCATTAATGCAAATCTTGACAATGTATGTGATCTATTGTTTGGCCATTTATCAACAAGGTCAAGGTGGCTCTAGGATTTGGTGCATCATTCTACAACATGATCTTATCCATGTTCACAAACCCATTCGCTAGTGTGACTCTGAATGGCTACCACACTAGTAATTTTTGCGTTAGGAGGTCTATTCAATAAGGATGTCCAACTGTGCTTCTACTATTATCATTAGTTATTGAGCCCCTACTTTAGAAATGGAAGCAAAGGTGAGCATATGACAAATCAAGGCACTAAGATTGCATATGATTCATCTCTTTGTTTCTCAACTAAATGTAGATGACAACTCAAATGTCATCAACCTCAATGCTAAATCACTAAGGTTGCCATTGGAGACGTATGAGGATTCTGTGAGAGCTTTAGGCTTTGGCATTAATGTCCACAATTTAAGTTAGTGTACCTAGGTTTGGATTATTGGATCCCTTAGCTAGCTTTAAAACATATAGTCCACATCAAGCTTTTAGATACATAGGCTTCCCCCAAGTTGTGGGATTCACCATGAAAGAGATGTTCAACAAGTTCAAGGAGAAGATGGAAGTGAAATTGAATAATGGGATACCCTCAAAGTTGGTTTAGCTGGTAAATTAATGCTCCCTAAGGTCTTTCTCTCCTCATTGATAATGTTCCCATCCACCATTTTTCCATTGCCAAGAGTACTTAGGAGAAGCTTGAAAAAAGCATGTGGAAGTTTTGTGTTAAAGGAGGGAGGAGAAAATACTTGGTCTTTGGTTCCTTTGGGAAAAGGTGACATCCCCTCAAAATGGAGGGCTAAGGCTTGAACCATGGAAGAAAGAACAGTGACTTAGCCTTTACTAGCTTTAGAACTTGGGACTAATGGGCGGTGGTTTGATGGCACTCAATTGAGGTAGCAAAGTTTGCTCCTAATGGTATCCTATAGCTTCAATAGGTGGATAATATCTTTACTCGAGGGAAGATGAGAATCAGAGGTTTAGAGCTAGTCTATGTGCTTTGTTAATAGTTGGAAACTGATAATCATTAGCCTTCCAATGGAAAGGGCTAAACGGCTGCTTTAGATTAGCAACTATCAACCAAGCTTGCAACTAATGGAATGTGTAAATGGGAGGATTTGTGGGATCACGTAACACTCAACTTCAAGTTATTGGAGGATTTGAAAGGTCAGTATAGGCTATCTCATTAGAAAGCTAATTTGCTGTCTGCCACTATGGATAGGTTGAAGAACTATTGGCCAACTTCTTGCACTATAAAGTCAGTCAATCCTTGAATGAGCATTGATTGTGGTGGTAAGGACTTCCATAAGGTACAGAAGTGACCCGGGAGGAATGGTAGTTGATTCGTATGTTAAAAGTGTTGGGGGACATTCTCACTTGCACGAGGAATTTAAGGTCTAAATATGTTTTGTTCAAGGCTGTGTATGCAACCCTAAGGAGCGTCTTCTAAGGGCTTTTGACATGTTTTAAGGAGTGATATTGAGCGGTCCATATAGACTAGCCTTCCCAATGGAGTACATCATAGTTTTTACATGTGTAGCTTATCGACGTTTTCAATTAATATTTTTTCTCCTTCATTTGGAATACAATAAAATGTTAAAAATCCAGATTTCAATGAAAGCATAATGGTCACACTCTAAAAAAGAGAGCAAAACGTCATGTCTTGATATTAGTCATGGAAAGAGAAGCATCTCGCAACCAAATAAATAACGAGAGCACATTGCAATTGCAATTATATATATTTAACGCGACCTCTTCCATCAAAGGATTGTCTGCGAGCTACGCATGTGAAAGCTTGCGTCGAGGGGAATTTGTGCGTGCGCGCGCGCATAATAGGGTTTAGGGTTCAGAGGCAGGGCAGGGCAGGGCCTAGGCGAGAGAGAGCGTTCTCGCCTGCCGTGCCGAGCCAGAAAGAAGGATCCAGTACTCCCTGTCAACTGTCAATAACTGCAACGAAGAAGAAGAAGTAGAAGAAGAAGGAGAACGAGCATCTTCTGTACATCATCTCATTTAGCTCATCGAAGGAGCGAAATGAGGCGGCTGTCGACATTGAGGCAGCAGGCTCGAGCTGCCCTCACTTCGGCACATGTCCGGCTTCCTACCCTACCTCGTGGATTTGTCGTTTTTTCAATAGCCTCTTCTGCCCTGCTTACGTGCACATCTTTCCATTTTTCACATTTTGCAGGATTGCAGACATCTTCTGAGTAACCGCAGCTCTTCCTTTCACTCTCTGGGGCCATCAGGTATATGCCTTTACTACTTTGCTGCCTTGAGCTAGACTTTACTTTTGAAAAGAGCTCCAGGATTGTCCTTCCGGTTCAATTTGGATGCATTTATCAGTGAAATGTTCATATTCGTGCATTGAATCTATTAGAAGTACATGGTAAGATCTTGGGTTAGCTTTCTAGTTGTTTCAACTGACGGTGTAAGCGTGCGTCGTCAGGATTTGATGGCTCCACCAAGGCCAAAGACGTCAGTAGTCGTGGCCTGGGTCCCGGATATGTTAAGAGATACTTTCATGCCACAGGTATTCATTAACATGTGAGTGGAACAATCAATCCTTTCATTCAATCCTCATGTGGTTTGTTCCGGCCTAGCCATCTTGCAACGAAATTTGATGGCCATCTTTTCACAGGACTGCAAGCTATGGCTCAAAGAGATTACTATGAGCTGCTTGGTGTGAGCAAAGATGCTTCTCAAAGTGAAATCAAACGTGCATACTATTCGGTATCTGCTAGTGCCTTTTCAGCATGTCAATATGATGAAGGTGAGAGGTTTTGGCCCTGAATTGGTATCTTTCTTTTCCTTTAATGCAGCTAGCCAAAAAACACCATCCAGATGTGAATAAGGATGACCCAGAGGCAGATAAGAAGTTCCAGGAGATTCAGAAAGCTTATGAGGTGAGAGCCATTAGTGTAGCTCATTATTTGCTTGCTTTTTCTTTATTGTGATCATTCCCCTCCCATAACATTGTGAACGACCTTTCAGGTTTTGAAAGACAGTGAGAAGCGGGCAACATACGATAAGGTACGTTGCAGCTCAGTTCTCTCTGACATATGAATACTTCAAAGCGAGAACTAATGGTTTTCTTCATTTTGATATTTGTATTTGATTGTGCTGTATTTAAATGCTTTGGAATCTACCCCTTTAATGAACTTCTTTTCTGCTCAGATACCACTATGATAAACTTATCCTATCTATTGCTGCAAATGGCCTTCAGGTTGGTCCAGAAGCATTTGAGCAAATGGGCAGTGGTGGTGGGCCTGGTGGTTTTGGAGGTTTTGGAGGTTTTGGTGGGTTTGGTGGGTTTGGTGGGTTCGGTGGCTTTGGTGGAATGGATGAGGTAAGACAAAGGGAACATCAAATTATGCAGGGGCACCATTCAGATTTTGATGGTGTGATTGAAAGTTCTCAAGCACACTAAGAGAGACTGGTAATAACTCTTGCTATATGACCAGTTTCTCCGGATGATGAAAGGAGCTGGTGGAATGGGAGGAATGGGTGGGGCAGAAACTTTGAAGGTAAATTGAAATTTTTTGTTGGCTTGGAGCTGAGTTTTGGATGGTAACATTTGGTTGTTTCAGAGACAATGATTCTTTCTATGTAGGTCAATCTGGACATTAGCTTCAGAGAAGCAGTTAGTGGGTGCTCCAAGACAGTTTCATTTCTTGCATCGACAATATGTGATGCCTGCAGTATGTATTTAGGATACCCCAACCATCATGTACACTTTATGAGAAATGCTCAATATCCTTGGCTTTAGAGTGGGTTTCTGGTTGTTAAAAATGTAGGAGTTGCAACACTCTTCTGATACTGTTTGTACAGATGGCAAGGGAGTGCCTCCAGGTTCCAAACCGCAAGTGTGTAAGGCCTGCAATGGATCTGGCATGGTAAAGAATCAAACATTCTACAGTTTTTGACACAGAATTGCCAGATATTTTAAGGCCCGAGAAACTAAATGGTTCTTTGGTGGATTTCTCAGAGTATTAGACAGCAGCCTGGGTTTTTGTTCCAAACAACATGCATGGCCTGTGGTGGTTCAGGGGAAATTATCAAGGTATCACTTGAGAAATGAACCTGTCCTTTTGCTGTTAACATGTAATATCCCATTTTTATATGAGAGAGCTGGGGTGATGCAGGAAAAATGTGAAAAGTGCAGTGGAAAAAGCACTGTGAAAGTGAAAAAGTCTGTGGCAGTAGATATCCCTGCAGGTTAAGCATTTCATTTTCTTGAAAATTGTTGATAGTTTACTTTGTTCTTCTTGCCTTTTAGGAGGTCATTATTTTGGAAATTGTATGGCAGGTGTTGATTCTGGGAATGCTGTGAGAGTGCCTGGTGGAGGGGGCTTTTCTGCTCAGTCTGGTCGTGCGGGTGATGTTCTAGTCAACATACAGGTTCATGGCAGCTAAATTTAGACATCTTTAACAGGTCTTGTTTACAATTCTCTTCTACTAGTGCGACCAAGAAGTAAGCAAGGATAGTTCAATGCATGTATTCCAGGTTTTACCTGATCCAGTATTCAGGAGAGAAGGCATAAATTTACATGTTGATGCACCAATCAGTTTTTCTACGGTAACTGTCAAGGAACACCAAGACTTGTTTCTGACATTCAACTCAAACTAGAATTTATTCAAGCAACTCAAATGATAACTAATGCAGGCCATACTTGGAGGCAAAGTACAAGTACCAACTTTGACTGGTGATGTCATACTCAAGGTAAGGCTGCATTTGGCGGATCTTTGTAGATGTATGGTGTTTTGGTAGTTTGTTGGTTTGCCATTATGCAGAATGTTTAAGCAGGCATTCTGAAGTTTCATCTATTCTGTTGCAGGTGCGCCCAGGAACACAACCTGGACATAAGGAGGTTTTAAGGGGCAAAGGTATAATTATTGGAAAGGATGCCTGCCCTTTTTCAACTCTTTTTGTGCAGCTCTTTGTTAAGTTATTGAGGGATTGTTCTGATTTTTGATTGCAGGTGTTAAAGTGGTAAACTCGTATGGACAAGGGGATCAATATGTACATCTTCTTGTTTCCATCCCAACGTGAGTATCTGCTATCTCAACCACAACCCTTGTGTTGCATAGTGCCGTAGTTGACCTGATTTCATACACGGTGTTTTTGTCCAGGTCGTTGACTCAGCGGCAACGCAGTTTGATTGAGGAGTATTCTAAGGAGGAGAATAAAGAGAGCGAAGAAAATGCAGCAGCTGCAGGAGGGAGATTATAAGTGGATGGCTTTTATTTTTGATGAATCATCTAACTATATATTTGAGAGGAGAGGGCCTGCAGAAGTTCTCCTTACAATATATATCTTCCACCTCTCCCCTTCACCTAGGGAAATTTTTGTATAGCTGGGAATTGGTCTCCAGATGGGCAAATGACATATAGCTTCAGTGGACATTCCTTAGATCATAGGTTGAGATGTGAGTTGGGTATAATATGCCGGACAGAAGATTTGTAAGCTTGCTTTGTTGCCCAAAGAATTGCCAAATGGCCTTTGGAACTTGTGTCAAATAGAAAGGACCTTGTCACATGCTTATTATGTATCTTAGCAAACACAATTGTTTTGATGAACTATGTCAATTTGACAGTTTGAACTTTCCATACATTTGTTGTCACTTTGATGTTGAACGAGGTCTTTCAAGTTTCACAGCATGTAGGAACCGTTTGGACACCAAGAATTTGTTAAGTTGCATTCGAAAGAGATTAATCATTGCATTGCTTTTCTAATTGTCACAGTTAGCAATAGACTTAAGTTGTCCACAACCAGCTTAGGCTCTCTGTATTAGCCCTACATCAGGTACTTGTGTTTTTGTGACATTGCTGCTTTAATAATCTAGGTTAACGAACCAAACTTTATCATTACATTTCCACTTTAATACTCAAATCGTTCTAATACATAGGACCTGTCTTGATGCAAGAAAGTATTTCGCAATTTGTACATTGAAATCGAACTGTTTACAAGTTTTCTATATCATTGAGCTTGAAATGAGTTAGTCTTGAAGAGTACAAGCCTAGCTGGTGGTGTATTATTTGAGTTGTGCACCAATGTCCTAAATCATTGAGCTTGAAATGAGTTAGTCTTGAAGAGTACAAGCCTAACTGGTGGTGTATTATTTGAGTTGTGTACCAATGGCCTTATTTCCATCTAAATGCGAGTGTTTGCTCTTAGCCACAACTCTTGTATTGCGTAGTGCCATAGTTAACTTGATTTCATACATGATGTTTTGTTCAAACTGTTGACTCAGCAGCAATGTGGGTTAATTGACAAGTATTTCGAGGAGAATTAACAGAATGAAGAAAATGCAGCAGCTGCGAGAGGGAGATTGTAAGAGGATGAGTTGTACCATGATAGAATTGATGTGTATCTTCTGGTTTCCATCCCAGTGTGAATTTGTTATCCCAGCCACAACCCTTGTTGCATAGTGTCATAATTAATGTGATTCTGTACACTCTTGTCTAGGCAGTGACAGCGTATCCTAATTGAGGAGTATCCTAAGGAGGAGTGAAAAAAATATGGCAGCTATAGGAGAGAGATTATAAGTGGATGATTTGTATTTTTGTTGTATCATGTAACTGCGTACTAAAGAAGAGAGAGCCTATACAAGTTATTTGTACAATGGATCATGCAACCTCTTCCCCTCATCTAGGGAAATTTTTGTATAGCTTGGAATTGGTCTCTAGATGGTCAAAGCTACAATTGACATTCCTTAGATGACAGGTTGAGATGGGCATTATGTATAACACAAGATGGAAGTGGAAGATTTATATGCTTGCTTCGTTGCCCAAAGAATCACAAATTGGCCTTAGGAACTTGTGCCAAATCGAAAGGACTTTATCGCATGTTTATTATGTAACTTGGCAAACACAATTATTTAATGGGCCATCTTCATCATACTTTATGCTACCCCTTTGGGTGTCGAGTTATTGTACATTGGTTGTTGCAAAAAGGGTGCATTTGTTGAATTTATAGCAAGACCAACCAAATTGAGCATTTGCATAACCAACTCTCGTTCCTTGAGCTCCATAAACATTCAGGGGTGCAAATGCATTACCAAATATGCTACTTTGTATCCTAGATATTAAGCCTACTTCCATACATAGGGTTTTGCGCATTTTCAGCCATACTTGAAGTCAATTTGACAATTTGAACCTTCCATGTGTTTATAGTCACTCTAATGTTAAATGAGGTCTTTAATATTCAAAATGTTTGGACACCATGAATTTGTAAAGCTATAATTTGAAGAGATTAATCATGGAATTCCCTTCGATGGTCACAAGCAATTATATCCTACCTTGGGAAGCACAATTGCTGAATAATCCAAGTCAACTTAACAAATCAGACCTTGTCCCATCTTCTTGTTTTCTTTCTAACGTGAGTATTTGCTCTCTTAAGCACAATCTTTGTGTTGCATAGTGCCATAGTTAAAGCCGATTTTATATATGGTGTCTTGTTCATGTTGTTGACTTCGGCAGCAACACAAATCGATAAAGGAGCATTCTAAAGAGGAGAATAAAGAGAATGAAGAAAATGCAACAAATATTGTGGGAGTGAGATTATAAGTGGATGATTTGTACTAGCATAGAATTCATATGTCCCATCTTCTTGTTTCCATCCTAACGTGAGTGTTTGTTGTCTCAGTCACAATCCTTGTGTTGCAACCTAATTTCATACATAGTATTTTGTTCAAGTTGCTGACTCAATGGCAATGTAGCTTGATTGAGGAGTATTTTGAGGAGGAGAATAAAGAAAATGCAATAGTTTTGTAGAAGGAAGATTATAAGTCAATGATTTGTATTTTTGTTAAATCATGTAACTATGTATTTGAGAGGAGAGGGCTTGCAGAAGTTCTACCTACAATATGTATTCCATCTCCTCCCTTCACTTAGGGAAACTTTTGTATAGGTGGGAATTTGTATTTAGATGGTCAAACGATATGTCACATCAGTAGACATTCATTACATTATAAGTTGGGATGTGAGTTGGGTATAACACGCGGCGAAATATTTGTAAGCTTTCTTCATGGTCCAAAGAATCAAGTCACCAAGTGGCCATTGAAACTTGGACCAAATAGAAAGGACTTTGTCGCATGCTTATTTTTACCTTGGCACAAACACAATTGTTTAATGAGCTATGCCAATTTGATAGCTTGAACCTTCCATGTGTTTGTGGTCACTTTGATGTTGAGTGAGGTCTTCAAGTTTCATAGTATGTAGGACTCTTTTGGACATCAAGGATTTGAAAATCTGCATTTTTGAAGTGATTAATCGTTGAATTGCCCTCCTTTGAACTGTCACAAGCATTTGTATCCTACCTTGGGAAATATAATTACTTAATAATCCAAGTCAGCTTAACAAATCAAATCTTATCATGGTTCTGCGACTTTAATATGCCTATCTCGCTGATACATAAGACCTCTCTTGACATGAGATTAATTTATACGATGAAGTCAAACTATTTAGAAGTTTTCCTATGAGTAGTGAGCTTGAAATGAGTTGGTCCTAAAGAGTACAAGTCTGAGTGACTGTGTATATGAGGCATAATATTGTTTGAGCTATGTGCTAGTATGTCCATTTTTTTGTTTCCATTCCAATGTAAGTGTTTGCTATCTTAGCCACAACCCTTGTGTTGCAATGCCATAGTTAACCTGATTTCATACATGGTATTTTGTTCAGGTCATTGACTCAATGGCAACATAGCCTTGTTGAGGAGTATTCTAAGGAGGAGAATAAAGAGTGAAAAAAAATGTAGCAGTTGTAGGAGGAGATTATACGTAGATGAATTATACTAGCATAGAATCAATATATCTATCTTCTTGTTTCCATCTCGACACGAGTGTTTGTTGTCTCAGCCCGCCACAACCATTGTATTGCATATTGCTATAGTTAACTTGATTTCATACATGGTGTTTTATTTAGGTTGTTGATTCAACAACAATACAACTTGATTGAGGAGTATTACGAGAGCAGAATTAAGAGAATGAAGAAAACTAGCAACTTACTAGGACGATTAAAAGTGGATATTTTGTATTTTTGTTGAACCATCTAATTGTGTATTTGAGAGGAGAGGAGATAAGTTCTCCATATAATATATATTCCACCTTTCTCTACCTAGGGAAATTTTTGTATAGTTGGGAATTGGTGTATGGATGGTCAAATGACATATAGCTTCAAAAGACATTCCTTAGATCATAGATTGAGATGGGAGTTCGGAATAACACAGAATGGAAGATTTATAAGCTTGCTTTGCTATCAAAGAATTGCTAAGTGACCCTTGGAACTTGTACCAAATAGAAAGGACTTGGTCGCATGCTTATTCTTTACCTTAGTAAACATAATTGTTTAATGAACTATGTCAATTTGATAGTTTGAACCTTCCATGCATTTGCAGTCACTTTGATGTTGAACAAGGTCTTCAAGTGTTACAATGTAGAAATTGTTTGAACACCGGAAAGTTGTAAATTTGTATTTTGAAGAGATTAATCACAAAATCGCTCTTCGAATCATTACAAGTATTCATGTCCTACCTTAGGAAATACAATTGCGTAAGTCAACTTAACAAATCAAAGCTTATCATGACTTTGTGACATTATATTCAAATCTTGCTAATACATCCCAATTAGGCTACATTGCCGCTGAGTCAACAACGACTTGAAAAAAATACAATCTATGAAATCATGTTAAATATGGCACTATGCAACATAAGGGTTGTGGTTGAGACAATAGACACATTGAGATGAAAACAATAAGATGGACATATCGGTATACAACTCAAACAATTCTGTGCCTCATATACATAGCCAAACAGACTCATACTCTTTAGGGCCAACTCATTTCAAGCTTAGTGCTCATCGAAAAAATTCTGGACGGTTTGATTTTGAAATACAAATTAAGAAATGCTTTCTGGCCTCAAGACAAGTCCTATGTATTATTGATATTTGAATATTAAAGTGGGAGTCATGATAAGGTTTGATTTGTTAAGTTGACTTGAGTTTTTAAATAATTGTGTTTCCCAAGGTAGGATATGAATGCTTGTGACGGTTCAAAGCGTGATCCAGTGTGATTAAATCTATTCAAAATACATATTTACAAATTCTTGGTGTCCAAACAATTCCTGCATATTATAAATGTTGAAGACCTCATTCAACATCAAAGTAACTACAAACACATGGAAGGTTCAAATTGTCAAATTGACGTAGCTCACCAAACAATTGTTTTTGCCAAGGTACAAAATAAGCATGCAACAAAGTCCTTTTCATTTGGCACAAGTTCCAAAGGCCATTTGGTGATTCTTTGGGGAGTGAAGGAAGTTTACAATTCTTCCCTCCCATGTTATACCCAACTCACGTCCCAATGTAGGAATAACTATTGAATCTATATGTCATTTGAGCATCTTGAGACCAATTCCTAGCTATACAAAAATTTCCCTAGGTGAACAAGAGAGGTGGAATATATATTATAGGGAGAACTTCGCATGGCCTCTCATTTCAAATACACATATGATTCAACAAAAATACAAATCATTCACTTACAATCTCCCTCTTGTAGGTGCTGCATTTTCTTCAATGTCTTCATTCTCCTCCTTCAATCTCTTTATCCTCCTCCTTAGAATACGCCTTAATCAAGTTATTTTGCCGTTGAATCAATAACTTGAACAAAATACCATGTATGAAATTAGGTTGATTATGACATTATGCAACACAAGGATTGTGGTTGAGATACTTTGTATCGGCATAGAATCAATATCTCGAGTCAATGACGTGAATAAAACATCGTGTAAGAAATTTGGTTAACTATAGCACTATGCAACACAAGGGTTGTTGACTGAGACAATTTGTACTAGCATAGAATCAATATGTCCATCTTCTAGTTTTCATCCCAATGTGAGTGTTTGGCTATCTCATCCACAACTCTTGTGTTGCATATGGCCATAGTTAACTTGATTTTATACATTATGTTTTGTTCAGGTCATTGTCTCAGGTGGCAATGTAGCTTAGTCAAGGAGCATTCTTGTTGAGATGTTTGCTATCACACCTACTTCAACCTATTTGTAAGGAGCAGTGAGGGCTCAGGATTAGAATCCCATATGCACAGTAGGAGAAGTGCTACCATCGAGTTTCCTATAAAGCATTGTACTTGCTCTGATACCATGTCAAAGATGCGGGATCTAGAGCATGGCAGATGCGGAAGCTATGGAGGTTGGAAGAGAAAGAGTGAGTTCATGAAGACACTGACATGAATGACTGTTACACAAGTGAATTAGGTTCCAAGATGGAATCTTGGACTCATAAACACAATCTTGTGTATAGACTAGCAATGTGGAAGGACCTGGAAATATTGAAGAAGGATCGACGAACCCGAATTAAGAAGATTCAAGTTCAACATCAACTCAAACATAGTCTTTACATAGTGTGTTTTCACACTGTCATTACTTGTGTCTCTCTTGACACAATGTAATCTGCTCTTCCACTGATAAAATCTAGGAATTCTGAAGTTGATTTGCTGCTGTCCCTGCAAATCCAACATGGGAAATGACTCTCCATCATCTCGCTTCAAAGGAGTCGGGTTTCACACTTGGCAAACCCGCATCAAACTCATCTTGATGAAGAAGGGCCTCTGGGCCATTACCATTGGAAAAGAAAAGAAACCTCGTGTTGTGGACCTTGCAGTCACTTGGCAAAATAATGATGATAAGGCTCAATCCATTATCAAACTGGAGCTAGACGACAGCTATATCCACCATGTGGATAACTGTGATACATCATAGGATACATGGAAGAGACTTGAAACCTTGTTTGGTGCACAGTCTAAATCATCAAAGTATGGTCTCTTGATTGAAATTTTTAGGCTTGAAATGAAGTCCAGCACATCACTTGCCACACATCTAAATTACATGGAAGGAATTCTAACCCAGCTTGCAGGAATCAACATTAAAATGGAAGAAGATGTTTGCGTTGATGTTCTACTTAAAAGTTTGTCTCCTGAATATAATAATGTATCAACAACTCTAATCAATATGCCAAACCCTGAACTTGTTGATATCCATGCATCATTGTTAGAGGAGGAAAAGAAGCTAAAAACTAAGGAAGAACCAAGCACGTCTAGAGATGAACAAGCATTATATGTTGGCAATAGGTGCAAAGACAAGAAGGATCAGCTTTTTTGTGACTTCTGCAAAAGGATCGGACACACCGATAAGTTCTGCCATGCCAGATGGAGGTCCTAAAAGGCCTATCTAGTTGCAATCAAAGAAGAAGAAGACCATGGAGCAAAGAGCAAAGGAAGAAGAAGAAGAAGAAGACCACTAGGAGAAGGACAAAACTCATCAGTCCTATTTGGATAGACTCTTTTAGCTTTGTATTTCCTAGCCCTAATGATTCGGACATAAACTTGTAAACTTCTCATGTAGCCTTGTACTACAGTCTCTGTACACTTTGTGAGGCTCCTGTTACAGCCTCTGGATGTCCATCATGTTTATGGTACCCACACTTAGCCTTTCCTGTGCGACAGCCTTTGGTGTTTTGCCATGTTTATGGTGTGCCCACACTTTCAGGTATTGCTTTCACTAAAGCCTCTATATGCTTTGTACTTTTGGTTGCGATTGAGGAGGGGTGTTGAGATGTTTGCAATCACACCTACTTCAGTCTCTTTGTAAGGAGCAGTGAGGGGTTAGTACTAGAACCCCATATGCATAGTAGGAGAAGTGCTACCATCCAGTTTTCTATAAAGCATTGTACTTGCTTTGATACCATGTCAAAGATGCGGGATCTAGAGCATGGCAGATGCAGAAGCTATGGAGATTGGAAGAGAAAGAGTGAGTTCACGAAGATACTGACATGAATGACTGTTACACAAGTGAATTAGGTTCCAAGATGGAAGCTTGGACTTATAAACACAATCTTGTGTATAGATTGGCAATGTCAGAGTACTTTTGTCCTTTAGTAAAGTTTATGTGTCATTGCCAATCTATACACAAGATTGTGTTTATGAGTCCAAGCTTCCATCTTGGAACCTAATTCACTTGTGTAACAGTTAGTCATGTCAGTGTCTTCATGAACTCACGCTTTCTCTTCCAACCTCCATAGCTTCCGCATCTGCCATGCTCTAGATCCCGCATCTTTGACAATTCTATGGAGGAGAATAAAGAGAATGAAAAAAATGCAACATTTGTAGGAGTAAGATTATTAATGGATAATTTGAAATTTTTTTGAATCATATAATTGTGTATTTAAGAGGAGAGGGTTAGAAGTTCTCCCTACAATATATATTCCACCTCTCCCCTTCACTTGGGGAAATTTTTGTGTAGTAGGGACTTGGTCTCCAGACATCTTTCCTTTCTTCAAGGCATTCAACTCTTTCTTGAGTTGAATATTTTGTATCTTTGTATTTATTAAAAACATATTCTCGAGGTCAAACTACATATAACTTTAGTACACATTCCTTAGGTCATAGGTAGATTGCGAGTTGAGTACAACATGGGATGAAAGATTTGTAAGCTTGCTTCATTGTCCAAAGAATTGCAAAATCACATTTGAAACTTACACCAAATAGAAAGGACTTTGTTGCATGCTTATTTTGTACTTTTGCAAACACAATTGTTTAATGAGCTACATCAATTTGATAGTTTGAATCTTCAATAGGTTTGTACTTGAATGAGATCTTCAAGTTTCACAATGTTTGGATGCCACAAATTTGTAAATTTGTATTTTGAAGACATTAACTATTGAATCCCCTTTGAATGATCACAAGAAATTTTATTCTACCTTGGGGAACACAGTTGCTTAATAAAATAATTTAAGTCAACTTACAAATCAAACATTACCACCATGACTATGCCACTTTAATATTCAAACCTTGCTAATTCAT
Organism: Lygodium microphyllum; assembly: GCF_053477565.2. Taxonomy (NCBI): domain Eukaryota; kingdom Viridiplantae; phylum Streptophyta; class Polypodiopsida; order Schizaeales; family Lygodiaceae; genus Lygodium; species Lygodium microphyllum. The sequence continues at coordinate 161,548,311 of NC_141143.1, forward strand.
AGGACCTGTCTTGACACTAGAAAGCATTTCTTAATATGTACGTTGAAATCAAACTATTTAGATATTTTTTTAAAATGAGCATTGAACTTGAAATAAGTCGGTGATGAAGAGTAGAAGCCTAACAAGTTGTGTATATGAGGCATAGAATTGTTTGTGCTGTGTGCAATGGATTCAATTGCAAATAGACAATTATAGTAACTATATACATGATGATAAATAGTTGTTCATTGGAATTGATTAAACTCATGCACTTGTAGGATACAAGCTACAACTACTGCAACATATTGCAGTTGTACCTGTACATTGTAATCAATACCTATCTAGTAGACCTTAGAAACTAGTACCTGGTAGACCTGAGAAAAGAAGCAGTAGTTAAATTAGGTGTGGCTTAAAGAGCCCTAGCAGGTAACCTAGATCCATATTGTTAGTCCAATGGTCTTGTTATTCACTTACCCTCCAAGGCTAAGGCTAAAGATTACATGGAAGAAATTCCAACCCTGATGACCATTGTGGAAATAATACACTATTAGTGAATTTAGGAATTTTTGAAAAGTTTTGGACTCATGGTAAAAAAATTCTCTTTGCTATAACTCTCACACCATTGCTCCAAACTTTCTAGCTAGCATCATCATACATCATATTGCTAGCGTATGTGCCACTGTAGCCTATCAATGATGCATGCCTCGAACAGTTTGGTAATGTGTTGAAACTGTCTAGTTCATGTACTCCATGTCACTTGTATTGTCTGGCATTGCAAAAGAGCACTATATAGTCTAGGCAATTGCGATTAGACCTGAAAAAACCTTGTTGTTGCCTCTGTCAAAATGCAACAAGAGGTCAAGCATGCATATAATTGTGCATCCTAACACATGTTATACATTAATAAACACATAATCTCTAGATCACCATGTTACACATCGAACAAATAATCTCTAGTCCACCCCTTATCTGAAAAGCACTCAGCTTGGTATCTCACACACTAGTAGAGCAGAGCAGAGCAGAACCACCTTCCACACTCTCCCTTTGGCAAAATATGGATCCCCCTTTTTTCAAGCACTCCTGTCCCCAACGACAGCCGCCCAAATCAAGTGAATCCCACATGCAATCTGACGTCTCCCTTGCGATGAGTCTCGTCCAGACCTTACGTCAAATGCAAAATTGTCACTCTTTGTTATTGTCTTTCCACTGTGTGTGTGTGTGTGTGTGTGTGTGTGTGTGTGTGTGTGTGTGTGTGTGTGTGTGTGTGTGTGTGTGTGTGTGTGTGTGTGTGTGTGTGTGTGTGTGTGTGTGTGTGTGTGTGTGTGTGTGTGTGTGTGTGTGTGTGTGTGTGTGTGTGTGTGTGTGTGTGTGTGTGTGTGTGTGTGTGTGTGTGTGTGTGCGGGTGTGCGTGTGCGTGTGCGTGTGCGTGTGCGTGTGCGTGTGCGTGTGCGTGTGTGTGTGTGTGTGTGTGCGTGCGTGCGTGCGTGCGTGCGTGTAATTCTTTGTCGAAAGAAACTTAGTAAAATATATATTTGGATTAGTTCCATATTAAATTGACCCCACTTAATTGCTTTATTTTCCATAGCTTTTAATGAAGATTTACAATATCCTCTCTTTCTTCAATTGCATCGAACAAAAATTGGTTGCACAACGTCAATGGTTCTATGTTTCCCCTTTTAGCTCAAAACAATTATCTATGCAACATTGTTAGGGTGACATGATATTATATGGGTTTAAGACCCAAGGGCTCTACTACATATGATTGATAGTTCTAAAGTGACACTTTTAATTAGTTGGTCAAGTCAGGTGATCATGTTCACTTCAAAAAAACAAAAAAGGATGTTTTCAAAGGTGTCTCAATCAGTGCACATGCTTTGATAGCCGATATGGATGATGACATCCACACTTGAATTTCGGATTCAGGTGCCTCTTTTCATGTCATATGCTGACTAGGTATTGGGCCACTATTGAAATGTTGGATTGAGCTCATAAGCTATAGTCTAATTATGCAATAACTTCAATAGCATTATTAATATGCTATATATATAGAGCAAGAGTTCCCACCCTAGCCACATTTGTGGGCTAGGTATGGGGATCCATGATGCAATGAAATTAAACTAAGAGGTGTTATGTATATTTTACTTAGTATCCTATGCATGTATGTGGGGAAAGTGTAGACATAGTTTATTTAGGTATACTTGAAAGGTGAGAAGGATCAAAGCTTGCACGCGAGAGCTATGGCGGGAGAGCAAGAGCAAGAAAGAGAGAGATAAGAAATGGGAACTCCAACAACCACAATGTTTGGCCGGGCCTTCCTTTATTCAAACTATCACTAAAAGAATAAAGAATAAGTGATTGTGACGACGGGTGCCCGCCACTTGTAGTGTGCAATGGTGGGTACTATCAATGTAGTAATACACGGGTGGCTAGGCAAAGGCGCCTTTACCCCCAACAACCTCCCACTTAAAGTCGAGAGAGAAAAAAGAAAATACAGTACAACATGTACACATGTACAATAGGATGAGGAAAAAGACATCATCTCATCCAATGCCCATCAATCTACCAAGGAAGGCAAAGTGCTCGGTAGTGAGGCTTTTCATGAGCAAGTCTACAGGATTCTACTCAGTCGGAATCTTGACAAGGTCAACAAACTTGTCCTCAACGACCTCGTGAATGAAGTGATAGCTCACCTCAATATATTTCGTCTTTGCATGGAAGATCGGATTCTTGGCCAACTGAATGGCACTCATAGAATCTGAATGCAGTGTAGGCATAGTATCTATCATACCAAGGTCTGCAATCAAATGGCCTAACCAGATATCCTCCTTGCAAGCCTCTGTGGTTGCAATATACTCGGCCTCTGTAGTAGAAAGGGCGGTACACTTCTGCGCCCTGGACATCCAAGAGATAGCCCCTCTAGCATAAGTGAACACATAGCAAGAAGTGGACTTCCTACTAGCTGCATGTCCTGCATAATCAAAGTTAGTGTACCCCACGACTCCTGTATCCTGGCTGCCATAACAAAGACACATATCTGCTGTGCCTTTTAGGTACCTCATGATACCCTTCATGGCATCCCAATGTTTCTTGCTAGGTGTAGCCATATAATGTGCCACAACCCCAACTACAAAAGTGATATCTGGACGGGTGGCTATCATGGCATACATAAGACTGTCCAGGGCTGATGCATAGGGAATCTTGGCCATCTTGGCCCTCTGCTCATCTCTCTGCGAACAATCGGCCTGTGAAACCTTCACATGAGAAGGTAATGGACAGTCAATAGGCTTAACATCCTACATGCGGAAGCGCTCAAGGACTTTATGAATATACTCCCTCTGTGGCAGATAGAGTAGTCCCTGAGATCGACTGCGCGTAATGCACATACCAAATATATGAGAGGCCTGTCTTAGATCTTTCATCTCAAAGCTCTTTATGAGCTGAGCCTTAAGAGCATCTAGCTCCTCATGAGCTATCCCTACTAAAAACATGTCATCCACATAGAGTACCAAAATCAGTAAAGAACTGTCACGGGCGTTCTTCGTATATAAGCACAGATCCATAGCACTGCGGCTGTAGCCCTGTGACTGCATGAATGCATCAAAATTATGGTACCATTCCCTAGGTGCCTACTTTAAGCCATATAGACTCTTCTTTAGCTTGCACACTAGGTGTTCCCTGCCAGGGTTTGCAAAGCCCTTAGGCTGCTCCATGTAAATCTCATCATGCAAGTCCCCATGTAGAAAAGCCATCTTGACATCCATCCGGTACAAGTCTAGGTCAAGCTGTGCAACCAAGGCCAAGACTAAGCGTAGGGTGGTCATCTTGACCACAGAAGAAAAGACTTCATCAAAGTCAACACCATGCTCCTGCATAAAACCCTTAGCAACCAATCGAGCCTTGTATGCCAGCCTAGGGTGTCTAGGGGTACTTTTTAGCTTGTACACCCACTTGCATAGCAAAGCCTTCTTACCTTGAGGCAAGGAAACCAAATTCCAAGTCTTATTCTTATGCAATGAGTCAAGCTTAGACTGCATAGCCCTCTCCCAAGAGTGACAATCACCTCGGCGCATAGCCTCATCATAAGTGAGAGGCTCTCCTGTATCTGTAACCAGTACATAATCCATAAAGGGCGCAAAACAGTCAGGATGTCATCTATCTCTAGTAGAACACCTCAATCCAGGCTCTGCTGCTTGAACGACATCTTGTCTAACATCAGCATATTTAACAGCTGGGCCATGAGCATTAGGTGATGCTGCACGCTATCTAGCTAACCGTGGAGCGTGAAAGATAACTCTACGTACCTCAACCACTTTTTCAAGCTGCATATGCATTTTGTCCTCATGAAATATGAAATCATGGATGCAGATCACTTTCTGTGCTTGCGGATTCCATAGACAGTAACTCATCTCTCCTGCATCTCCATAGCCGATGAAAATGCATTTGACACTCTTAGGATCCAGCTTATTGCGTTTGTCACATGGAAAAATGCCTCATAGACAAAGACACGCAAATGATCACCCGTGCCCATACCTCCACTGCAATTTGAATGTTTATGCCATTGCTAGGCAACCTGTTAATGAGATGCACTGCAGTAGTAACTGCCTTAGCCCAAAAGTGCTGGGTAAGCCAGCCTGGCTAAGCATGCTACGGACCCTTTCCTGAATGGTCCTATTCATGCGTTCAGCCATACCATTCTGGGGTGGGGTGTAAGGGGTAGTCAACTGACGCTTAATACCCCGCTCATCACAAAACTAGTCAAAAGCACGTGATACATACTCACCCCCATTATCTGATCTTAGGCATTTTAGCCTTTTCCCAGACTGTTTTCTGCCAATGCAAGCCAATGCAAAAATGTGTCTATGACATCGAATTTTCTCTTTATGGGATAAGCCCAAACCTTACGTGAGTAATCATCTATGAAAGTAACAAAGTACTTTGGCCTGACAAGGCATAGGTCCACATACATATGAGTGCACAAGAGCCAAGGGCTCACCCATGCGTTTCTTACCAAAATTTTTATGCATATTTGTAGTCTGCCTGCCATACAAACAATGATCACAAGAATCAAAATGCGAAGAGTCAAAAGGCAGAAGTTACTGCAAAGCACGAAGCATTTTCATTCCTTTAAGAGACATATGTCCCAAATGAGCATGCCAAAGGGATACATGGGGAATAGAACACAGAAAAAACATGATCCAATATAGCTCCAGATACAAGTAAGGGATAGAGGCTATTAGACTTGGCACCTCTTGCAAGTACAAGCCTGTCACGAGTAATCTTCCATGCAGAGTCTGCAAAAGACACAAAATATCTTGCATCATCAAGCTGTCCAGCTGACATAAGGCTACGTGTCAACGCATGTACATGGTGTACATCATGTAAAACAAAAGAGCTGCTAGAAGGAAGCTGCAGCCAGACATCTCCAATGCCCACAATGTCAAGAGACCTCTCATCACCAAGACACACAGAACCATACATGGTACAATAGGTATGAAACCAATCTCGACAAGGTGTCACATGAAAGGATGCGCCCGAATCCAAGAGCCAGCACTGCGCATACATAGAATGTATCTCAGAAGTCTATAAGGCATCACATGAAGAAGCTGTAAGTATGTAATCATCATCTGAATCGGTGGCCTGCATGACATTAACCGCCATGAGCAATGTTGTGTCTATGATGCATGTTATCCTCTTGGGAAATCAAAGGCTCCTCTGGCACTAGTGGATTTTTCTTACCCTCGATGATTACATCTAATATCTACTCATCGCGTACGCTAGGCTAAGGTTCTACCCTTCGAATAGTCCTGATTGGTTTCTTGATGGCGACCGTGAGGGGCTCGGTCATTCCCATGTCTTTGACTTGAGACTTAGTTTTTCGTTTAGATCTCCTCCTACGCTTCTTTGCTCTTGATACGATCTGGCCTTCAGTCAACAAAGGAGGTTTAGCAAGGAGTTTTGGCACCCAAACCCATTGGTTACCTGCATAATGCCCTTGAGCACTGATGGACCTAAAAACGGGCCGGCACTGGCTCATGCACTAGCCGGACCTCGTCACTATGCGCAAGACAACCCCTCGGCCTCGCGGCCAGGAGCGTCTATCAAAATCTCTGCCTTCCTAAACATTGCGTTTGTAATACGTTGTAGTCCAACTGATCCTAACCCAATATTGCTCCTCAGAGGGAGTCCCTTTCACATAGCCAAAAGGCTCGAATCACATACACATGGGGTTCCTCCTACGGCTGAATGCCGTCAACCCTCTGCGACTCTCCTACACCTCGGGGATTGGCCCCTCGATGCGCCGCTCAACATTTAGACATTTCGCACAAACGTCACTCAAGGTACCAAATAAACGTATCCAGGAATGTACCATTGTCCTTACTTGACTTCCCCTATAACCCTCGACTAGCCTACAGCATAGGAACCTCACGCTCTCAACGGTGGGTCAAGGGCCTACTGAAGACAATTGCTATGCATATCCAGGAGCTAACTCTGATACTTTTAATTTCCTCTAAATGATCATGCAAAGAGGTGGATGCCTAGTGCTCAAACATTTTAAAAAACCAGCAGCGTGTAAGTGCAAAACATCTCTTTCATGCTTTTCTTTCTAACCGCTTTGTGCTTCGCTGCAACACCTAGCACCGAAGTGATCTTCGTGCTACTAGGTTTTAATTTTTATCATTATTATTCCGTCCTAGATGCAATGCATATAAAATCAGCAAATTATTCCTCATGCTCAGCGGCATTTAACCATTTTTTCCACAACTCTACCCTCCCCCGCTGATAGTGCATCATTACATTCATTTATTTTAGGGTTTCCTTGTCATTTTATATGGAGAAAGGAAGGAAACACGCACTAAAACATATAAACAAGGCTGAACTGAAGCATAACTTCATGCCCCAGCCTTGCTATACATCAACAAACATAAATCCTATTTTTTCTATATTTTTCGTAGCCCCAAATGTATTTTTCCCCTATTTTTCATGGTTTTTTTATCATTTTCCCCCATTTTCTTCATTTTCTTGTATTTTTTAAATTGCTGAAAATGAAAACCAGTTTGTGGGCTGTGGCCCTTAGTTCATTTGCAACAAAATTGAAAGATTAGTTGATGTGTATCGACGGTTTTTCCCATTTATATGCCCAAAACCCTTGTTTTTCCCCATTTTTCATGGTTTTCGGGTTTCTTGACATTATTTCGAGCCATGAAATGCATGTTTTTCATAATTTCTAGTTATAAACAGTAAGAACTCAGAAGAATCAGCAACATAATCAAATCTTAGTCCATATGAACGGCATTCCATCAATCAAAAGCATAAAACACTAAATTTTCTTTGTAATTTTTTAGTTTACCGCTTAAACGCGTGTTTCGGGTTTTGTGTCCATGGCTGTAGATTTGGAAAACAGCAACACTTCATGTCCAGCAACATCACAAATCACCATTCTCAGCCCGTGGAGCAATCCGGTCCATGCCGGACAAGTCTCCATCATTCTTTCTTCATTGCTCCTTCCCACACATGAACTGCCTCTTAGAAGAGAGAGAGGGAGGAGAGAGAAAGACTGAAATCAGAATTCTTCATAGAGACCACCATTTCTCGGGCGAGAGGCGGCGATAGAGTCCACAGACAGAGGGGAATGAAGCCCCATAATCCATTGGGGGGGTTGTTTGCAGCAGCCATGATGCCTCTCATCCATTCATGGCGCATTTTTCGGGCGCCATCTTCTTCCACGTTTTTTCATGCCTCTTCATTCTCTCTCCACGTTTTTTGCTTCATAAGGTGCATAAATTTTTTGGGGGGGGTCCAAACTCAAAAGGCATGCTCAAATTTGGCCTCCCAAGTGTCCACCTTTTTATATCTTGACCGTTTCCTTGGCCATTTCCCTGTCCGGACTCCGAATTGAGCTCTAAAAAATCCTGGGCATCCGGCTTAGCATCCCGCATTGGCCAGTAGCTTGTGTCAACCCGCATGACTGTCTGAAAAATTATGAAAAATCACCAAGTGTCGCTCGGGCGCCTTTAAAGCACTTTGGCGCTTAAAATCGTCCTAGATCGAGCCGCCGCCTTTGACGGTGGATATTTTTCCCTTGATCTTCATAATTTTTAGCTATTTTTAAGCACTTCCCGTCACCTAAATTCCGCTCTCATTGGCGACCACGGGATAGGGCGACTCAGCCCGTCGAATCCACGAACATATCTGCACATAAACAACCAAAGAAGCATCAAACTGATACAAAACAATTATCATCATAAAACTCAGCACAATGCTCCCCCTACCCCTGGACAGAACCAAGGCATGACATCCACAAGGAGTAGGCCTAGCATCATCTAATAGAAGATCCGAAGTGAGTCACTAACCAGCTGCTCCAACACAGCCAAACTAAAAAAAACTGCCAAAGAGGTTGCCCTAAGTGGTAGTCTGAACTACTGACCAACTAAAGACAACACAACTAGGAGCTCCTACAAGGCGAGGACTCCTATAGCCTGAGCAAAGGATATTTTCTTTCAGTCCATTTCTTCTTTTAGGGTTTTTATGAGATGAACATACTTGGGCATGTAAAAAGGAGGGAGCTGAGCGTAGTGACCCAAGGAGAACAGGGCATCGGTCTCAGGACCTGTCTCGGCACCCAAGAACCTACCAGGCCCTCGCAAGGCGACACTTAATCCTTTTCTAACGCTCACTTTTATTTTCGCTCCAACCTTCATGGTTTTGATATTATTTTTCCAGCAAGAAGCCACCCCTAGGAAGACAAGGTATCGGCCCCGGGTCTGACTCGTCCCCAGGAACCTACCAGGCCTTCGCAAGGCAATGATCAACTGCTTATATATTTTCATTTCTTTTCTCCTCTTCTTTGATAGGGGTTAGAACCCCTTTTTACACACCTTCGCATTTATATTCATCTTTTAGGATATTCAGGATTTCTTGACATCATTATTATTATCTTCTAGCAGGCTTCTCTAACTGCCTCACTACTAACAAGAACTCCTAGAACGGCTGCCTAGCAGGTTAGCAGGACAGGGCCACTAGGACTTCCTTCTAAAACAGGTCTTTCAATGTCTAACAATGTCTTTACAGGAGGCAATGACTACTCCGACCTCCCTCAAACATACTTAGCCTAAACCTGGGACTTCATGCCTTGGTCGCCGGTCCCCAACAAAAAGTATCCCCTCAACAAGTACAAATACACATATAACAGGAAAGAAAGGTACTCGTAAAGGAGAAATATCACCTGGAGTGGCCACAAGAAGCTTCCATCGCAGCAAAGGCTCCTCCAGGCTCCACAAAATTCCACAACCCGCGAAACCTGTCCAGCACAACACTAAACAAAAACCCAATTAAACGCACCCGCACTAGACAGGGAAATGGCCCTCTTGGCCTAATGAAATCAGACATGACTTTGCTACAAAACTAAATCGGCCCTCTTGGCCTAATGAAATCAAACAATACTAGGCAGAACATCCACCTGGAAACAACCATGATAGACATCAAAGCATACTATTCCCAGGGGAACAGGGCTTGTAGCCCTAAACTAGGTGCATTAAATTATGACCTATCCCTCCTGCGCACATCGCAAGAGGTGTGCGCATCACATGTCGTCGAATCAGTCTGTGGGTCTGAGATAATAAAGGTAGATGAGTCTCGCTTACCCTCTGCATCACCCAAATCAACCATCGTCTGCCAAAGAGGGCATGTTCAGAAAGCATACCCCACAAACGACCAGGTCCTGTCTCACCATCAATAGATATATCGGGACAAGGGCCACAATTAAAGAAGAGGTCCTCTTCATACGCAAGATTAGCCAATGAATCGGCAAACTGGTTCCAATTTCGTGGAATCAGCTGAAAAGCCACTCGATCGAATTCGTCTAGCAGGGCTATGGCAGTATGATGGTACATACAAAGGATCGGGTTCCGCACCATGTACGTCCCATTGAGTTGATTTAAAACCAACTGAGAGTCCCCTTTCACCAACAACTGGCGGATACCACCCTTCTTTGCAATATTCAAACCCATAATCAGGGCTTTGTATTCTGCCATATTATTGGTAAAATTCGCCCCGAGATAAGCAGCTAACTTCATGACAATGCGTCGTCGGGGGTCTCGGATGACAACTCCTACACTTCCTTTTTTGCATGCACCCCTGGACGCCCCATCAAAGTACAAGGTGTACGTCCATAAAGGGTTTACATATCCTGCCATCCTGAACTCTACTCGTAATTATGGTAATCGAAATTCAGCATATTCAACGGGTGGACTGTAGGCTCCATCCCTCCATCATCATTGAATTCAACAGGGATGCTCGTCAAAAGTTGTAGGCAGTGATGGCAGAAGACCTTGATTTCCCAAATGAATGTCCCGCCTTCTTGCTCAATCACCTTGTATCCTTTGCTCCACCAAATGAGCTTTCCCTGATGATATCTCTGTTCCAAATATGGGTGTTCTAAATAAGGGATCAGATGACCCATCAACCTCTATCACGATTTCCTTGCAGATGTTTGATCGATCTTTCCTAGACCTGCAAGGCAGTCATAGCATTAGTGCAATCAGAAGTAATAAGGTTTAATCTTATTAAGATTAACCTTATTTTTAAATTCTATCCCCTCAAGGTCAGCTAACAACACTGTAGATTTATTCTTTCCTATCCTAACGATCTTATAGGGCCCATCCCATTTGGGTTCTAGCTTGCTGGGAATAATTCACGTCGTGCGTCATAATACAGAACAAGCTGTCCTTTCTTGAAGGTGTATTTCTTGGCTTTGAGGTCGTGTAGCTTCTTCATTCGGCGCTTCGCCACTTCTTGGTGCAATAAGCTCTGCAACTTAAGCTCGTCTAAATGGGCCAATGTCGTCAAGCGCTCAAAAAGAGCGTCTTCATCGCTCAAAGAATGATTGATGGCAAACCGAATAGTCGGCAGCTCAATTTCTAGAGGCAAGACACACTCCTCCCCATATACTAACTTGAACGGGGTATGGCCAGTGGCTCGTTTGAAAGTCGTATTATAGGCCCACACTGCCACGTATAACTTTTTATCCCAATCCCGTTTCTTTTCCGACACAGTTTTGGACAGGATGCCCACAAGCTGCTTGTTGGTGCTTTCAACCTGACCATTGGCTTGCGGATTATATGGGGTTGTCTTGTTATGCTTGATGTTCCACAACTCTGTCAAACCTTTGATCACCTTATTCAGGAAATGGGTTCCGTGGTCCGACACTAATTCTTTCGGCGGACCAAACCGGCATATTATCTGCTCTAAAAGGAAACTAGCAGTTTCTTTAGCATCATCTTTCCTTGTTGCACGTGCTTCTGACCACTTTGTGAAGTAGTCAGTTGCTACAATGATGTACCTCTTTTGCGTAGTCGATGACGGAGTAATAGGACCCACAAAGTCTATTCCCCACTTCTCAAATGGAAGTATCGCCATAATAGGGGTGAGTGGTCGTTTCCTATTCTCTCGACTATCATGTCGTTGGCAAATATCGCATCGCTTAACATACGCAAACGCATCCTGGAAGATGGCAGGCCACCAATAACCTGCTCTTAAAGCCTTTTGTGCTGTAAGCCGTCCAGCAAAATGGCCACCGCAAGCAGAATCATGGCACTCTTCCAAAATGAATGGCACCTCCTCAGGCGTCACACATCGGCGATAGATATCATCAACCCCTTGCCGATATAATGTACCTGCGATCAAGGCAAACTTTAACGCTTGCTGCTTAATTTTCCTTTTCTCAGCCTTAGATAGTTCGGATCCCGCCTCTCCCGCTGATAAATAATGCGTTATTGCAGCATACCAGGAGGGAATAGATGCCGTATCTATTTTAAATATCATCTCCATGTCACTACCTTCAGCCACAGATTCTTTCGGCTCCCCAAAGTCCACTAGACATTCCACGATGCCTTGCAACCTTGGTGGCTTACTCTTGATTTCATAATCAAATTCCTGCAAAGTGATCAACCACTTCGCTAAACGATCAGGCGGCTGTAACTTATTCATCAATAGTCGAAGTCCCTCCGCCTTCGTATAAAGCACGACTTTTTCATAGAGAATGTAATGCCTGAACTTCTTGGTCCCAAAGACCATCGCTAGACACAGCTTCTCCATGTAGGTGTAATTGATTTCGGATACCCCCAGCTTCCGACTAGCAAAAGCAATCGGGTGGTACCACTTCTCTTCCCAAATTTGGGCTAAACAGCAGCTGATACTATACATGGTGGCTGCTGAAAATATATAGAACACCTCACCTCTTTTAGGTGCTTTTAAAACGGGCGCTCTTGCTAGCTCTTGTTTCACATCCTCGAATGCTACCTTACAAGGGTCACCCCATACAAACGAACAGCTAAAGGACAATAAATTTGTAAGTGGCAACGTTCTTTCTGCTAAGGCGTTAATGAATCTACGGTAGTAACCAACCGAAGAAAGAAAGCTATGAACTTCTTTCGGAGTGCGTGGTGGACCCATGGCAATTATAACTTTGACCTTTTCGGGGTCTGTCGCAATTCCTACCGAACTAACCACATGACCCAGCAACAGCCCATAAGGTACTCCAAAAGCACACTTCCGTGGGTTTAGGGCGATGCAAAATTGTCTACAGCGCTCAAAGCATTTTCTCAGAATGATCAACTGCCTTTCTCTCACGGTGGCGGCCCCTAAGTCATCAATAAACACCCTCAACTCGTCAGGGGATATGTCACCGAATGTCTTATCGGCTGTTCGTTGCCACGAACCAGGCGCATTGCATAAACCAAAGGCCATCACGTGGTAAGCAAAAGTGCCAAATACAGTGATAAAAGTTGTTTTCAACTTGTCCTCTTCTGCAATTGCCATTTGGTTGTATCCTGCAAAGCAATCCATAAACGAATATATCTCCCTACCCGCTAATTGATCCAAAATCTGGTCAATAAATGGCAATGGGTAGTAGTCCTTAACTGTCTGCTTATTCAGCTCCCTAAAGTCTACACATAAACGGATTTGATTATTCTTCTTCTTTCTAATCACAACTGGCGAACACCATTCCGTGTGTTGCACAGGAAAAATCAAACCCACTTTTCGAAGCTTCTGTAACTCCTCAAACAGCCCGTCCCTCAATTCGAAAGGCATACGCCTTACTTTCTGCTGTACAGGACGACTGCCCTCTTTCAACGGAATTGTATGAACAGCAAGACTGGGAGGGATGCCTCTCAACTCATCATAACTCCAGGCAAAGATATCACGGAATTCCTGGATCAAGGCCACATAGTCCTCCCTTTCTGCTGAGCTGAGCATAGAGCCTAATTTGATTGGCCGCGAATCATCAAGCGTACCAAGGTCTAGCTCGATAACATCTGCATCTCTTATACGATCTTGGGCCTCTATCGGCTCGTTCAAAGTGATCTGATAGATGTCCTCCGTGGTGGATCCCTCTTTGGACTCATCACTCGATGATGCCTCACTAACAGATGAATCTTCTAATGTCTCCAATTCTGTAGAAGATAGAGGAGCCCTCTCACTCTGCGGGGACTCAGGATAAGCATCAACCACCACACGCTGAGCACCTCTGCCGAATATTAATCGACCGGCGGGTATATCCACTTGGCAATCCGCTTGCAAGATCCAAGGTCGTCCAAGTAATACTTGGTAACTTGGCCGCCCTGCAAAACGAATCACCCTAAAGTCCAACATGCATTCTACATTTGCAACAGTGACATGGACCTTAGTAATGCAGCCTTCCGGCTGTCTCAAACTGTCATCTGCCATTCTGAGAATTGTGGAAGTATCTTTCTGAATCGCAAGACCTAACCTTTCCATCAGTTCAGAACTCATAATGTTAACAGATGATCCCGTGTCGACAATAGCATAATCTACTAATATCCCATCGACATAGGCTGCAACCCTTGGGCAATGCTTCTCAGCATGCTCGAACCAGTCATCACCAACTCGCGCAATACCCAAAGGTTCTACGATATACCCGGTACGTAGGATCTTTCTAAATTCCTTGCGTACTCCTGGGGAAAGCTTAATAAGCTGCAAAAGGTTCACATCCGGCTTGACTTCGCAAAGAGAGCCCGCCAAATCGAATTCATGATAGTTCGAAAGAGCTCGCTTTTCACGCCAAATCATCCGCTCTTTAGGTCGCTGAGCTGGCTTTATTGCCTCTTTCTTAACTTTCACCTTCTTCTTTGGTGCTTCCTTATCGGCTTTACTCTCTACGGGCTTCAAAGGTCCCCCTTCTAGGGCAGGATCCAAAACTTGCGTTCCTTTGTCGCCTTGTTTAGGGTTTCCGTCGACAGGCTTATCCATGTCGGCTTCTCTACCCTTTTTACCTCTTGTAAGAACAGCTCGTAGATTAGAGGTTTCAGCATCATTAACGCGTACAGCCTCAATCAAACTAACCCCACTACCACTTGGTAGCTCCTCCACTGTAGTCTTTGATCGTTGAAGTATTTGTTTAGGCCCATCCTCTCGCTGGGAATCATTTCCTTGGGCACGATGATTAACAGGCCCTGGTTGCCGACTACCACGCTGGAGAGAACTGATCTTACTCCAGCAAGTAGCTGCTAGATGGCCAGATTTTTCACAAATGTCGCACTTAACATTTGGGCAATTTCTTGGATAGTGCTGCCCGCCACACCATTTACAACTAAACCTCGAAGGTGCACCCTCCTCTGGGTATCTACTTCCTATTAAATTTTGTTGTTTTTTAAGGAAGTTGACATCAACGGCTATTTGTCGATACTGCTCCGTAATCATGTCGGTATAATGCTTCATCATGTCCTTAACCTCGCCAAGAACATTGGAAGAACTCGACTCATAGCCTTGGTCATTTCCATGTCGTTCAATCGGCCTAACAATTCGATTAGGCACAGGCTGTTGAGCTGCAGACATGGTGTTAGAATTGACCGCCTGGCCTCCACTACTTGGAGCCATTTGACTGCCCGTAGGCATCGACATGCTAGGGGGAGCTGGTAATAAAGGGACATTCTGTATCATGTTCCCTCTCCCATTAGGGTTAGCCATCGCTATCCCTTGGCCACTACTGCCATTGGCTATTACCATATTGTTTCCCAATACTAAACCCATGTTCGAATTGCCTCTAGAAGCATAGGCTGCTTGTAGTCGGGATTCCACCTCTTGTGCTCGTGTAATGGCAGTATCTATATCCCCCAAGGGAACACTACTCAACTGCAATTGGATATTAAAGTCCAAACCATGTAGGAAATATTGCAATTGGGCAGCTGCGGGGATAGGAATAGAGGTGTCCAACTTACGGAAGACCTCTTTTATCTTCTTCGCATAAGCACGAATATCCTCGTGTGGATCTTGGCGGGTCACGTTGAGTACACGCAACCAATATTGCCCACCCCTTTCAGGGGCAAACTCCCTTCGAAAAGCTCCATAAAATGCATCAATGTTCAATATGGTTCCAGCTTCTAAACCATGATACCATATAGCAGCTCTTCCTTTGAGAGTCATGTTGAAGAACATCATTAAATGTCCTTCTTCTTGAATGCGACAGTTAAACATCAACTTTTGAAACTCCCTAATGTGGAGTTCCGCATCTTCCTCAACTAGCCCATTAAAAATGGGTAGCCGGTAACCTAGAGCCGGCAAATCCGTCGTTCCTGCTGGAATTGCAATAGGCTGCGCCATGATGAGGATTGGATTTGCACTAGGAATAGGGAACGGTGGGGTTACACCTCCCGCAATTGACGTGGACTGGCTTATGGAAGGAAGGGGAGCACTAGAGCTTCCACCTTCTCCTAACTTACTGCTTGTGGTCCTAAGACCACTAGATCCACTCCCTCGTAAGGGTTCAGCACCGCTACGCTTAGGGGAATATCTCCTAAAAATTTCAGCACGTCGCCTAGCTCTTTCGTCTCTTTCTTGCTTTTGGATTTCTGCTAGACGATGCTTATCAATAAATAACGGGTCAAGCTCAGTATCCTCTGGCATAAACTGCTAGTTGGTCCTTAAACAACCAGGATTCGAGAACCGCCACTTTTAAGCAGCTCCCGGCAGACGCACCACTGATGGACCTAAAAACGGGCCGGCACTGGCTCATGCACTAGCCGGACCTCGTCACTATGCGCAAGACAACCCCTCGGCCTCGCGGCCAGGAGCGTCTATCAAAATCTCTGCCTTCCTAAACATTGCGTTTGTAATACGTTGTAGTCCAAGTGATCCTAACCCAATATTGCTCCTCAGAGGGAGTCCCTTTCACATAGCCAAAAGGCTCGAATCACATACACATGGGGTTCCTCCTACGGCTGAATGCCGTCAACCCTCTGCGACTCTCCTACACCTCGGGGATTGGCCCCTCGATGCGCCGCTCAACATTTAGACATTTCGCACAAACGTCACTCAAGGTACCAAATAAACGTATCCAGGAATGTACCATTGTCCTTACTTGACTTCCCCTATAACCCTCGACTAGCCTACAGCATAGGAATCTCACGCTCTCAACGGTGGGTCAAGGGCCTACTGAAGACAATTGCTATGCATATCCAGGAGCTAACTCTGATACTTTTAATTTCCTCTAAATGATCATGCAAAGAGGTGGATGCCTAGTGCTCAAACATTTTAAAAAACCAGCAGCGTGTAAGTGCAAAACATCTCTTTCATGCTTTTCTTTCTAACCGCTTTGTGCTTCGCTGCAACACCTAGCACCGAAGTGATCTTCGTGCTACTAGGTTTTAATTTTTATCATTATTATTCCGTCCTAGATGCAATGCATATAAAATCAGCAAATTATTCCTCATGCTCAGCGGCATTTAACCATTTTTTCCACAACTCTACCTCCCCCGCTGATAGTGCATCATTACATTCATTTATTTTAGGGTTTCCTTGTCATTTTATATGGAGAAAGGAAGGAAACACGCACTAAAACATATAAACAAGGCTGAACTGAAGCATAACTTCATGCCCCAGCCTTGCTATACATCAACAAACATAAATCCTATTTTTTCTATATTTTTCGTAGCCCCAAATGTATTTTTCCCCTATTTTTCATGGTTTTTTTATCATTTTCCCCCATTTTCTTCATTTTCTTGTATTTTTTAAATTGCTGAAAATGAAAACCAGTTTGTGGGCTGTGGCCCTTAGTTCATTTGCAACAAAATTGAAAGATTAGTTGATGTGTATCGACGGTTTTTCCCATTTATATGCCCAAAACCCTTGTTTTTCCCCATTTTTCATGGTTTTCGGGTTTCTTGACATTATTTCGAGCCATGAAATGCATGTTTTTCATAATTTCTAGTTATAAACAGTAAGAACTCAGAAGAATCAGCAACATAATCAAATCTTAGTCCATATGAACGGCATTCCATCAATCAAAAGCATAAAACACTAAATTTTCTTTGTAATTTTTTAGTTTACCGCTTAAACGCGTGTTTCGGGTTTTGTGTCCATGGCTGTAGATTTGGAAAACAGCAACACTTCATGTCCAGCAACATCACAAATCACCATTCTCAGCCCGTGGAGCAATCCGGTCCATGCCGGACAAGTCTCCATCATTCTTTCTTCATTGCTCCTTCCCACACATGAACTGCCTCTTAGAAGAGAGAGAGGGAGGAGAGAGAAAGACTGAAATCAGAATTCTTCATAGAGACCACCATTTCTCGGGCGAGAGGCGGCGATAGAGTCCACAGACAGAGGGGAATGAAGCCCCATAATCCATTGGGGGGGTTGTTTGCAGCAGCCATGATGCCTCTCATCCATTCATGGCGCATTTTTCGGGCGCCATCTTCTTCCACGTTTTTTTATGCCTCTTCATTCTCTCTCCACGTTTTTTGCTTCATAAGGTGCATAAATTTTTTGGGGGGGGTCCAAACTCAAAAGGCATGCTCAAATTTGGCCTCCCAAGTGTCCACCTTTTCATATCTTGACCGTTTCCTTGGCCATTTCCCTGTCCGGACTCCGAATTGAGCTCTAAAAAATCCTGGGCGTCCGGCTTAGCATCCCGCATTGGCCAGTAGCTTGTGTCAACCCGCATGACTGTCTGAAAAATTATGAAAAATCACCAAGTGTCGCTCGGGCGCCTTTAAAGCACTTTGGCGCTTAAAATCGTCCTAGATCGAGCCGCCGCCTTTGACGGTGGATATTTTTCCCTTGATCTTCATAATTTTTAGCTATTTTTAAGCACTTCCCGTCACCTAAATTCCGCTCTCAAGCACGTAGCAACGCTTTGGATATCCATCGTGGCGTTGTGCTAACCCTCCATCGATGCCTTTGTCTATAAGGCTGAGGCTTCTTTTGGGGTCTTCTAGGATATTTGTAAGCCCGTCCTTGGCATTGTCTCCTAACCTTCCTGTTTCAAGCATGGCCTCACTCACTAGTTCTCGTTGTCCAACCTATGCTTGTATCAACTCTTTCAATAGGTCCTTGCTCTCATTACTAGGCTTGCCTATTATGTCAGCACCTTCCTTGCCTTTCCCTCAAGGTTCGATGAGGTCACCCTTGCTAAAGGTTGCGATTATCGTCACACCCGATAGTGTCAAGTGTATCCTCTATGCTACATAATCGGCCTCACACTTGGTCGCCCTTTTGAAAGGTCATCCGAGGAGGGTTTCCTTTCCACAGCTCGCACTATTTGGAGGAACATGGAATAGGATAGGCAAGCTTTCAGGTTTGATTGTTGTGAGGATTTTGCACTTCCCTATAAATTCTTGTGGGTGTCCCCCATAAGGACTAAGAGTCGCATTAGTCAGTGTGAGCTCTGGTTGGCCTAGTAGGGTCCATGCTTCATAGGTCAAGATATTAAAATCTTCTCCTTCATCAATCAGAGCATCAATAGTGTGCTTTCTTTTCGCGGTGAGTTTGGCCCTAAGATAAGAAGGCAGTACTATGTCTTCATCTTCTGGGTCTTGGCTTACAAATTTAAGCCTTCTGACAAATGCCCTTGAGTCCCCAACTGCATGATCAAATGTGGATTCTCCACTGATATCTTGGATTGTTTGTGCAGTGCTATTCAAGATGCATCTATCGTTAGGAATGTCATATCTAGTCATCCTTGCCATTGTAGCTTGATGTTGTTGCTTTCCACTTTGACTAGATGCAGTCTGAATGCAACATGTATGTGTGTTTGCAGTGTGGCCTTTTTGCCATTGTTTGCTAGATTGGCCCATTGAGGTTCTAGGGTCTCTGTTTGTCCATTGAGGTTCTAGGGTCTCTGTTTGCAATGTGGCCTTTTTGCCCTTGTTTGCTAGATTGGCCCATTGAGGTTCTAGGGTCTCTGTTTTTCTTTGTTCGGGTATGGGCTTTTAGTTGCTCTTTTACAAGTGAGGATCCATGCTCGTGTAGAGCTATTACTATACTAGGGTCTATTTTGTAGGACTTGCCACAGCGCACATTTTCTCTCCAACCTACTTGGGGAGGTGTGGAGGGGGGTAGAGCCCCCTCTGCGGGGGTAGTCCCCCTCAACCTGCAGGGCCATTACAATAAACACCATGTGCGATTTGAAGGACCTTCTGTAGCCAAGTTTTGAGCTATTCGCTCTGGATTTCAGCCCAATGATAGATCTATGATGTGATTTCGGCTCTATATGGTCTCTCAATCCATTTCAAGGTCTACAGGTTAAAATTTGAAAAAATCCAAATTCGGCCCAACAAGCCCGAATTGCAGGGGCCGAATGCCCAATTCGGCCTATTCGAGGGCCGAGGGCCGAATGAGAAAAGGACAAATGTAACTAATGTGAATGTCAAATTCGGCAAGTCCGAGTACGGTTGTCCGAGGGCCGAGTGGCTGAGTGGGCCGAAAGCTGAGTCAGGTGGGCCGAGTTAGATGGGCCGAGTCAAGTGGGCCAAGTCAGGTGGGCCGAGTCAGGTAGGCTGAATCAAGTGGGCTAAGGCCTGAATGGTGAATTAGGCTGGGTCGAATGTCAACTTGTCCGAGTGGGTTGGGCCAAGTCGGTAGGGCCAAGGGCCGAATTTCAAAGTTGGTTTGAATACTTCACTCGGATGGGCCAAGTGAAAGGCGCCCGAGTGCAGTGGACCGAATGGCCGAATGGTCCGAGGGCTGATTGGTCGAGTGGTCCGAGGGCCGATTCTAGGACTCAGCCCAGAATTGCCGTCACTCGGACAGGCCGAGCGCAATGCGTTTTTTCACCAGACTTCAAAAAATTTGTCGCGTCGAGCGATAGAGGCGTTCCTACTGGTTGAGCAGCTCCAGATCCAACCTACTCATGCAATGGAAGGTGTGGAATTACCTGGGCTAGGCAAATAACTCCTAGATGACTAGATCGAAGCAAATCCATGCGATGAAGTTCTCTCCCTCTCTCCTACTCTCCTGAAACCCTGCAATGCAAAATGTGGCCTTTATTGCCACTCTTGGCCCCTTATCACCCTGCCCAAGCCTGCACTCACCTTAGTCTTGCTCCCTTCACCAGCATTTATCCCAAAATTTCATTTTTTGCCCTTCTTTTCCCTGTTTCAGCTTGTTATATAGCAACAGAAAACCCTACTATTTGCTCCAATGTTTTGCTTCTATCCTTCCTAAATGCAAGAAAAAATCATAAGGAAAATACCTACACTACTCCATCATGCTTTTCCAAGTCCAAAAACCAAAAGCCTACTTGCTAAGGAGATCGAATACCTCTTCAAACTCCCTCGCTTCTTCCTACCTATCTACCTCAAGCACCGATTCGGGTAAAACCATACTTTGATGCTCAATTCAAAGCACGCAAGCGCTCAAGACTTGAATACGTTGGTCCCAGAAATGGAACCAAAATGTGGGAACTTTCGCTCAACCGCCACGACCCATGGACTGCTTATTGTTTCAAGCATTCCAAGCGGAGCACTAATGGCTACCTCTCACATAGCCGACGCGCCATCCATATCTATGGGTGTAGTGAGCTTACCTGCTATCAAGCTGGTTAGTGTCTACCAGTTTAGGATGTAACTCATTAGCGGTCTTAACATAGACTTTTCTATCAAGCTGGTCAATGTCTGCCACACTACGACTTGGGGGTCTTAACATAGCTTATTCTATCAAGCTGGCCAAGGTCTATCCATCTACACTTAGTTCTTTTTATTCTTTTGCATTACAGTCTTCCCTCGACTCATGTATATTTGAGGAGTGGAGGCTTCATACTCCTAACTTGATGAGGCTTTGTGCTCAAGGTTTTGCATGCCAAGCTTTGTAGGTGTGATCCCAAGTTGTCGCGTTGTTGAGGTTAAGGCGTGGTGGCATGGTTATAGCCATGTTGTGCTACACCTTAAGAGAGGCAATCCATAAAGTTGCTCCATGCGCCATTCCTCCCTTTCTTCATGTTGTTGTCTTAGGCCTTGGGGACTTGGGTCTCTTGGTTCATTTGTCAAGACACTTTGACCTCATCACCAACTCAAGAACTTGGGCTATTGTCCTTGGTCTCCTTGTTGAATATTTCTTACTTGCCTTGAACTTAGACAAACCTGAACTTATCCTCTTCTGCAATTGCCATTTGGTTGTATCCTGCAAAGCAATCCATAAACGAATATATCTCCCTACCCGCTAATTGATCCAAAATCTGGTCAATAAATGGCAACGGGTAGTAGTCCTTAACTGTCTGCTTATTCAGCTCCCTAAAGTCTACACATAAACAGATTTGATTATTCTTCTTCTTTCTAATCACAACTGGCGAACACCATTCCGTGTGTTGCACAGGAAAAATCAAACCCGCTTTTCGAAGCTTCTGTAACTCTTCAAACAGGCCGTCCCTCAGTTCGAAAGGCATACGCCTTACTTTCTGCCGTACAGGACGACTGCCCTCTTTCAACGGAATTGTATGAACAGCAAGACTAGGAGGGATGCCTTTCAACTCATCATAACTCCAGGCAAAGATATCACGGAATTCCTGGATCAAGGCCACATAGTCCTCCCTTTCTGCTGAGCTGAGCATAGAACCTAATTTGATTGGCCGCGAATCATCAGGCGTACCAAGGTCTAGCTTGATAACATCTACATCTCTTATACGATCTTGGCCCTCTATCGGCTCATTCAAAGTGATCTGATAGATGTCTTCCATGGTGGATCCCTCTTTGGACTCATCACTCGATGATGTCTCACTGGCAGATAAATCTTCTAATGTCTCCAATTTTGTAGAAGATAGAGGAGCTCTCTCACTCGGGGACTCAGGATAAGCATCAACCACCACACGCTGGGCACCTCTGCCGAATATTAGCCGACCGGCGGGTATATCCACTTGGCAGTCCGCTTGCAAGATCCAAGGTCGTCTGAGTAATACTTGGTAACTTGGACGGCCTGCAAAACGAATCACCCTAAAGTCCAATAGGCATTCTACATTTGCAACAGTGACATGGACCTTAGTAATGCAGCCTTCCGGCTGTCTCAAACTATCATCTGCCATTCTAAGAATTGTGGAGGTATCTTTCTGGATCGCAAGACCCAACCTTTCCATCAGTTCAGAACTCATAATGTTAACAGATGATCCCGTGTCGACAATGGCATAATCTACTAATATCCCATCGACATAGGTTGCAACCCTTGGGCAATGCTTCTCAGCATGCTCGAACCAGTCATCACCAACTCGCGCAATACCCAAAGGTTCTACGATATACCCGGTACGTAGAATCTTTCTAAATTCCTTACGTACTCCTGGGGAAAGCTTAATAAGCTGTAAGAGATTCACATCCGGCTTGACTTCGCAAAGAGAGCTCGCCAAGTCAAATTCATGATAGTTTGATAGAGCTCGCTTTTCACGCCAAACCATCCGCTCTTTAGGTCGCTGAACTGGCTTTAATGCCTCCTTTTTAACTTTCACCTTCTTCTTTGGTGGTTCCTTATCGGCTTTACTTTCTACGGGCTTCAAAGGTCCCCCTTCCATGGCAGGATCCAAAACTTGCGTTCCTTTGTCGCCTTGTTTAGGGTTTCCGTCGACTGGCTTATCCTTGTCGGCTTCTCTACCCTTTTGACCTCTTGTAAGAACAGCTCGCAGATTAGAGGTTTCAGCATCATTAACACGTACAGCCTCAATCAAACTAACCCCACTACCACTTGGTAGCTCCTCCAATGTAGTCTTTGGTCGTTGAAGTATTTGTTTAGGCCCATCTTCTCGTTGGGAATCATTTCCTTGCACGCGATGATTAACAGGCCCTGGTTGCCGACTACCTCGTTGGAGGGAACTGATCTTACTCCAGCAAGTAGCTGCTAAATGGCCGGATTTTCCACAAATGTCGCACTTAAGATTTGGGCAATTTCTTGGATAGTGCTGCCCACCACACCACTTGCAACTAAACCTCGAAGGTGCGCCCTCATCTAGGTATCTACTTCCTATCAAATTTTGTTGTTTTTTAAGGAAGTTGACATCCACGGCTATTTGTCGATATTGCTCCGTAATCATGTCGGTATAATGCTTCATCATGTCCTTAACCTCGCCAAGAACATTGGAAGAACTCGACTCATAGCCTTGGTCATTACCATGTCGTTCCATCGGCCTAACAATTCGATTAGGCACTGGTTATTGAGCCACAGGCATGGTGTTAGAATTGACCGCCTGGCCTCCACCACTTGGAGCCATTTGACTGCCCGTAGGCATCGATATGCTAGGGGGAGCTGGTAATAAAGGCACATTCTGTATCATGTTCCCTCTCCCATTAGGGTTAGCCATCGCTATCCCTTGACCACTACTGCCATTGGCCATTGCCATATTGTTTCCCAATACTAAACCCATATTTGAATTGCCTCGAGAAGCATAGGCTGCTTGTAGTCGGGATTCCACCTCTTGTGCTCGTGTAATGGCAGTATCTATATCCCCCAAGGGGACACTACTCAACTGCAATTGGATATTAAAGTCCAAACCATGTAGGAAATATTGCAATTGGGCAGCTGCGGGGATAGGAATAGAGGTGTCCAACTTACGGAAAACCTCTTTTATTTTCTTCGCATAAGCACGAATATCCTCGTGTGGTTCTTGGCGGGTCACGTTGAGTACACGCAACCAATATTGCCCACCCCTTTCGGGGGCAAACTCCCTTCGAAAAGCTCCATAAAATGCATCAATGTTCAATATGGTTCCAGCTTCTAAACCATGATACCATATAGCGGCTCTTCCTTTGAGAGTCATATTGAAGAACATCATTAAATGTCCTTCTTCTTGAATGCGACAGTTAAACATTAGCTTTTGAAACTCCCTAATGTGGAGTTCCGTATCTTCCTCAACTAGCCCATTAAAAATGGGTAGCGGGTAACCTAGAGCCGGTAAATCCGTCGTTCCTGTTGGAATTGCAATAGGCTGCGCCATGACGAGGATTGGATTTGCACTAGGAATAAGGGACGGTGGGGTTACACCTCCCGCACTTGACGTGGACTGGCTTATAGAAGGAAGGGGAGCACTAGAGCTTCCACCTTCTCCTAACTTACTGCTTGAGGCCCCAAGACCACTAGATCCACTCCCTCATAAGGGTTCAGCACCGCTAGGCTTAGGGGAATATCTCCTAAAAATTTCAGCACGTCGCCTAGCTCTTTCGTCTCTTTCTTGCTTTTGGATTTCTGCTAGACGATGCTTATCAATAAATAACGGATCAATCTCAGTATCCTTTGGCATAAACTGCTAGTTGGTCCCTAGACAACCAGGATTCGAGGACCGCCACTTTTAAGCGGCCCCCGGTAGACGCACCACTGATGGACCAAAAACTGCACCGGCACTGGCTCATGCACTAGCCGGGCCTCATCACTACGCACAAGACAACCCCTCGGCCTCACGGCCAGGAGCGTCTATCAAAATCTCTGCCTTCCCAAACATTGCATTTGTAATACGTTGTAGTCCAACTGATCCTAACCTAATATTACTCCTCAGAGGGAGTCCTTTTCACATAGCCAAAATGCTCGAATCACATACACATGGGGTTCCTCCTACGGCTGAATGCCGTCAACCCTCTGCGGCTCTCCTACACCTTGGGGATTGGCCCCTCGATGCGTCGCTCAACATATAAACATTTCGCACAAAAGTCCACTCAAGGTACCATTTAATCGTATACAAGAATGTACCATTGTCCTTACTTCTCTTTTCCCTAGACCCCATGACTAGCCTATGGCTTAGGGTGTCCTGTCTCTCACTCAACGTGGGTCACTGTCCTAATGAAAACAATTGCTGTGCATCCAGGATTTCTGATACCTTTAAAAATTTCCATGATTTATGCATAGTGTGGATGCCTAGTGCTCAAACAGTTATGAAATCAATATTGTGCACATGTGGAAAACATCATTTTAATGACTTCCAACTATCGTTCTTATGCGGCGTTGCACAGACCTAGCATCGAGGGAACCCTCGTACTACTAGGCCCTTATTTGATAATTATTCACCGACCTATATGGCATGCAAACCAAAATAGCAATCCTTTCATCATTTTACTCCACATTTAGACACACTTTAACCACTCTACCCTCCCATCGATCAAATGTTGCATTGTTGTATAGATTTATAGGGTATTTTGCCATCATTTTTATGTATAGAAAGTGGAAAAAACACACTAGAACAAGAAGGTGGGGTTGAACTGAGGCAAATCCTCATGCTTCAGTCCCCACAAACATTCACAAACATTGCTCTTAATTTTCATTAATTTTCCGTACCCAAATTGCAATTTTCCCCTATTTTTAGTGATTTTTCTCTATTTTCCTTGTATTTTCCCTTATTTTTTGCATTACTTTATTACTGAAAATCCAGAATAGATTATGGGCTGTGGCCCTTAGTTCCTTCTTGCAGCAAAATTGAAAATTTAGTTGGTGTTCCTATTCATTTTTCCATTTTTATGCCCAAAAACATCATTTTCCCTTGATTTTCCATATTTTACGTGTTTTAATGTATTATTTTGAACCACAAGATGCGTATTTTTCTGATTTTCTGATTATGACCAGCAAGTACTCATGGAAAACAGCAACATAAACAATTTTTAGCCCACATGAACAACATTTTATCAATCAAAAGCCATAAAATCTCAAATTTCCTTTGAAAATTTTGAATTACCGCTTATTTGCGTGTTTCGGGTTTCATGTCCATGGCTGCAAATCTGAAAATCAGCAGCACTTCATGTCCAACACAACCACAAATTACCATTTCCAGCCCGTGGAGCAATCCAATCCATGCCGGACAAGCCTCCATCATTCTTTCTTCTTCCTTCTTCTTCCCACATGAACTTGCCTTTAGAAGAGAGAGAGGGAGAAGAGAGAAAGACTGAAATCAGAGATCTTCAAAGAGAGCATCATTTGACGCGCGAGAGGCGGCGATAGAAATAGCATCCAGGAGGGAATGAAGGGCAATGATGATTGGCATGGGTTGTTTGCAGCCCCCATGGTTGATCCATGAAGCATGAGGCGCATTTTTCGGACGTGATGGCGCCATCTTCTTCTTTCTCCTTCTTCACGATTTTTTCATCTTTCATTTCATGTGGCTTTCATTTTGGGCCCCAAGGGTCACTTACTCATTTGGCCAAACTTTGGTCCGCCCCTTCGTATCTTGACCGGTTTCTTGGCCATTTCCCCGTCCGGACTCGGAATCGAGCTCTGAAAAATCCTGGGTGTCTGGCTTGGCATCCCGCATTGGCCAGTAGCTCGTGTCAACCCGCACGACTGTCTGAAAAATTATGAAAAATCAACAAGTGTCGCTCGGGCACCTTTAAAGCACTTTGACGCTTAAAATCATCCTAGATCGAGCCGCCGCCTTTGACGGTGAATATTTTTCCCTTGATATTCATAATTTTTAGCTATTTTTAAGCACTTCCCGTCACCTAAATTCCACTCTCAGAGAGTCACAGAGACAATTCCAGAGACAGGACCAGAGGTCCATGAGATAGAAGAGGAGGAAGTGCCACAAGTGGCAGAAGAAGTTCCCATAATTCCTCTGTTGGAAGAAAGAGGGAAAATGAAAATGGGTGTTGCCCCATTCCCTAACCGGTTAGAGAAGCCAGTGGATCCTATTAAGGAATATGATCTGGTCAGAGATCTAGATACCTTTAAACCAAACCTTACATTCCAACAATTATTGATGTTGTCTCCCAGTTACCGAAAAAGGTTCAAAAGTATACTGACAAGAAGACGTGGATTAAGGATTGCTCCCTCAACAGCAATAAAATCCAATAAAGCTCCAAAGCCTGTCAAAGAAGTGGATGTGGCTAACGCCTTCCTAGATCCGGGTACTCTAGAGACTGGCGTGTGGATAGAAGGCTGCTTTATTGCAAATGCACTGATTGATGGTGGTTCATCAGTAAACATTATGACGGATGTGACAATGAAGGATCTAGGCCTACAAGGTGTGCAACCAACCCAATGGCTCATCAGACTGGCGGATCAGAGCAGAATCAAGCCTTTGGGCATTCTCCCATATGTGAAGACTACAGTGGCTAGAAAAGATTAT
Organism: Lygodium microphyllum; assembly: GCF_053477565.2. Lineage (NCBI taxonomy): Eukaryota > Viridiplantae > Streptophyta > Polypodiopsida > Schizaeales > Lygodiaceae > Lygodium > Lygodium microphyllum. The sequence continues at coordinate 161,575,600 of NC_141143.1, forward strand.
TGGCTAACCTATTTGGTGGTGAAGCCAAACTCTTATGGTACATCCTACCCTCTACTGGGCAGACCATGGCTTTTTGAAGCCCGAGCAAGGACAGATTGGTTCAAAGGAACCTTGACCTTGGGTAGAGGACCCAATAAAGTGGTGCTGAAGCTATATGGTTCTCAAAAAGGACATGGATCCACCTCCTTGGAATTATCTTCTAACTCCCCTAATGAGGCTACAGATGGAACATCAGTAGACGAAGATGCTGTCAAATAGATCCTTCCTAAGAAAACAGTGGCACGTTCCTTAACAGTGAATACTGTAAGACAACTCCCAAAAGATGCAAAGCCATTGTCAATGGGAGGATACTTCCTGCCTGAACCAGGAACTATTTCCGAAATCACTTCTGACAGTGAGATAGAAGCATGGATGTACTGCTCTCCCTGTTACATGGCCATAGTAGAGCCAGAGACAAAGGCAGAAGATGAAATAGAGAACCTGTTCTTCTCTTACAGAGCTCCTATAGAAGCAGAAGCAGAGACAGAGACAGAAGCAGAGACAGAGACAGAGACAGAGACAGAGATAGAAGAGGATGGAGATGATATGGAAGAAGAAGGTTATGAAAGTGAACCAGAAGAATCTATCCCACCTGAAGCGAATATATATGAAGAAGAAGTTCCAGAAGCATCAGAAGCAGACGAGCTCATGCTATGGGACAGAATGACGATGGTACCATTTGGTCTGGTAAATGGATCTTCTCATATGAAAAATCTTTATAAGACATGGGTTAAGAAGAACAAGCCGTTTTTCAACAGTGGCTCATGCCGTCCTAACCCATCTTTGCCAAGAAAAGATGATGATGATACACCGTGCCAACAAGCACCAGTCCCACAAACCCAACAGGAATCAGAGGGTCTCTGTTATGTGATATTCCTGGACGCGTCATCAGAAGATGAGTCTTCAAGCCAAGAGGTAATTAATTTTGAAACCAAACCTGAAACGGCCCTAATCCCATTTCAACATCTCAAGGAGCACCCTAAGTCTCCAGCAAAAGAAGAAGTTGGGTCTAGTGGGACATCAGAAGAAGACATCACTCCCTTGAAGGAGTCGGGATCTGTATCTAGAAGTAGTCCATGGGACCTTCATCCGTGAAGTAGAAGGTGAAAGGCAGTTAACTTTTGTGGATGCAGATGGCACTGAACGCCACTTGAAGGTGGGTAGCAGCCTACCAGAAGAGGAGTTGTCAACTTTGTACAACTTGTTGAAAGAAAATTTGGACGTGTTTGCATGGTCCTACAAAGACCTAAAGGGGATTGATCCCACAATATGTCAGCATCATATTGACTTGGAGCCTGATGCTAAGCCAGTACGGCAACGACAAAGGCGAATGAACCTGAATTATTCCACATTGGTAAAAGCAGAGCTGCTGAAGCTTCTGGAAGCCGAGTTCATCTATCCAGTGGCAAATAGTGAATGGGTTTCACCTATCGTGGTGGTACCCAAGAAGAATGGCAAACTGCAAATCTGTGTGGACTTCCGCAAGTTGAATCCCAAGACGAAGAAGGATCACTTTCCTATCCCTTTCACAGATCAACTGTTAGACACAGTGGCAGGACATGAGCTTTATTCCCTTCTGGATGGATTCAGCGGATACAACCAAGTGCAGATAGCAGAAGAGGACCAATCCAAAACAACCTTCACCACAGAATGGGGGACCTACGCTTACCGAGTGATGCCATTTGGGCTTTGCAATGCCCCTGCTACTTTCCAGCGAGTCATGATGGCCGCATTCCAAAATCATTTGCACGACTTTATTGAGGTATATTTGGATGACTTCTGTGTCTATAGTTTGATCCGTGAGCACTGGGGACACCTGGAACAATGCTTTGACCGATGCCGGGAGTATGGGATTTCCCTCAACCCCGACAAATGCATCTTTGGGGTCTCTTCTGGAGTTCTGTTGGGCCACATTGTCTCTGCACAGGGGATATCAACAGACCCTGCAAAGATCAAAAAGATCGCAGCTTTGATAGCACCCACCAACCTCAAACAGTTGAGGGGATTCCTAGGCCATGTGGGTTACTACAGAAGGTTCATAGCTCATTTTGCAACAAAGGCAACCTCCTTGCACAAGCTTTTGAGGAAAGATGCAGAGTTTATTTGGATAGAAGAATGTGACAAAGCCTTCAACACTCTGAAGCAGTGTCTGATTGAGGCACCTATTCTGCAACCTCCTGATTTGAGGAAAGAGTTCCATGTACACATTGATGCATCTATTGAAGGCTTAGGCGTAGTCCTATGCCAGAAGGGCTCCTCAAAGCTGGATCAACCGATCTATTACGCAAGCCGAAAAGTCACTGATAGGGAATGGAACTACACAGTGACAGGGCTGGAGTGCTTGGCAATGGTGTTTGCCTTAGAAAAGTTCCGCCATTACCTCCTATCCACCCACTTTAAATTTTATGTGGATCATGAGGCCCTGTCCTTCCTAATGAACAAAGAAGATGTGAAAGGATGAATGATGAGATGGCTCCTTCTATTTTAGGAGTTCGACTTTGAGGTAATTACCAAGCCTGGTCGTTCCCATGTTCTGGCTGATCATCTGTCGCGTATCCCACAAACTGCAGACGAGGAGCAAGATGATCAAGATCTCCCTGATGCTTCCCTATTCCTGGTAGAAACTATAACTCTCTGGTATGTAGACATTGCAAATCTGCTGGCAACCCAACAGTACCCTCCTGGTATTTCTAGTCGGGAAAGGAAGAAGCTTATGTTAGAATCAACCCCCTACACCCTGCTAGGCGGCGCACTATACAAGAAAGGCAAAGATGAAGTGCTCCGAAGATGTGTTGCAGGAGATGAGATTGGGATTGTTTTGAAGGCTTGCCATGACGAGCCATGTGGAGGCCACTTTGCAGGAGAAGCCACAGCCAGGAAAGCTCTGCTAGCAGGATACTAGTGGCCTACCCTTCATAAGGATGCCTATGATTACTATAAAAGATGTGATGCTTGTCAGAGAATGGGAAAACCCACGAAGACAAGTGCCATGCCACTGCAACCTATCCTTCCCCTAAAACCGTTTGAGAAGTGGGGCATTGACTTCGTAGGTCCAATTGATCCTCCCACTAGAAGGAAACAGAACCGATACATCCTTGTATGTACGGATTATGTCACAAAGTGGTGTGAGGCTAAAGCCCTAAAGCGGGACGATGGTAACAGTGTGGCCCTATTCATGTACGAGAATATCATCACCCGTTTTGGCAGTCCCCTAGAGCTGGTAAGTGACAGAGGCACTCATTTCATTAATAAAGTCATGGAAGAGTTGACAGAGTTGTATAAAATCCGCCATCGCAAGTCCACTCCTTATTACCCCAGAGCCAATGGCCAAGTTGAAGTCACGAATCGCATCCTCTGCTCGATTTTGACAAGAACAATTGCCGCACATTGTCGTGATTGGGATGATCGACTTACAGAGGCCCTCTGGGCGTACAGAACCTCCCATAAAGCAGCTACATGACTGACACCCTTCGAGCTGGTGTATGGTACAGAAGCTGTTTTCCCTGTTGAACTGGAATTGCCCTCTTTGAGAGTGGCTATCAAAGAGCGTTTGGGAGACGATGATTCACTGCAACATCGTCTCTTGCACCTGGAATGTTTGGACGAAACTCGCAGGATGGCTCTACAGTGCATGGAAGCCACGCAAGCCCGACGCAAGGCTTACCATGACAGCTTCATCAAGCACAAGGAGTTCAAAGAAGGTGATTTGGTCCTAGCCTATGATTCACGATTTGGTTCTACCATTCCCTTGCTTAATTCGAAAAAGAAAAAAAAAATACATATCGGTCATGGGAGAAAAGGACTTAGGTCCTTGTCATGCCGACCTATTCTTCGAGAAAAGGTGGAAACACCCTCGGGAATAGGGGAAACAAAGAAAAAAAAAAGAAAAAAGAAACACCAAAAGAAAAGAAAAAAAAATCTGTTATGAGAGAAAAGGAAGCAATTCCCTGTCATAGCAGGCCTGGTTCCAAGAAAAGGTGATAAACACCCTTGGGTGGGAAGCTGGTTGTGGAAAAGGTGGCAACACCTAGTGGTCTAGAAAGTGGATTTATCACTTGAAATTTCCAGGATCCAATTCCGAAGCTGCCTCCCTTGGTACGCTGTGTCCTGGGTCTCTCTGCAGAGTGGCTAAGTGTCCTCTAGCAGACGACATGTCCTATTCAACCCAACATTCGATTTGATGGCTACCTCCCTGGGTACGCCTCTTCAACAAAACTGATGACGTGATCTTCATCGACAAACAATCGAGTGACGCGAGCTTTCATCCTAACCGGATGGGGATGTGAGTATGGTTTGCCCTCTGTAATTATCAACAGAGAGTGAGACAGAGGGTGGGCCGAGTGACTAGTCTTTTCCCTTCAAATCAAATGAGAGGTGAGAAGTGTGAATGAAGTGTTGCACGCACGGGATGGGCCTCTCAATGCACAAAGCACAATTTGTTTCTGTGCACTGCACTATAAGGCTCCCTGGCCTTCTTTCTCGCACCGTATGCCGGCATAGGGTGGGATGCACAGTTGCATCATCAAATGTGCACAAGGCATACAACCTTTGCACAAGTGACTATGAGGATTACATCAACAGGTTTCAGGACATGGTTGCCCTCCTGTATCTATCAACAGAGCGTGAGACAGAGGGTGGGCTGAGTGTGATTGGAGTTTCTTCAATCAATTACCGAGAGGTGAGATTGAGGGACGTTACGACACTTGGAGTAAGGTATGTTTTCGTTTCCCTATGCACCCATGGGACGGGTCTCTACGGTCATCACAGGACACGTCACCCTGTTCTGTACACTACACTGTAAGGCTCCCTTGCCTTCCTCCTTGCACTTATGCCAGACGGGTTGGACGCACTAATAGACCATCAACTGTGCACCCTGGCATACTCCTTCTGCACCATTCTCCTATCGATTCCTAAACCGGGTATGAGATATGGGTTTCAATCATTCTTCCTCAAGTGATATTAGTCATGGGGCGAGTGACAATTCTTTCACTCCATTTGAGTGACTATGAGTGGAGTGTAGTATCCCTCATCATCGACAAATTTCCTGCAATTCCTTCAATCAGCTACCTTCCTGGGTGCTGCTGCGTGGTCCCTGCCATGCCGGACGTGTGCCGAGAAGATGCCTTGATACCTCCAGCAGCCGACAACGACATTGGATGTGCCATTAACAATCAACCGTGATTCTCAACAAAATGGGCCAAGTTTTTCTAACCCTACAACTTTTGTTTCTCAGTGACGTTCATATTTTAAGTGTGGGGACATTAGTGGATGGTCTGTGGCGTGGTCCTAGGCCCCTGTTGTTTGGTTAACCCTATCCATTAAGGTCTTAAGTGTGGGGACGTGTCCCTGTGCGTTTATATTGCATACCCTTCTGCATATGCCTCAACCTGCTCATGCATGTATGCCATGGCTTGCTTTTACCCTAATGGGTCCCTTCCCACCCAATAGTTCATGTTCCACCCACCCTTGGGGCTGTTCCCTTGCAGTTTTCCTTCATTCCCTACTTTTGAGGTCCTGCTATGTGAATGCACCCTACATTCACTGAAGTCCAAAACCAACCTTATAGCCCTGTTCCTCCCTCTGAACTGTCCATTTTTCCTTTTTATCTACCCCTATTCCGGTACACGGTTTTTGAGTTATTAATTTTTGAAGCATTTTACGCAAATTAGCCGGTTTTCCATATGAACGCATTTTTCTTGCTTCGGAACCGTGATCTGACATCAGAGCCCTGATAACCACTTTTTCCCTGACATTTTTCCTTTTTACTCCGTGTCATTTTGATGCACGGTTTGTCCAGTATTAGTTTTTCGGTTTTTAAAGCCTTTTTTGTGCGTCTTTTTGACATTTTTCCATGTGAACCTGCCCTGTTTGCATCGGACTTTCAATTTGATTTGCCAGCCGTGTCCCCGTGCCTTCCCCCACAGTTTTCCTTTTTCCTCCACCCTCTTTCTCCTTCTGGATTATTAATTATTAATTTTTAAATGTGTTTTCGGGTGTATTTTTGGTGTTTTTTTTGCATGTGAACCCCTCCTACTTCCACTGGAACTGCGGTTTACCATGACAACCCTATGCCACCCCTTCCTGCGGACATTTTTCCTTCTTACTACATGTCATTCTGGTGAATGGTTCATCGAATATTAATTTCCGATTCCATTTTCAGGTTTTTCCCATGTGAACGCGTCTTATCTCAGTCGGAACTATGTTTTGATGTGATAGGATTGTCGAGCACGTCTTTCTGCACATTTTTTCTTTTTCCTGCACTTAGTTCCGATGCACAGATCTTCCGATATTAATTTTTAATTGCGTTTTTGATCCGTTTTTTGTGTTTTTGCACGTGAACGCCATGTCTTTCCTCTGGAACCTCCGTTGCACATTTTCCCTGTCTTCCCCCTGCCGTCTTGCCCACTTTTTGTTTTTACGCCATTTCAGTTTGACGTCTGGATTGGGAATTATTAAATTTTCTTTATTTTTTATGTGTTTTTACGCGCTCGTCCCGTGCGTGAACGCCCTTTTTCGATTTTACGCATTTTAACGTGCCCCGGTTGCATCCGCGTGTCTCGTCCCCATATCCAGGCGCCCTTTCACTCCCGTCATGGCAAAATTTTTTTAACCCGCCCCGCACACACGCGCGGGACGGGGGGGGTACGCCTCTCCTTTATGGGACCCCCCGCCCATTTTCCCCCTTTGGGCCCCCAACCCCTACCCCTCCCCCACCCCCTGGGCACCCCGCCCATCCCCATCCCCTGGGCATCCTGCCCATTCCCACCCCTAGGCACCCCCCCTATGGACCCCCTTGCCCTATCCCTTTCCACCCCTCCTTCCCCTCTCCTTCCTCCCCTCTCCTCTCCTTCCCCTCCTTCCTCTCCCTCCTGCCCTCGTCCTCCCTCCTCGGCCAGCCTTGCAGCAGCGCCCTGTGGCCCTCAACGCCGCCCGGCCCGCCTTGTCGTCGGTTGCCCTATGCCTCGTCGTCGGCCGCCCCTGCAGTGCCACACGTCACCTCGTGCTCCAGGTCGAGCCGTCGTCGCCCGTGTCACAGCACCTACCGAGCCGCCTCCTGTCGCCATCGCAGCCGCCGCCCGACCTCGTGCTCCAGGCCGAGCTGCCTCGTTGACGTGCGCAGCGCTTGTGCTCCGCCCGAGCCGCCTTGTCGTCGGCCGTCCCTGCTCCCTGCGCCCGGCCCGCCTCGTCTTCGGCCACCCCGTCACCCTCGTCGTCGTCCTGCAGTGCTTGCGTTCGCCCTGTGCCGCCTGCAACGCCCGCCTCACGAGCTTGCTCCGCCTGCGCCTCCTGCCGCCTTCCGCTCCAACCCCGCCGCATTCCCGCCCACCCACCTCCTGCCGCCTTCCGCTCCAACCCCGCCGCACACACACCCCCTACCCCTACCCAAGCCCCCCATCCCACACACGCCCCCCTTTCTCTCACCACCAACACACAAAACCCCCTACCCTTCTGTAAGCCCCCTGTCCTACCCTAGCAGCCCCGCAGCACCTGACCCCTCCTTAACCCCCCTGTCACACAGCAACTCGCACGCAACCCCATCCAAACCCCGGTTTTCCCTCGAGACGTCGACACACGCGCAGGTGTGTACGCGCGAGTGCGTGATTGAGATTGCTTGTGCGTGTTCGTGTGCGGGATCGTGAGTAGGAGATCATTCCTCAGCTGCCACGCAGCTTATTTCTGGGTATTTTCCCAGATTTTTAATTCACACACCTGCAAACCCTTTTCAAATTAAAAAAAAAAACAAAAACATTGAAAAATACAAAAAAACCATTAAAAAAAACACTTAAAATTCTGAAAAAATTCCAAAACATCTAGAAAACTTTACCACTATTTCTGCAATCCATTGCCATATTTTTCTACACCTGTAAATTTCAGAAAACATATTTCTGCCGATTTTAAAATTCCAAAATCTTTCAAAATGCCCAATTTTTTTTGAAAAATTCATTAAAAATGCTTAAAAATTCCAAATTAATTTCTAAAAAATTCCTAACACTTTCCTTAACATTTTTATTTATCTTTGGCATATTTTTCTAAGTTGTCATAATATTTTATTTTCCACCTAAATTCCTTAAAAATACAAAAATAATAATAATAACACCATTTTTCATCCACACACCAACTAAACATCTAGACAAAAAATCCAGATCTTTTTGGATTGCGGAGAGAGCATTCTTTGCATTTCCATACACCCACTACCAGGTATTTTTCCTTTTATTTGTTATTTTTTTTCAGCCACTCCAAAACCCACGGTTCATATACAAATACAAAACAACCAACATAAGAAAAAAAAACAAAACAAACAAAAACCAAACAAACAAACATACAATAAAAACAACAAACCTCCACACCACCATGGCACGCGCATTCGCGCTAAACACACCATATTTTTTAAATAAAAATAAACCCGCCGTTCACTTAGCACGCGCTACGTGCGCTAAAGAAGCACTTTAATTTTTAATTAAAATGAACCAGCCGTCACAAGAGCACGCGCTGGCAAAAAAGCGCTCCACATCACCTTAATTTGTAATCAATGAACTTGCATTTAGAGACCCAGTCTGGGTATCGAAGTCCGGGATTCGAATTAAAGCACCGTTTTCACCTAATAATTGGTAATTTAATTTTTAAGAAGGAATCGCCGTTTTCTTGCTAAGGTTTATCACTTAATAAAATTTCATCTATTTCTTAATAAATTATTAAAATGAACCCTTCATTAAATTAATTCCCCTTCATTGCACTTAATTTCCCTTTTTAACGAACCGGTTTCGTGGAATGGGTATGTGCAGTCATTGGTGTTATTTCCATGGTCAAACATTGGTCTATCAAAGTTGTGGTCTTGATGTATGTAGGTTGTGGTGATGTTTTGGTTTAGTGTCTTTATTACGGTTAAGGGTACGGTGTGTAGTTATTTCTTTTATTGCCTGATACGAGGTTCTGGGTGTTTGTCTGATGCATAGCATGAAGCTTTCGGTCGCATATGTCTCAAGGTCATGTCGAATTTTTTCTAGGTTGTGGTTTGCTTGGGGTTAGTTGGTTGAGTCATGTTTTATTGTTTTGGTTGTTCTCTTATCCTTGGTTTTTTGTCTGTTGCTTTGCAGGCATTCTCCTTGATTATCTGTGTTTGTGGTGTGTGTGTAACCATTTGAATGGCGCCTTCTCACGCTTCTCCTCCTATCCAGTACGTCCCACTAGTTAGTAGGGATTACTCTTCCCTACTCACTTTTGAGCCTCTCACGAAGGCGGGACTCGTTACTTTTGTGGCTACCTCCTTTCCATTGCTTCTAGAGGATCCGTCGTTATGTGATGCGTTTTTGGCCTCCTACAGCAAGAAGACAGGACTAGTCCAGGGACTTTCTATGACTTTGACACCTCGAGGCCTAGGGAAGGCTCTGTCTCTTCCCTTTAAAGGTGAACCCTTTGTTACCACTCGTCAGCTTTTCTCTAATAAAGAGATTCTGAAGCTGTTGCAAAAGCAAATAAGGGAAATGCTAGATGTTAAGAAGGTGATAAACTCTTCAGGAGTTTCCTTTTCCATGATCACTGATCCTGTGTGGAAGATGGTCTGTTAGTTTCTCCAGGACAGGTTTATGCCTGCCAAAACGCCATCCCAGTACTTGTCCAAAGAGCTTTTCACAGCTTCTAGGATGGTGTTGAAAGGAGTTGCTATTGATTGGAGCACTTACCTCCTCACTAAAATGGATCAACATTTCGTCAAAGTCACCAGGGGTAATGTTATCAATGTCACATATGGATTGTATTTGTCTGCCTTCTTGACCTATTCAGGTTTACAGAAGAGTGTGCCTCCACCTCCTCCATCAGATCCAGTACCTCCTCCTCCACCTTCAGATGAGTTAGAACCCATTGATATAGAGGATGATGATTCTCCGCCTCCCCTGGTCATCTAGCGCAAACGGTGGAAGCGGGTAGCAGATAAAGCTCCTTCAATACTTCCTTCAGTGTTCATTCTTGCTACCTCTGGTAGTGATCTCCCTGGGTATCTCACTTGTAATAACCTGTTCAGAGCACATCGAGAAGGTTCATTGGATATATCAGTTCCCTCACTGAACAGTCTAGTCTCAAGAGATGCAATCCCTTTCCTCTGTAAAGATATTTAGAGTTTCATTGAATTGTCAGTGAGACTGCCTGTGTTCAACAGCTGTACGCGTCCTTTTATGAAGAGTTGATGCAGTCTAAGGACCAGTTGCATAAGGCAACATCCGAGTTAGCTTCTGCTAAGGATACCCTAGCATATTTGTTTAAGCAAATGGAACAATAAACCCAATTGGTTGCCACCCAAAGAGATGAGATCTCTTCTTTGAAGATCCAGTTATTAGAGGCTAAATCAGAGGTTACTAGTCTTTCAGAGTAGAAGGAGAGGATGTCCAGAGAAGCGCAGGAGTTCCAAACTCTCTTAGATGACAAACTTTCAGCCTTACAGACTGCTAATGACACAGTGGAATCCCAAGCCTCCCAAATCAAGTAGTTGCAAGATCAACTGGCAAAGTCACGGTATGTTCCTCCAAGCCCTAATGTTCACTTGATTCCTTCTCTTTCACAGCAGGACTTGGCTGCTCTTCAGAGACAGGCTACCTTGTGTCCTCTATTCCAAGATAAAGTGGAAAGATTGCAGTCCAGAATGGACTTGTTATGGTCTACATTTGAGCAGTTTCAGGAATATGTTCCACCAGACCATTCTTTCTTTGTCCACTACCAATTACAGAAGTTGGACTTCTACATGAAGCTTTCCACGATGGATTTACCTCTTCCAGAGGATGGATGGAGTGGGGCTTGGTCTGCTGAGTTGTTGACAGAGGTAGTCAGGATGGTGTTTGAAGATTCTGTCACGACAGATACCATGTTGATGTCCTACATGTATCTACGAGGAGACTTGTTAATTCCAGATGAGGTGGATATGGCATGGTATGTGGGGGATGTGGTTCTACAAGCTGTTTTGTATGTCAACCATTTGGAGTTGCGCATAGCTGATATGTTCCAGAGTTACTCCTCCAAAGTGGTTAATTGTCATGATAATTCCTGGCATACCATGATTGATTCTGTGTTCCTGAATCAAAGACAAAACATAGCTCCTACCTATGCCCAGAGTACTAATCAACTGAGGATGGATCTCTTAGCCTATCTTTCAAAACATAATCCGTTTGATTCTACCTTCTTTGATGCCTATCATAGAAGATCTCTCTTAGGATCTTCTGTTCCTACCCTCTTATATTACCAACAAATGGCTCACCGATATGATCTATATCTTTCCCTTTGTCAATCTAATTCCACAACTATTTTACCCCTTCTTTTCCAACCTTCATCTTTCCCTCAAATTCCCATTTTTACATACTGTTCCTTTATTGAGGATAGAGTATTTTCCCCTTCTCCACCATGTCCTTCTCCATCCATTCATGTACCTTCCACATTTCCTATTTATCAGTTAACACCCTTCCTTAGCGATTCCCTCCAAATTTCTGCCACTCCTTCTTTAAACTTTTCTTCCTTTTATGATTTTGCCTATCCCTCACTTCATCCACTTTTCCTTATTCCACTTCCCTCTCCTAACACTTCTATATCTCAACCACCTCAATTGGTTAGTGACTATGATGGTTTTGATCATTAGATTTCCAGAAGAAGGGGATGGAGCTCGAATGATTCCCTTACAGGACCTTAGATCAATTGGCCAGTAATTCCAGGAGAATGGACAGCTGCCAGTCAAGCTTATCAGAACTATATTCATTTTGCTCAGCAGTATTCACAGTTTGCAAATCCTTCAGTGAGATTAACTGCTCACTTTGCTTGGTACCTGGCGTATATGCATAGACACTCTCATAATGATTCCAAGCCTATTCCAAAGTTGTGCATGAATGTCAATGTGAGAATTGATTCCCAGCAGCTGGATATATTGTATTTTCATGCCCTTTGTTTGCCTAGTAGATACCTGGTCCTGTTGGAAAGGATGTGCTGTCTTCACTTTTTTCAAAATCCTCCCAAAACATTTGTAGATGAATCCTTGTCTATGGATCGTTTCCAAAATCATCAATCTTTCAAGAGGGATCATCTTCATTGATACCTTTCCAATGTATGGTGGATGCTTTTTAATGAAAATCTCTCTTTTTGGAGGAGTCATTCAGATGGTTGTGTTGTGTGTAGTGTTTGTGTTGTGAGTTCATTTATGTAATACGAACGTGGTGGTTTCCTATTGGATTGGATTTCATGTGAGCTACATTTTGGAGAATTGTGGTGATGGGGTCGTGGTTGGAGAGTTGCTGATGTAGAAGAAGAAGAAGAAAACTCTTATATCCTTTATAAATTTGTTGTGATTTTTAGTTTGCTAAGAATTGTTAATGTATAAAGGGTTTTCCTTTCGTTGTATTTTTATATCAGATACATGTGATAAGTTGGGGTTGTGGTGGATGGATTGTTTTTGAAGAGATATTGAAAGATTAAAGTTGAGCTTTTACCTGAACTTGTATTCCCTTTTTCCTGGGTCGCGAGGACGCTTCCTTATTAAGTGTGGGGATATGTTGAGTGTTGAAATGACTTGTTTTTTGGCTGTTTTTTGTTGTTTTTGAGAGCTGAATGGTTGATTTTATGAGATGATTGATTGGTTTGGAAGTGGTTTGAGAGTGTTTTGGATGATATTGATTGTGTTTTGGAAGTTCATGATGTTTATTGGTGGTTCTGTGATGTTTTGATAGGGTCTAATTGGTTCTGTATACCTTCTGTATAGCTTCTGTTTTGATCTGTTTTGTTCTGATTGTCTTCTGTAAGGAGGGATGGAGTATTGATTGATGAAGATTGAGATCTTGTGAAAGTTTATTGAATGGTTTTTGAGAGTTTGGAATGGTTTGAGTTTGAGTATGAGTTATGTGGGTTTGATGACCTTTTGTAACCTTCTATAGGTCTTCTGTAGAGCCTCTGTTTCTGCTCTGTTCTGGTACTGTACTGTGGCTGTTCTGTATGCTTCTGTATGTATTCTGATGGATGAGAGTGTAGCTTGGGAAAGTTTTCTAGCCTTGGAAAGAGGTGAATACAAGTGCAAAAGAGCTGAAAGAAGTAGCTGTTGAAGACTCAAGTGAAGACTGGAGTGAAGTGACAGTAGTGAGCTATGAAAGGACATTGTAGTGGCTCTGGTGACTCTTCATATCAGACATACCTCTTGGGAGGGGTATCCACGACCTAAGAGGGATTATTGAGAGTGATTATGAGAGATTGTAGTGAGGAGATGATGTATTATTGATGGAGAGAGAGAGAGAGAGAGAGAGAGAGAGAGAGAGAGAGAGAGAGAGAGAGAGAGAGAGAGAGAGAGAGAGAGCCAATTCTACTGAACAGAGTGATTGTATATGAGAGATTGAGAGAGAAGACTATGAAGATATTGAAGATGAATACTATGTGATGTATTTCCATTCAAAGATGGTGTATCCCTTTGCTTTCTTTGTTGCATCGATGGGTTTTGTGAAAATATTGAAGAATATGGTTGATTCTATCAAATCCGTGGGAGATCTACATGATGCTGCATGAAGATTTGTTGTGCATGGTGTTCTTTTCTTCATTGTGATTATATGAAACATAATAAACAAGCTTGTTGATGTTACAAGATAGATTTTCTTGCAAGAGAATTCCCTTTCCCTTGGTGTTCCTCTTGGGGCTCCACCCAGTGTTGATCCCAAAGAAGAGGAATAAATGCAATGTTCCCTATAGGGATCTCCCAATGTTTCATGGGTTGCTAGATGAGAATTCGATGCTGCATTTGAAAGAATACAATCTAATTTTCCTTGAGAGTGGGTTTGATGATATACATCGGATGCTTGTGTTTTCAAGTACTTGGAAGGGAGAGGCCAAGAAATGGTATTGGAGCCTCCCAAGAGGGTCATAAGAAACTTTGAGGAACTATGTATCAAATTCCTCGATGAGTATGAGAAGAAGGTTCCCATGACTTTGGTCTTGGGATAACTTGCACAGATTTGGCAAGAGTCATATATCTCCATCAAATAAAATGCAAGATCCTTTGATGATATTCTTAGGCTTTGGACAAGAAGAGCCATTGTGTTGCCAAATGATGTTTTGTGTGAGCTCTTTATGAGTGGCTTAGTGATTAATATACAAATCCAAGTGAGGATGCAAGATCCTAAGTCACTAAGTGAGGCTAAGATGCAAGCAATTGACTATGAGCATTATATTCAAAGATGTTGAGAAAACTTTTGGAGTTTTCCCCACTCATTGCAAGTGCATCCAAGCATCCAACTTTAGAGCTAGTGGAGCCCTAAGAGGAATACCAAGGAAAAGGGAATTATCTTGCAAGAAAATTTATCTTGTAACATCAACAAGATTTTATTTCATTCTTTTGATAATCAAAACAAAGAAAACAACAAATCTTCACGTAGCATCATAGTAGATATCTCCCACGGATTTGATAGAATCAACTATAATCTTCAACATCTTCATAGAATCCATCAATATAACAAAGAACATAGAAGAATACACCATATTTTAAATGGAAATCAATCACATAGTATTCATATTCAATGTCTTCATAGTTCTCTCTCTCAATCTCTCATATACAGTTACACTGTTTTGATAGAATTGACTATCTCTGGCTCTCTCTCTCTCTCTCTCTCCATCAATAGTATATCATCTCCTCACTACAATACTCTCATAATAACTATCACTAATCCTTATTAGATCATGGATGCACATCCCAAGAGGCATGTCTGATATGAAGAGTCACCATAGCCACTACAGTGTCTTTTCACAGCTCACGACTGTCACTGTCACTTCAGTCTTCTCTTTAGTCTTCAGCAGTTGCTTTTTCCATTTGTTTTAGCTCTTTTGAGCTTAGATTAATCCTTTCCAAAAGTTAGAAAACTTTTCCAAAGTAACACATACATTCTACAGAACACTTACAAAAGGTCTACTGAACAGTTACAGTACAGTACCAGAGCAGCTACAGTACAGAGACAGATGCTCTACAGAGGGTTACAGAAGGTCATTAGAACCTCATAACTCATACTCAAACCATTCCATACTATAAAAAACTATTCAATAAACTTCCAAAAGATCTCAATCTTCATCAATCATCAATCCATGCTTCATACAGAAGAAAATCAGAACAAAACATAAGCTATACAGAACTAATCAGAACCTCAACAAAACATCATAGGCTTCATATCTCCACTGAGAATCATCATGAACTTCCAAAACATAATCAATATCATCCAAAACACTCTCAAACACTTCCATTAACAACCATATATTATTCTAAATCCATCAAAAATCAATCATTCAGTCCTCAAAAATAACAAAAATCAGTCAAAAATTTAGTCTTTTTCCACTCTCAACATATCCCCACACTTAGAAAGGAAGTGTCCTTGCGACCTAAGGAAAAGAAGAATATAAGTTCATTAAAGAGCTCAATTTTAACTTCCGTATGATCTTTAATAATCTCGCCAAACCACGATTTCAACTTATTACCTGTATCTTGAGAAAAAATACTAAAGGAAAATTTTTGTTATTCATTAACTCATCTGATTAATCATTTAAAAAGTCATAACAAATTTGTAAAGGATATGAGAGGTTTTTCTTTAGCTTTGCATCATAGGCGTCCATCCACCATCACCATCAATAGTTTGAAATGAGCTCTCGAACAAATTATTCTTAATCCGCACGAACTCATCACATACAATTATTACAACACACACACAAACACTAACACAATCATCTGAATGACACATTTAAAAAGAGAGATATATATCATTAAAAATCATCCAAAATACATTGCTAAGGCATTAATGAAGATGATCCCTTTTAAATTCTTGGTGGTTTCGAAAACGATTCATGGAGAAGGATTCATCTACAAATGTATTTGGAGGATTTTGAAAGAACTACATGCAGCACATTCTTTCTGGCAAAACAAGGTATCTGCTAGGTAGACATAGGGTATGAAAATACAGGACATCCAACTGGTGGGAGTCAATGTTCACATTGACATTCATACAAAGTTTTGGAATGGCCTTTTGATCATTATGGGAATGCCTATGCATGTATGCTAGATACCAAGCAAAATGAGCTGTCAATCTCACTGAAGGATCTAGAGATTGTGAATATTGGTGAGAAAAATGAAGGTAGTTCTAGTATGCTTGACTGGAAATTGTCCAATCCCTTAGAATTATTGGCCAGTTTATCAGAGGTCCTGTAAGAGAATCAGTCGAGCTCCATCCTCTTCTTCTGGGAATCTGCTGATCAAACCCTTCATATTCACTAACCAATTGAGGGGGTTGAGAAATAGAAGTGGTAGGAGATGGAAGTGGAATAAGTAAAAGTGGATGAAGAGAGGGGTAGGAAAAATCATAAAAGGAGGAATAAGTTAAAGAAGGAGTGGCTAAAAATTTAAGGGAATCAGTTAGGAAAGGTGTTAATTGATAAACAAGAAAAGTAGAAGGTATATGGATAGATGGAGAAGGGCATGGTGGAGAAGGAAAAAATACTCTATCTTCGATAAAAGAACAATATCTAAATATGGAATTTGAGGAAAAGATTGAGGTTGGAAAAGAAGGGGTAAGATTGTTGTTGAATTGATTTGATAAAGGGAAATATAGGTATCATAGCAATGAGCCATTTGTTGGTAGAACAATAGGCTAGGAACAGAGGGACCTAAGACAGATCTTCTCTGATAGGCATAAAAAAAGGTTGAATCAAATGGATGGTTTTTGGAAAGATGAGTTAGGAGATCCACCCTTAGTTGGTTAGTGCTCTGCACATAGGTAGAAACTGTATTTTGACGTTGATTTAGGACCACAAAATCAATCATTGAGTGCCATGAATTGATAGGGCAAGTAGCCACTTTTAAGGAATAACACTGGAACATGTCATGTATCCGCAACTCCAAATAGTTGACATACAAGACAGCTTGCAAAACCATGTCTCCCTCATACCAGGCCATATCTACTTCATCTGGAATCAACAGATCACCTCGTAGATACATATATGACAGCAACATGGTATCTGTCACAGAATCTTCAAACACCATACAGACCACTTCTGTCAGCAACTCAGGAGACCAAGCCCCACTCCAACCATCCTCTAGAAGAGGAAGATCCATCGTTGAAAGCTTCATGTAAAAGGCCAACTTTTTCAATTGATAGTGGACAAAGAAAGAATGGTCCGGAGGAACATACTCCTGGAAATGCTCAAATGTCAACCATAACAAATCCATCCTGGACTGCAATCTTTCCACTTTATCTTGGAATAATGGACACAAGGTGGCCTGTCTCTGGAGAACTGCCAAGTCCTGCTTAGAGATAGAAGGAATCAGAGGAACATTGGGGCTTGGAGGAACAGACCATGACTGTGCCAGTTGGTCTTGCAACTGCTTGATTTGGGAAGCTTGTGATTCCACTGTGTCATGAGCAGTTTGTAAGGTTGAGAGTTTTGCATCTAAAAGAGTCTGAAACTCTTGAGCTTCTGTAGACATTTTCTCCTTCTTCTCTGAGATTTTAGTGACCTCTGATTGAGCTACTGTTAACTGAATCTTTAAAGAAGATATCTCTTCTCTTTGAGTCTCAATCATTTGGGTTTGCTGCTTCATTTGCTTAAACAGATTTGAGGGTGTGTCTTTAGCAGAGGCTAAATCTGATGTTGCCTTATGCAATTGGTCTTTGGATTGCATTAGTTCTTCATAAAAGGAAGCATATAGCTGTTGAGCACAAGCTGTCACTAAAAGTTCAATCGAACTCTGGATGTCTTTACAGAGGAATGGAATAGCATCTCCTGATACTAGACTATTCAGTGAAGGGACTGAAATGTCCAAGGAACCCTCTCTATGTGCTCTGAACAAATTGTTACATGTGAGATAAGCAGGGAGGTCACTGCTAGAGGTAGCAGGAATTGTGATTGAAGGAAGAACTGAAGGAGTTTTATCTACCACACACTTCAAGCGCTTTCTCTAAATGACCAGTGGAGGAGGAGAATCAAGATCCTCTATGTCAATAGGTTCTCTCTTCTAAAGGTGGTGGGGGAGGTACTGGATCAGATGGAGGAGGTGGAAGCACACCTTCTCTAAGCTTGAGTATGTCAAGAAAGCATACAGGTAGGAACCATATGCAACATTTGTGGCATTTTCTTTGGTACTTTGACAAAATGTTGGTCCATCTTTGTAAGCAGGTAGGTACTCCAATCAATAGCCACTCCTTTTAATACCATCCTAGAAGCTGTAAAGAGCTCTTTGGACAAGTAATGGGATGGTATTTTGGCAGGCATAAACCTGTTTTGGAGAAACTGGCAGACCAACTTCCACAGAGGATCAGTGATCATGGAAAAAGAGACTCCTGAAGTGTTGATCACTTTCTTGATATCCAGAATCTCTTTGGTCTGCTTCTGTAATAGCTTGACAATCTCATCGTTGGAGAATAATTGTCTAGCTGTAACAAAGGGCTCTCCTTTGTAGGGAAGAGACAAAGCCTTCCCTAACCCTTGGGGTGTCAATATCATGGAAGCACCATGAACCAGTCTTGACTTCTTACTGTATGAGGCAAGGAACTCATCACACAAAGATGGATCATCTGGAATCAAGGGGAATAAAGCAGCCACAAAAGTTGCAAGTCTTGCTTTTGCTATAGGCTCAAAAGCCAGTAGGGAAGAGTAATCCTTGCTGACCAGCGGGACATATTGGATAGGAGGAGGAGCGTGAGGGAAAAATTATTTTAATGAAGGGTTCATTTTAAGAAAAAAGAGAGAAAAATTATTTTAATGAAGGGTTCATTTTAAGAAAATCATTTTAATGAAGGGTTTATTAAAAGGAAAAAAAAGTGCAGCGAGGGAAAAATTATTTTAATGAAGGGTTCATTTTAAGAAATTATTAACAATGGGTGATATTTTATTAGGTTATAAACCTTAATAATAAAACGACGGTTCCTTCTTAAAATCTTAATTACAAATTATTAGGGTGAAACGGTGCTTTATCCAAACCCGGACTACGATTCCCAGACTGGGTCTCTAAATGCAAATTCATGAATTAAAAATTAATAGTGATGTGGAGCGCTTTTTTGTCAGCGCGTGCTTTTTTGTGACGGTTGGTTTATTTTAATTAAAAAATTAAGGTGGCTCTTAAGTGCATGTAGCGCATGCAAAGTGAATGACTGGTTGATTTTTATTTATTAAAAACTGTGTGTTTAGCGCGAATGTGCGTGGAAAAGGTAGGTGAATAAAGTTCATTTTAGCAATTAATTGTGGTTAAGGGGATAATGAAAATAAATAAAGCTCACAAAATAAATACCTGGTAGGGGTGTGTATACAATGGACTGAAGGCGCACGGAGTAGTAATCCAAAAGTAATGAATCCAGTCAAACAAAAACAAAGACCACTGGACTAAAAAAAATAAAGCACCTTAGTGTTTTTGTTTTATTTTTTAATTTGTATTTTAGGTGTGTTTGTATTTTTTGTATATTTTTTGGTTAGGTTAATTTATTTGTTAATTTATATTTTTTAAATGTGTATTTTTAAATTTAAATAAATAATTAAATCAAAATATATAACACATGAATATGTAATGAAGTGTAAGAATGAATTTTCAACCATTTAGCAAGTGTCCACAATGTATGTTAATTCATCCATGATTTTCAACTGATTTTTAGGATTTAAAATGAATTTTTATGAAGTGTAGTATTAAAATTAGGAATTTTTAGCTTCAAATAATATTTTTACCTTTTATGGAAATATTTTTAATTGAGAAATAGTGGCAAAAGGGACAAGGGGATTTGTGGAATTTTTAAGAAAATTTTAGAATTTATTTTTATAAATTTTACTAATGTTTAATGAAATTTACTTATTTTTCATGTAATTTTGAATGAATTTTCAGATTTTAACTTTTTTGCAAAATTTTTGTTTTAATTTCCATCTTAAAAATATTCCAAATAATTTCAGCAATATTGGTAGATTTTCAAATTTTTTGTAATGTTTTTTGATTTTAAATGAATTTTAATTTTTTTTTTATTATTTATTTTTATGTATTTTTATATATTTGCGGGTTGGAAAATACAAGCCGATAGCCGGGCTGCATGTGAACAGCGAAGGATGACTGTGCGTGAACGGTGGGTCTGTAATATTCCACCGTACGGACAAGTCGGAAGCGTGTCCTCGCGCGTGAATGCCTGCTAGCACACTCGTACTCAGCAGGAAAACAATGGAGAAGAAAAGGCAAGAACGGGGGCTAACTGAGTAGATGAGGTGAATTAGGTTAGCTTAGTCTGATAAAGTTGATTAAGTGATTTTAGTTGAATAAATCAATTAAGTTTGTGAGATTAGGCTAGTTCAGTAAGTTAGGTCAAGTCAGGTCAATTGGGTTTGGTTAGTCGAGGTAAGTTAGTTAAGTTTGGGTAAGTTTGGTCTGGTTAGTGTAGTCAGGTCTGGTTAGTCTAGCCTAGTTATGTCAGTCTAACTAGGTTAACTAGGTTAACTAGGTTAGGGGTTTAAACTAACTAGGGTTAGTTGGGGGGGGGTTAACTAACTAGGGTTAGTTGGGGGGGGGGGGTTAACTAACTAGGGTTTGTGTAAGTATTAACTAAGATGAGGTTAATTAGTAACTAAAGTTAGATTAATTAAGAACTAAGGTTAGATTAATTAAGAACTAAGGTTAGATTAATTAAGAACTAAGGTTAGATTAATGACTAACCAGAAAGGTGGTGGACGGGGAGGAGGAGGGTGACCGGCGGCGAACGGGAGGAGGCGGCTGTGAATCAGGGCCAGCGGCGAACTGGAGGAGGAGGCGATTGCGAATCAGGACTGCCGTGAGGAGGTGTTGGAGGAGAGGAAGGAGGAGGCTGGAGTGGGCGACAAGCGGGAGGCAAGGAGGCATGACGACGGCGGGGAGGTGGACGTCATGGGGAGCGCCTCAAAGCGCAGGCTCCATGGCCCATAAATCAGGCTGATGCAGGGCTCAGGGTGATCAAGATCCGGGGATTCAAGTCCTTGCCGCAAACCAGAACGCCTTTGGAGGTGGTGTAGGGGCTAGATTTGGTGAAGTTCACACCCAAGCTCTTCAATGCAGCTACTTGCGAGGGGTCTAGATCGCTTGTGGAGGTAGAGGGGCGAGGTTGGAGGCGGGACTAGGAGGTAGGGGTAGGGGCTTTGGCGGGGGCTTTGGTGGCTTTGGGAGACGCTGCCGAATTGGTGCTGGAGGTTGACGGGGGAGAGACGACAATGGAGGTGGCACGGAATGTTGTGGGGAAGGCGTAGGAGGATGCGAGGGGTGGTGTGGAGTGAGAACGTAGAAGGCGAGGGGAAGGAGGGCGAACGCAGGCGAGACGCGGGGAGACGTGCGACAGGTAAGCGGTGTGTTTGTGTTTTTGTCTTTTGTTTTTTTTTAAATTTTGAAAATTTGAAATTTAGTTGTGTTTTGTGTGTTTTTTTTTGTGTTGTATTTTTTTTTGGTGTTGAATGGGTGAAAATAGGAGGATATACATATGTGTGTGTTTTTTGTTCTGTTTTTTTTTTTGTTTTGAATTTTGTGAAGTTTTGTAATTTTGAATCGTTTATGATGATGATAAGGATTATTATTTTATTTTATTTTTAAAAAAATTGTGTGTATTTGAGTTGTTGTGTGTTTGATTTGTTTATTTGTTTTTGTTTTGTTTTGTTTTATTGTTTTTTTTTTGGGAATAAAAAGAAATGGAACATGGATGTGCTAAGAAACACACCCCCATCCCGTGCACATGCGCGGGTGGGGGTAAAAAAATTTGCAATGATGGGATCAAATGGGGCAGGGACGACGATGTTGAACCAGAGACGCCACGTGGGCGTTCCGAGGTGCGTAAAACCAGAAACAGGTGTGTTCACGTGCGATATGAGAAACGCGATCACAAGGCAAAAATGAAGAAATATTAATAAAATTCAAACCGTTCGTCGGATCAAAAAATCGTAAGAAGGAAAAATGTGCTGGGAGATAAGGAAAAATTGGTAGAAACATGAAACACGGGTTCCAGGGAAAAATCAGGGTGTTCACATGGAAAAAATGCAAAAAACAAACCCGAAGACACATTCGGGTATTAATATTGAAAAATCTGCACATCGGAACAAAGCACAGAAAGAAGAAAAAGTGTGTAAAATAATGTCCCTAACTATCACAATAAAACACAGTTTCGATTAAGATAGGACACGTTCACATGGGAAAAACCCAAAAAATAGACCTAAAAAGAGACTCGGAAATTAATACGGGAATAACTGTGCACCAGAATAGAGGATAGTAAAAATGAAAAATGCTCAAAAGAAAGGGATTCACAGGGTTGGTGCATCAAAACTCAGTTTGGGAGAAATTAGGAGGGGTTTACGTGGAAAAAAGTACAAAAATCACACTCGAAAACACTCGAAAAAATTAATAACTAAAAATCCGACTGTCAAAAGAGGGGGGAGGAAAAAGAAAAAAGTGGAGGAAAGGCTGGCAGGACACGGGGTCAAATTAAAATGGAATTTCGGTAAAAATAGGACAGGTTCACATGTAAAAATGTGAAAAATAAGCATGAAAAGGTCCCAAAACCCGTAAAAATTATTAACAGATGAACTGTGTATCGGAATGACATGGATTAAGAATAAAAAATGTCAAGGGAAAGGGGTAGGACAGGTCTGACACATCAGATTAGGGTTCCGAAGCAATAAAGATGCGTTCACATGGAAAACCATTTCAATTTACGAGAATTGCTTCAAAAATTAATAACTTAAGAACCGTATGTCGGAACAGGGGTTGGTAAAAAGGAAAAATGGGCAATTTAAAGGGACAAACACGGCTATAAGGTTGGATTGGGATTCTTAGTGAAAGGAGGGTGCATTCGTATAGAAAAAGAACAAAACAAATGATAAAGGAAAATGGTCAAGAAACAACCTCGAGGATAGGGTAAAATAGAACGAAAGAGTAGAGAAGGGACCCCATCAAGGTAAAATGAAATCACAGTATAGATACATGATCAAAACATGGTATATGCCTGGGGGTATGCGACATAGACGTGCAGGGACGCGTCCCCATACTTAGAACCTTAACAGGAAGGGTAAACCTGATAACAAGGACCTAATACCAGACACCAGACCAAACATGACATCCCCACACTTAAGACATAACCATCACTGTGAAACAGAAGGTGTAGGGTTAGAAAAACTTGGCCCATATTGCCGAGGAGAAATGTCGACTATCGAGGTTGCGTTTGGTGTCGTTGTGTTGACTGGAGGAGGTAACAAGGTGTCTTCACAGCACTCATCCAATGTCCTTTGTGGCAGGGACCACGTGACAGCACCTGGGGAGGTGGCTGGTTGAAGGAATCATAGGAAATTTGTCGATGACGAGGGATATTGCACTCAACTCACAATCACTCAAATGGATTGAAAGAGCAGTCACTCGCCCCATTACTAATATCACTTGAGGAAATAATGATGAAAACCTAGAGCTCACACCCGATTTAGGAATCGACAAGGGGATGGTGTAGAGGGAGTATGCCAGGGTGCACAATTAATGGTGCATCAGTGCATTCAACCCCGTCTGGCATAGGTGCAAGTAGGAAGGCTAGGGAGCCTTCTAGTGCAATGTACATAACATAATGACTTGTCCTGTGCTTATGGTAGAGACCTGGCCCAAGGGGTACATAGGGAAACAGAAACGTACCTGACTCCAATGGTCTTAACGTCCCTCAATCCTCACCTCTTGATAATTAATGGAAGAATACCAATCACACTCAGCCCACCCTCTGTCTCACGCTCTGTTGATAGATACAAAGGGCAACCCATTCCTGAAACCCATTGATGTAATTCTCACTATCACTTGTACAGAGGTTGTATGCCTTGTGCGCAATTGATGGTGCAACTGTGCATCCCGCCCTGTGCTGGCATACAGTGTAAGAAGGAAGGGCATGAAGCCTTATGGTGCAGTGCACAGGAACAAATCGTGCCCATCCTGTGCGTGCAACACTCCATTCACACATATTCACCTCTCATCTGATTTGAAGGGAAAGATTGGTCACTCCCCCCACCCTCTGTCCACACTCTGTTGATAGATACAGAGGGCAGCCCATACTCACGCCCCCATCCTGTTAGGATGAAAGCTCACATCACTCAAGGGGTTAGCGATGAAGATCATGTCGATTGTTGTTGTCCTTAGGATCTTGAGGAGGAGGCGTACCTAGGGAGGCAGCCTACAAATCTCATACTTCAATGATTGGTAAGAAGAGTCGTCTGTTAAGAAGGGCAGACAGACTGATATTGTAGAGATAGCGCACCAAGGGAGATGGCTTCAAATTACTCACTGAATAGGTTCTGCTGGTGAGTTAGCTATCCTGAACTGCGGGGTGTTACCACCTTTTCCACAGTTAGCTTCCCGTCCAAGGGTGTTTCCACCTTTTCTTGGGACGAGGCCTGTTATGACATGGAATTTCTTCCTTTTCTCCCATAACAGTTTGCTTAATTTTTTGGGTTTTTTTATTTATTTTATTTTATTATTTTATTTTTTAATTTTTAATTTTGTTTTTTTTTTCATTAAGAAAGAGAATGATAGAAATACCATATGTCAGGACCAACCTCGCCACCACCGTTGTTGGATCAGATGAGAAGAGAACAAGGTCGGGTTGAGATGTTTCCGCGAGGGGTTAGTAGAATGAGACCGCCTCATGAGGAGAATCATAAGGGCTATCAAAAGCACGACGAGAAGGACAGTGCACCATCCAAAAGGGAAACGGTAGGTCGACTGTGATTGTCAAGATCCCAAGGGAGGAAAGTACATCTCCATGCGATAGCCATTGATGAGGAAAGGATCTTCAGAGGCATCAATGGTTTGTACCTGAATAGAGCCGTTAGGATTGACAGCAAGTACCTTGTACGTGCCCATCCACAGTTGTTGAAGCTTGCCAGGAAACTTGCCAAATCTCGAATCATACGCTCGAACAAGATCGCCTTCTTTGAACTCCTTGTGCTTGATGAAATTGTCATGATAGGCCTTGCGTCGCGCCTGAGTAGTTTCCATGCACTATAGGGCCATCCACCGTATCTCATCCAAGCATTCCAAGTGCAGGAGACGGCGTTGCAATGACTCATAATCTCCCAAGCATTCTTTAACTGCCACTCGCAAAGAGGGCAATTCCAGTTCAATAGGGAAGACGACTTCTGTACCATACACTAGCTGGAAAGGGATCTGTCTTGTAGCTGCCTTATGAGAGGTTCTGTATGCCCAGAGGGCCTCTATAAGTCGATAATCCCAGTCGGACGATGTGCGGCAATCGTTCTTGTCAGAATCGAGTAGAGGATGCGATTGGTGACTTCAACTTGACCGTTGGCTCTGGGATAGTAAGGAGTGGACTTGCGATGGCGGATCTTATATAGCTCCGTCAGCTTCTTCATGATTTTGTTAAGAAAATGAGTACCTTTGTCACTTATCAGCTCGAGGGGACTGCCAAAATGGGTGATAATATTCTCGTACATGAACAGGGCTACGCTATTACCATCGTCTTGCTTCAGAGCTTTAGCTTCACACCACTTTGTGACATAATCCATACATACTAAGATGTATCTGTTCTGCTTCCGTCTGGTGGATCAATGGGACCCACAAAATCAATCCCCCACTTCTTGAACGGCTTTAGGGGAAGAATGGGTTGTAGTGGCATGGCACTTGTTTTGGTGGGTTTTCCCATTCGCTAACAAGCATCACATCTCTTACAGTAATTATATGCATCCTTGTGGAGGGTCGGCCACCAGTATCCAGCTAGCAGAGCCTTCCTGGCTGTTGCTTCTCCTGCGAAGTATCCACCACATGGTTCGTCATGGCATGCTTTCAATACTATGCCAATTTCATCCCCTGCAACACATCTTTGAGGCACTTCATCTTTTCCTCACTTGTATAGTGCATCGCCTAACAAAGTGTAGGGGGCTGATTCTAACAGAAGCTTCTTCTTCTCACGGCTTGAGATGCCAGGAGGATACTGTTGAGTTGCTAGGAGATTGGCTATGTCTGCATACCAGGGAGTAACTGTTTCAACTAGAAACAAGGAAGCATTAGGAAGGTCTGGATCATCATGTTCCTCTTCTTCTATTTGAGGGATCCGTGATAGATGATCGGCTAGGACATGGGAACGGCCAGGCTTAGTGACCACTTCAAAATCGAACTCCTAGAATAGGAGCAACCATCTCATTAGTTGTCCTTTAACATCGGCTTTGTTCATAAGAAAGGACAGGGCTTGATGATCTGCATAGAACTTAAAATTCGTTGACAGTAGATAGTGTTGAAACTTCTCCAGTGCAAACACCATTGCCAAGCACTCAAGCTCTGTCACTGTGTAGTTCCGTTCCCTATCAGTGACCTTTCGACTTGCATAATATATCGGTTGATCTAATTTAGAGGGACCCTTTTGACATAGGACAACACCTAGCCCTTCAACTGATGCATCTATGTGCACATGGAACTCCTTCGTCCAGTTAGGAGGTTGTAAAATAGGTGCTTGGATCAGGCACTATTTTAGGGTATTAAAGGCCTCTTCATAGTCATTAGTCCAAAGGAAATTTGCCTCTTTCCTTAGGAGCTTGTGCAGAGGGGTTGCCTTGGTTTCAAAATGTGCAATAAATCTTCTATAGTAGCCCACATGTCCAAGAAATCCTCTTAATTGCTTGAGGTTTGTTGGTGCTGTTAAGGCGGCAATATTTTCAGTCTCTGCTGGGTCTGTTGCAATCCCTTGTGCCGAGACAATATGGCCCATAAGAACTCTCGAGGAGATGCCAAAGACACGTTTGTCAGGGTTGAGGGAAATCCCATACTCTCAGCATCTATCAAAACATTGCTCTAGGTGTCCCCAGTGCTCACGGATCAAGCTATAGACACAGAAGTCATCAAGATACACCTCGATGAAATCATGCAGATGATTCTGGAAGGTAGCCATCATTACTCATTGGAAGGTGGCAGAAGCATTAGAGAGCCGAAATGGCATCACTCTATAGGCATAGGTCCCCCATTCTGTGGTGAAGGTTGTTTTGGAATGGTCCTCTTCTGCAATTTGGACTTGGTTATATCTGCTGAATCCATCCAAGAGGGAATAAAGCTCATGGCCTGCCACTATGTCCAACAATTGGTCTGTAAAAGGAATAGGGAAAAAATCCTCTTCATCTTTGAATTGAGCTTTCAGAAGTCCACACATATTCGAAGTTTCTCGTTCTTCTTAGGTACTACCACATGGGTGAAACCCATTCACTGTTAGCCACGGGATAGATGAACTCTGCTTGAAGAAGTTTCAATAATTCGGCCTTCACCAGAGCAGAGTAATTAGGATTCATTCGCCTTTGTTTTTGCCTTACAGGTTTGGCATCGGCTCTAGGTCAATACGATGTTGACATACTGTGGGATCAATCCCCTTTAGGTCTTTGTACGACCAAGCAAACACATCTAAGTTCTCCTTTAGTAAGTCTAGCAAGACCACTAATTCTTCTTCTGGAAGATTGAAACCCACTTTCAGGTGACGTTTGGTACTGTTAGTATCCAAGAATGTTACATGTCTTTCACCTTCCACTTCGCGGATAAATGTCCCACGAATTGTTTCTAGATAGAGGCCCGACTCTTTCAAGAGAGTAGTATCCTCGTCTAATATCCCACTAGAGCCAGTGTCCTTTTGAACAAATGACTCATTTGTCTGTTTAGGTGCTGGAAGGGTATCACAGCTTTGTTTACTTTTGTACGAGTGGTAATTTCTTCTAGACTTAGTGATTCATCTTCAGAGGATGCATCCAGGAATGCCACATAGCACGGACCTTCTAGAGGCCGTGGCTCTGAGGGCTTTGGCTTCTATTGGCAGGGGGCATCATCATCATCTTTTCTTTGTACTGAACGGTTAGGGCGACAGGAGCCATTGGTGAACTTAATTTTTATGCTTTTAATCCATTGCTTATACAGATTCTGCATACTTTGTAGTCCATTGGTCAACCCAAATGGAACCATAGTCATTCCATCCCACACCCAGAGATCTTCGGCCTCTGAGGTCTCTGTAGGGACATCAACAAGATCATCCGCTATCAGAGGGAATTCTTCATCTATACTTTCATAACCCGTTTCATTTTCTTCCTCATCATTTTTATCCTCTTCCTCTTGAGGCTCTGTCTCTGCTTCTGTGGAGGCTTTGTAAGAGAAGAATAGACCTTTTGCCTCTGCATCTACTTCTGCTTTTGTCACAGCTTCTGACTCTGCTTCTGTCTCTGGCTCTGGCTCTGGCTCTGTATCTGTTACTGTCTCTGTGATTGTCTCTGTATCCGCTTTGTCTTTGCTTTGTATCTGCTTTGTATCCGCGCTCTGCCTCTGTATTGTCTCTTCTCTGTAACTATACTGTCTCTGTACTGTCTCTGCGAATGTCATGTAATAGGGAGAACAATACATCCATGCTTCTATTTCACTGTCAGAGGTGATTTCAGAAGTTAATTCTAGTTGAGGTAGGAGGTATTCACCCATAGACAAGGATTTTACTTTCCTTGGCAGTTGGCTTACAGTGCCCACTATTAGGGACCGTGCCTTTGTTTTCTTAGGAAAGATCTGATTTAACAGGCTCTTCATCTCCTGATGTACCATTTGTTACCTCGTTGGAAGAGTCAGTTATGACTTCGATGGATATGGATCCATTGCCTTTTTGTGATCCATACAACTTTAACACCACTTTGTTGGGTCCCCTGCCTAGGGTTAGGGTTTCTTTGAGCCAGTCCGTCCTGGCTCTTGCTTTAAAAAGCCAAAGTCTTCCCAACAGGAGAGGGTATGAGGTCCCATAAGAATTTGGTTTGACCACCAGATATGTCAGCCAATAATCTCTTCCTGCAAGGGTTATTTTTACGTATGGGAGGATGCCCAACGGTTTGACTCTGCTTTGGTTTGCCAATCTGATAAGCCACTGTGTAGGTTGAATTCCTTGCAACCCTAAGTCCTTCATTGTCACATCTGTCATTATGTTTACTGATGAGACTCCATCAATCAATGCATCTGAAATAAAAAATCCTTCTATCCATATACTAATCTCTGGGATTCCAGGATCTAGGAAGGCATTAGCCACATCTACTTCCTTTACAGGCTCCGGGGCCTTATTGGTCTTGGTTGTTGTTGAAGGAGTGGTCCTTAAACCACATCTTCTTGTTAAGATGCTTTTGAATTTCTTTCGATAGCTAGGAGACAGCATTAGCAACTGCCAGAATGTTAAGTTTGGTTTAAAAGTGTCTAGGTCTTTGACCAAGTCATAATCTTTGATAGGATCCACAGGCTTCTCCAACCTGTTGGGAAAGGGGGCTACACCCATTTTCATCTTTCCTTTTTTTTCTAATAATTGCAGCATCGGTACTTCTTTTGTTTTTGGAGGTGCTTCTGTATCATCTATCTCTTGGGCCTCTGGTCCTGTCTCTGTAACTCTCTGTGGCGCTTCAGTGCTCTGTACTATACTGTTCTGTTTTGTACTACTCTGTTCCTCTGTTGGTAGATTGAACTTCACAGTCTTGGCAGGAGAGTTATTTTTGTTCTGAACAACTGGTTTCTTCTTCTTGGTGCACATAACAGCGGCAACTTCCAACTCTACCAAATTGGAGGCAAGCTCTTGTACCTTCTGTTGGCTATCAGTGGCATTGGCCTCTATAGGGGCTGGACTTGGACAGTCCTTTGCAGTGTGGCCTTCACCTTTGCATCGGCCGCATAAGTGCTTGTAACGCATAGATCATCTAGGATTTGGAGAATTTGGGGAGATATGCCCCATTTCTCCACACCTATAACATTCCACCTCTGATCTCTGACCACCGCTAGATTGTCATCCTTTGTAACTTTGAGAGGGAAACTTCCTTGGACCAAAATTAGGACCAAATTTGCTAGGCTTTGGTCCAATATCATGTGTTGTCATTTTGGATTCCAGCAAGTTGACTCTTGCATTTTCATCCTTCTGTCTTCGTTCATGCATCTCTTTCAGAGAGCAAATATCCTCTGTATGGTTCTTTCGCAAACTCTAGGAACAGAAGGCTCTAGGAATGGTTAGTTTTTGGGTACATTCAGTGGCTAAATGTCCTGCTTGAGGACACTTTCCACACCATGTATTAGAGCGCATCACATCTCTTCCAGCTCTCGCAAGAGTGGATATATTGGCGGTATTCACCTTCAACGTCTGTAGCTGCTCTGTAATCACATCCAGAAGCTCTTTCTTGATACTTGCAATTGAGTTGGATAAGTAGTCCTTCAGATTTTCACCTCCTGAAGTGCTTGTAGTGGGATTTTGGGAAGCTTCTGTAATCACTGCATACACTGGTTGGGTCGATCCAGAGGGTCCTCCGTTTTAGCTCAGATTTAGAGCTCCTGTTGAGACTTGGGGTTGTTGATTCCAGTTAGTAGGGTTCCACTATTGTTGAGTCACCATTGGAGGAACTATTTGAGGCCATTGTTATTGAGGTTAAACCATCATTTGAGGCATTGTCGTCTGCGGTGACCACAGTGGGTTAGGTGCATTATACTGCAGCATTGTTTGCATCTGGGGATAGGGGTAGGAAACTGTCCCTGGGATTGCATTTGGTGGGTATACCATTCCTGGCATGGAAAGAGGTAAGACTCCTCTTCCTGGAGTCATTGACAGCCTTGCTTCAACTTCGTCATACAAGCTTGCACCTTCCACTGCAGCTTGCAAATTGATTGGTCTTCTCAATTCCATGAACTTGCGAACTTCTGGTTGTAGGCCCCTAAGAAACACTCCTTTCTGGATGCCTTCGTCTAGATGATGGTTAGTCAATCTCTTCAGGATGGATTTCATTCGCGAGACATAAGCTTCTACTCTTTCTCCAGAGGACTGACTTAGGTTCATGAACTCCTCTCGCATCCGCTCTTCAAAACCTTCACGCCTGAATTTAGTGAGAAAGGCCCCAACTTTAGGTCGTCCCATGTACCAAAAGTTCCTGCTACTTATCTCTCATACCATTGAAACACCGCGCCCTTGAAAGTGATGGGGAATATCACTAACCAATGCTCAGGGGTTCTGGCATTGTTAGCCATACATGCTACCATAAACTCTGCTACATGAAGATCAGGGTCTTCATTGTACTCTCCCTTAAAAACTGGCAATGGGACTACATTTGCTGGCCTGTCATCAATATTTCCAGGATGAATCTGACTAGGAAGGGGACCTTGAGTTGCCATGGGGACTTTTGTAAAGAGTGCTTTTAGGGTGTCAAAGGAGGCTTCTGTCTACAAGCTCGTTCTCAGCTTTGATTTTTGCCTTCTCTCTTCTCACATACCTCTAGACTCATTCTAACGCTTGTCTCTTTATTGCGTCATTCATCAGGGGGTTGGCTCCAACCAGTTGGTCTGTACTCAATAGGATAGTATTAGAGAGGCCTTCAGTCTCTGGAGGATTCTCTGGCCAACATCTCTTCTACTTCCTTCTTTTCAACATCTTTGAATTCAGCTTTCAAACCACTACAAAGGGGGAGATATTCCATTCTGAAAGTATCAAAACTCATTCTTCTTAGAATCGTTGTTGTGTCATTATAATAATGCCAGCTTTTGAGGGTTTCAACAGTGTATGTTATGAAAAACACTCAGTCTACCAACTTCCAATGGGTTGCTAATTGGACAAACAGAAGATTATCAATGCACCAAGCATCCCACGTATCTTGTTGTTGAGCATCCATGAACAAATTCCAACTCTTTTCCTTCTTGTTTTCATGAACCTCCACAGACCACGACTCCTAAAGCTTCTTCACAATCTCCCACTTGATGATGTTTGGAAACTTCTCAATGAATGCCAAATCTTCCATGGATGGTCATTCTCTCTGTTTTTGCTCTTCAGTTTGTTCCCAAACAGTTTGCCACCAAGATGCAAGTTTTTGCTGCTTCAACAGGAAGAGGAAACGATCCACCACATAGAGCATGCATCATGATGGTGATATGTTTCCGCCATTATGGGATGAACTTCTTGTGGAAAGTGGCTTTGATAATGAGAATATCCAACTCTTCAGTGAAAGAGGGAACTTTGCAAACATCCATTGAATTTTCCTCTTCTTGACAATGCCATTTCCTTCATTTTCAGCCTCTTCTAGTGCTTGTTGATGGCAAGATTCCCCGATTGCGCACCCAAAACATGGAGCCCCAAGAGGAACACCAAGGAAAAGGGAATTCTCTTGCAAGAAAATCTATCTTGTAACATCAACAAGCTTTTATTTCATTCTTTTGATCATCAAAACAAAGAAAACAACAAATCTTCACGCAACATCATAGTAGATATCTCCCACGGATATGATAGAATCAACCATAATCTTCAACATCTTCATACAATCCATCAATATAACAAATAACATAGAAGAATCCACCATCTTTTAAATGGAAATCAATCACATAGTATTCATCTTCAATGTCTTTATAGTTCTCTCTCTCAATCTCTCATACACAGTTACATTGTTTTGATAGAATTGACTATCTCTGGCTCTCTCTCTCTGTCTCTCTCTCCCTCCCTCTCTCTCTCTCTCCATCAATAGTACATCATCTCCTCACTACAATACTCTCATAATAACTCTCAATAATCCTTCTTAGATCGTGGATGCACCTCCCAAGAGGTATGTCTGATATGAAGAGTCACCAGAGCCACTACAATGTCTTTTCACAGCTCACTACTGTCACTATCACTTTAGTCTTCTCTTCAATCTTCAACAACTGCTTTTTCCATTTATTTTAGCTCTTTTGAACTTAGATTCATCCTCTCCAAAAGTTAGAAAACTTTCCCAAAGTCACACATACATTCTACAGAACACTTATAGAAGGTTTACTGAACAGTTACAATACAACACCAGAGCAACTACAGTACAGTTACAGTACAGAGACAGAGTAGAGGCAGAGGCTCTACAGAAGGTCTATAGAGGGTTACAGAAGGTCATCAAAACCTCATAACTCATACTCAAACCATTCCATACTCTCTCTCTCTCTCTCCTCCATCAATAATACATCATCTCCTCACTACAATACTCTCATAATAACTCTCAATAATCCTTCTTAGATCGTGGATGCACCTCCCAAGAGGTATGTCTAATATGAAGAGTCACCAGAGCCACTACAATGTCTTTTCACAGCTCACTACCGTCACTATCACTTCAGTCTTCTCTTCAACAGTTTTCAGCAGTTGCTTTTTCCATTTGTTTTAGCTCTTTTGAACTTAGATTCATCCTTTCCAAAGGTTAGAAAAATTTCCCAAAGTCACACATACATTCTATAGAACACTTACAGAAGGTCTACTGAACAGTTACAGTACAGCACCAGAGCAGCTACAGTACAATTACAGTACAGAGACAGAGGCTCTACAAAAGGTCTACAGAGGGTTACAGAAGGTCATCAGAACCTCATAACTCATAATCAAACCATTCCATACTATCAAAAACTATTCAATAAACTTCCAAAAGATCTCAATCTTCATCAATCTCATCAATCCATGCTTCATACATAAGAAAATCAGAACAAAACAAAATCTATATAGAAGGTATACAGAATCAATCAGAACCTCAACAGAACATCATAGAGCTTCATATCTCCACTAAGAATCATCATGAACTTCCAAAACATAATCAATATCATCCAAAACACTCTCAAACACTTCCATTAACAACCATACATCATTCTAAATCCATCAAAAATCAATCATTCAGTCCTAAAAAATAACAAAAATCAGTCAAAAACTCAGTCTTTTTCCACTCTCAACAGCTAGTGTTAGGACCATTTTTGGTCCCGATAGGTTCCTCATGAAATATCACCTTGCATATCTCAATCACATACTTATGTTTCTTATGCATCTTATCCTCATCAAGTACAAATCATGGCTACAAATAACTTTCCAGAGAGCAACTTGGAGTAGTCTAGAAGTAGTACAATGCTTAGAAGTGAGTGAGGAGTACTAGATGATAGAGAAAGACATCTTTGCTATAGTCATGGGTTGCAGATGCCCTATTCTTATTTTGCATGATTGATTTTTGGCTATTTTGAAGCCTCCTCTCCCTTAACAACCCCTTTTTTGTGCTTCTTTTTTCATTATTATTATTATTTTCTATTACATTTTTTCAAAAGTTGAGAGAGCTCCCACCTTCTAGATTCAATTTTTATGATTAGAATTAATATATCTCATGTTTAGATGTCATTATTTAATATCACAATTTCTCATAACATGATTATTTTATGTTCGAAATACATAATTTATGAGTTTATGGATTAATCACTTGGTAATTGCGTAAAAGAGTCGAAACCAATAGTTTTGCGATTTGCAAGTTGAGGTATTCATAACTTAATACACCTTATTAGCCATAAGTTGGTTGAAGGCCTAGGAAGAGTCAAGTTTTTAAATTAATTATCAAGAATTATAGTTTTCTTAGTCATTGTCCAAAAACATAGTTGCAAACCTTTTGGATAATATTGCATCTTAGGAGAAACATTTGGAATCTTCTAAAATATTATCTAAAAATTTAGCTATTTTTCATATAAGTTTAAAAAACACATGATATTGAGTTAAGTGTTTTGAAAAATGGGATAAAAACTTGTGATGTTTTCAATATTGCATTTTAGGCACACCCAAAGAAAAACTTCAATTCTGTACCACTAATGTATATCTAGTCACACAAGATAAGGAGTAATTTTTGTAGTTTTGGAAGTAAAAAACTAAACTTTACAATGAAATTTTAGGGATGGCTTAAAATTCATATGTGTAAAGAGAATACATAGCAATTTCTAAATCTTAAGCACAAAAGAAATCTAAATCTTAGTATCATTTCCTTTTCATGGCTATATAGTTGCAATTGCACCTTTTGGGTCACTCAAAATTTCTCAATGATAAAATGAGGTTAAAGATGCACTTATAAAATATTGACGTTTTATATTAAGTTAAGAAAATTACATTAAGTCACCCTAAAAAATGGCAGGCCTCTAAACAAAATTGATATAGTATGTGAAAATTTTCCCACAAAATAGTAAATTTCCACATGAACTTGATGCACTACATCAAGTTGCCCCAGAGAAAGCTACATTTTCATGTTGACTTGATGCAATGCATCAAGTTTCCCTACAAAAATGGTAAATTTCTATACCAACTTGATGTAGTGTATCAAGTTGACCTACAAAAATGGTAAAGTTTCATGCCAACTTGATGCATTGGATCAAGTTGCATTTGCAAGATGAAAAAGTGTCATTCTAACTTCACAAGCTACTTCAAGTTTCCCCTATGAAGTGTACTAACTCGATGCAATGAATAAAGTTCTTTCAAAAACTAATAAACTTATACTCTAATTTGATGTTGTACATCACGCCATTGTACACACTAACATGTTCCCCAAAAGCTTGATGTAATGCACCATGCAATTGTAAAGATGAATTTTTTTATTATCATTACATGTGTCATTTTTTATGTTTTGTGGAAATGGGCTTTTCATTGGACATCATGTTCCTTATTTTCATTACATTCACAAACTTAAATATGGAGTTCCTTCCCTTGAATTATTAATCTAGTATTTTTTTACCTATATTTAAATATGCTCTCAAACTCATAGGTCAATCTCCTCTTCTTCAATGATAAATTTAGCTATCTTTTGCACTCTTCAACTCCTTTTGAACAAGGAACAAGTGTTCAAAATAGATAGTAAACCACACATAGAAAGTAAACATGTCAAATGCAATGGGACTTTGAAACTAGATCTCATAGATTCTTCTTCATATCTATAATGTATGGATACATAGAAGTTCAAGCAAGTTGGTATGTACAATAATATTTCATGATTATGATACTTCTTGGTAATAAGTTTCAATGAATGCAATAATCATATCATGAGTACAATGAGTTATTTTATTTTTGAAGTTAGACTTAAGGGATGCTTTTAGGGTATTAGGCTTACTGAGCGGGTTCAGCCCATGGCTCACATTAGAAGCAAATTGGGCATGCTACTTTGGGGTAGCATGAATGTTGTCACATTGTGAGCATTCAAGAATGATAGTAGCTAGACTAGCATTGTGGCTGCTCATTGTTATCTCAAGGTTTGAGCATAGAAAGGTTGTTTTAGGTGTGATAGCTATAGTCGTGAGGGAGTTTGGTGTTTGTGGACCCTTATAAGGGTGCAATCAATGGCAAAGCAAATACACTTATTGACATGCAACGAGTAGCAATCTTCATGAAAGCTAGAGGGTAGGCTAGTTCTAATAGCCTAAATGCCAAACGAAGTAGGCATATACTTAGATGTTTTATTGTCCATCAATCAAAGCATTGATGTGTTTTGATTGTTGTAAAGGAAAAATTGAAAAGGCACCACTATGTAAATGTCACATCTGACTTATGTACACTATTTGCCATAAAATCAAATGAATTGCATCGAATTTTGTCAAAAAAACATACTTTTTTCCTCTACTTTTGATGGAATGCATCAGATTTAAGCAAAATTATGTCAAATAATGAGCTCTTTCCTTATCATTTTCATTATAAAGTACTAAAAACAAACGTTTTCCTTACCTCTTGGATATAATGCATCAAAGCTTCACAAAAAGATGTTATATGATTAGCTATTGACTATTGCTTTCAATGTAAAAAGGAATTCTCATTACAACAACGAGAAATATATAATATTTTCCATTGGCGTTGATGAAATGCATCAAACCTCATGTAAAATTAGGAAAAAGTGTACCTTTTGATCTTAATTTTGATGGAATGCATCAAATCTAAGAAAAATTATGGAAAAAATTGAGCTTTTCAACTAGATCCCACATGCATGCTTAATGTTTCTACAATTACTCATTTTTTTGTTTTTTTCTATAATATGCTAGAAGTTGCAATTTCATTCAACACTTGATGTATTTCCTTATTAACCAAGTAGAAATATAGTTAAGGGAAAGACTTGCACACAAAATCTATCCTAATTTTTTTGAGCTATAACTATGTTGATTTAAATGAGATAACCAATAGTCAAAAGGGATAGAGTGTGCATTGTCATCTTGGTTGCAAGGATTGTATTATCACAATTCATTAATTTTATATAGTTCTCTTGTTGTGATATAGTAAGAGAAATCAAAATAGCATTTCATTATACTTGTCTCCTAAAAGCTTTTAAGGATGCCCTTAAAATGTAATTTCATTTTCATAGCTACAATAACTAATAAGGTAAATGTAGTCAATAAAGCATCACATAACACATGTAGAAAATCACTAAAACCCCAACAATTACCAATGGGGATAGCCCTAAGAATTAACAAGAAGTTAACAAGGTAAACCTAGTGAGTGAAGCATTGCATAACACATGTAAAAAGATAAGTATTGTATGTTATACGTTTATGAGCCCTTAAAGGTGAAATAAAGCCATATCTTATGTAAATTAGGTTGTGGGGTCCAATGTTATCATGATAAAATTTTATACATTTTTTGTATAGCTCCTTCAACATCTTAAATTTAAATTCTACATATTTGAGTTAACAATCACTTTCCTAGCACCCCCCAAAAAAAATTCATTTGTGTAGCTACAATAATTAATAAGGTAAATATAGTCAATAAAGCATCACATAACACATGTAGAAAATCACTAAAGCCCTAGCAATTAGCAATGGGCATAGCCCTAAGAATTAACAAGCAATTAACAAGGTAAACCTAGTGAGTGAAGCATTGCATAACACATGTAAAAAGATAATTATTGTCTATTATATGTTTATGAGCCCTTAAAGGTGAAAGTAGAGTAGTATATTATGTAAATTAGGTTGTGGGGTCCAATGTTATCATGATAAAATTTTATATATTTTTTGTATATCTCCTTCAATATTTAAAATTTAAATTCTGCATATTTGAGTTAACAATCACCTTTCCTAGCAAACCCCCCGCCCCCCCCCCCCCCCCGCCGCCCCCCCCCCCACACACACACACACACACACACATGTATAGATGTTTTCAAGTATGTTATTTAATTTTTTGGTCTTTGCTATAAAAAGACTACGACTATGGTTGACTAAACTTAGCATAACT
Organism: Lygodium microphyllum; assembly: GCF_053477565.2. Taxonomy (NCBI): domain Eukaryota; kingdom Viridiplantae; phylum Streptophyta; class Polypodiopsida; order Schizaeales; family Lygodiaceae; genus Lygodium; species Lygodium microphyllum. The sequence continues at coordinate 161,613,597 of NC_141143.1, forward strand.
TCACTATTTGTGCACAATGATATTGTTTGCTCGACTTCTTGTTGAGAAACAATTATGGCATAACTCTCAATCGTGTACATAATGGTGGACTTGCGAGAAAGCAATTATCCACAATAGTGTATGCTTTCAAGATTTTTAGTTCATTTATGAAAGAAATTTACATGGTAAGAGAATAATATAAAAATATAAGGAAAATTTACAATTTATACTAAAATTATTGATGAATTATTAACAAGAAAGTAGGAATAATGATAATTTTCATGATTCTTAATGTCATATTCTTTTAGCAATTATGCTATTTGTAACCCTTGACTATGCTTTAACCTATCACTTGTATGCACAATCTTTTAATGTTGTTCTTTGAACGACTATACCATTCATAACCCTTGAATAATTATTCCTTATAATTTCTCTATCAGTAAATAAGCCATATGCAACTGAGTTGGATTAAAAGGAACAATCAAATGCCAAATCATAACAATAGGATAAAATAAATTCAAGCTACTCCTTTACATGAATTCACGTGCATGTCAAAGTGATATAACCTATGTCTCAAGGAATAGAGAAGATGGAAATTAGTACCTGGCTATTCGAAGATGAATTATCCATACCCAACATTGTATTCGCATTAACAGTAATGCCCTGACCGGTGGCTCTACTGTTGGACATGGGATTACCATTGGTGCATGTCTCCCTCCATTTTGGGGCCATAATTTCAACTTATAAATCTCTCTCTCTCTCTCTCTCTCTCTCTCTCTCTCTCTCTCTCTCTCTCTCTCTCTCTCTCTCTCTCTCTCTCTCTCTCTCTCTCTCTCTCTCTCTCTCTCTCTCTCTCTCTCTCTCTCTCTCTCGTGAGAGAGAGCATGCCGAGGTGACTCTCTTCTATTTGCGAAGGGGGGGTTAAGCTCATGAATAAGGGGGGAAGGATAAACACATGTGGCTACCCTCTAAGGAGGGGAAGAGAGGGAGGAACCTTCTAGAATATTCTCTCTGTGTGTGTGTGTGTGTCTCCTAGCATGCCCACTGGTGTCCCATTCCTCCTCCCTTCTTTTCCTTATGATGGGGGGGGGGTTATAATGGTGGAAGGTGGGGAGGAGGTGGAGTGGTGCATGGTGGTGGGGGTTCTAGGGCCTCCCAATTGGCCATGGACTGGTTGTTATTCCCAAAGAAGGGGGTGTCATCATCAACTCATCTTCTTCTTCCTCATCATCATCCCCTTCGTCCTCCACTCCTTCCTCGTCATCATCGGACTGCTTCCTCCCCCCCGCCACTTTTTCGGTGAGGATAGGGGGGGAGGGTAAAATTTTTTAAATTTCCTTTAATTAAAAATGGGGGGGTTCCTATGCAGGGGCGGCGATTTTACAACTAGGTCTACTTCGTAGGGGAAGTGCTCAAATTGACCCACAAGGATTGACTTGGGTTCCTATTAACTCAACTTTGGTCTCCTAGATAGTATTCTAGTGTCAATTTAAGAAAGTCATTCATGAGTATGAAACAATCAAAACTTGAAGCAAGCTAGTGCCTCACTTGGTTCAATAAGAGTGAGAGATAAGGGAGGAGTAGAACATTAACCCCTTTGCTCTCATAGGGCATAATCTCACCCCAACTCCCTAAAATGGTACTAAGCTAGGCTCTATGACACAAACCCTAGGTGGGTTATATTTCAGCTCTAATATTAATCTAGACTTTTGGAAAGCATCAATGACTAATTGAATCTACCCAACTGTAGGATAACTTCATCGGAGAAGTCATCCCACTTTTCACTTGACAGATACAAGGTATTCTTTAGTTTGTCTACTAATTATCCTCATATATTTAGTATGGATATATACAATCAATTTTGTTAAATTTCCTATTAAGCATTGGTTCATTTTATACCTCTAGTACATGTACATGAAAATGGTAGCATTAGGGGAATTTTAAAGTCTTGAAAGTGCCTTTTAGGATGTAGAGAGAGAGTGCTCTATAGTAATAAGAGCAAAGTCTTCGTAATGAAAGTTTTACTTTTGAAAAAGAAAAAATAATTTTATAGATAGATATGGATATAATATTACTATGAATTTTTATTATAAAGATCTATTTTCATAATCTCTAATTGTACTCATAAAAATCTTTACATTAATGATATAAGGTCTTAGTCACTTTACAATAATGATATATATTTGATTGTATGATAATGATAATTGAAACAAAATTCAAATCACCAATTATATTAGTGTTCATCTTTTTTCCCTTCCTTGTTTTGTTGTTTTTATATCTTTCATTCTTGTAAGAAGTTGAAAAGAAGGTATATTTTAGCATGGAATTATTAATAATACATTGTCACATTGACATATGTATAAAAGGGTGAGACATATAAAGTTTGAGATCTTTTGACAATAATAAAATTACTGTCTCTCATCTCACTTCCTTGTTCACAACTTCCATGGCTTCTCGCTCTTCTTTCCTGACTTTCTAGTCTTTCTCTCACCTCACCTCCTTGCTCACAACTTCCACAGCTTCTCTCTCTTCTTTCCTGACTTTCTACTTTTTCTCTCTCCTCATCACTATTTTCTCTCTCATCTGCTCTTCTTTCTCTCATCTCTTAACTCTCTCCTTGACAAGTGGTATCAGAGCTTAGGCTTTTGATCGATTTTATTTTCTCATTTTCAGACATATTGTTTTCAATTTTCCACTATTAATCTTGGATAGTAGGTATAGGAGCCACATGGCAGGTACTTGTAGGTGTTCTACTTGGAGCAGAGACTAATCTTGGGGCTCTCTGACAAAGATCTTGGAGAGATTCAACCAAATTGTGACTAAAATGGTAGGTCGTGTATCCATTACAAGCTATTGGTAAAATAGGGGTTAATTAGACTTAGGAGAAGAACAAACTATGGTTGCTTTTCAAAGAGAGGGCTCTCTTTCCTCTTTCTTGAAGCTTCCTTGTAGGTTTCATGGAGTTCTCAGCCAAGATCTCCTTCTATCTTTTAAGCTCTGGCCTATCTAGGGCATCAAACACTTGAATCTTACTCTGATCTTCATGCTCTACATGGTGATTGTCAATCTTCACTTAGGTTAAGCAAGGAGTAGCAAATAACCCCAAAAATTGCACTGTAATTTTTGGGCTGATCCAAGCTTGATTTGTCCTATCTGATGATCATCATCTTGCTTGTGGCTTCTCAATTGTGGTGTTTGGCAAGTGAAAGCTTCAAGAAATTGTCAAGATTAGTAGCATTCTCTTCTTCTCCAACTTCTAAGAAACCCCAACCACCATGAGAGCCCCATGAAAGCTTGAGTGCAAGCTTTAGCTTCTCTCAAATTTCTTGAAGATTCTTCATCACTTCAGCCACATGAGACTCATTCTTTTGAAGATTCCTTGAAGAAATCGCAATGATTGAGCAAGATTAGGCCAAGACCTCAAGAGCTTCCATGGAGTCAAGATTTGGGGGAAACGGGTTTACGGCTTCAATCTCAAGCTATTGAGGCTTCAAGATTACTTCTAAGCATCCAAGGAACAAGTATTGAAGGTTATTTCATCAACATTGAGCAATCAGAGGCTTATTCAAGCACTTGGGATTATTCAAGCCTTCAACAACTATACAAGAGATATTTCTCTTCAAATCTTGATCTCTCTCATCTATCTAATTGCTAAGATTTATCCACTTGATTGAGAAATTTAAGAATTGAAAAGTTCTCATAAATTTCAGCCCATCATTAGTTGAATTAGCCCATTTATGGAGTGCATTGCTTGCTTGATTCAAACAATGAATTAGAAGCCTTTGCTTGAGCTTTCAGCATTACATTCAATCCTATTTGTTAAAGAACCTATTGACTGGTTGAATTGTTTACTCTAATCTAATGATTTACTGATGGTTGTTTGATTCATGGCAAAATATATCATAATCCATTGTAAAGGGTAAGTCAGTAGTGAGTCACTGTGCGTGGTAAGACCCTCTCCCTACTCATTTTGTCAATTTCAATCCTATTGCATCTCATAGAATGAGATGAATGGATATTTTAGTAATGCATATCATGATAATTGATTAGAGTAGCATATCTCTACCATGTTGAGATTTCCACTGAGGAAAAAGGTGGATGCTAACAGTGATAGTGGGACAATAATGAGGTGACCCTCCCCCACTATTAAAGATCTCGAAGGGGTGCAATCAACTGAACTAGGGAAAATTTTACCCACATCTCGGTGACTTAGAGCCTATGTAGGGAGCCTATCCTACCATTTTATCCCTTAAATAGGTAGCATGAGTGAATAATTAAAGATTCAAGCACTCCCAAAGATTTAAAGTCTCTTGAAGATCAAAACAAGGTGAAACATGGCTATTACAAGACACTACAGGGAATAAATAGGTCATTACATATACCATCTTTACCATTGGGATATAGGCATAGATACTATAGGTTACCCATAGGTCCTATCCAGCTCCCCATAGGGTTTGGAAGACCTTAAATACAACCATTTTTCTCTCATAGGTGGAAATATGGCACTTACAGGTTAAAATAGGGTACAAGCTTGGACAGTTCAACCTCAAAGATAGGATTACAAAATTTTGTGTTTTAAACTTGTTATAATGTGCTAGATATCCTCTTGAAGTGGGAATCATTAGCTTTGTTTTGAATTTAAAAAAATTAAAATTGGAGTTCTCTAGATCAAGTTATAGCCAATTTATTGACAAGGGGGTCTTGCAAGACTGCACTACTATGACAAGTCTTAAAGGGAAGAATAAGGCGCATGATGAATATGCCTAACAAATAAGAGATAATTTTTTGGAAAACATACCTCAAGAGAACCTTGAAGATCCTCAAATGCAAGGAGAAATTAGCGCTCTCAATCATGCCATATGTGAACATGAGAATAGACATGCTCAATTTAGGCATATAGAGCTATTGTCCAGAGTTGAGCAAATGGTTTTGTCCAGTCATCAAACAAAGTCTTCTATTGAGAAGTTGGTGGATTCCACTATCCAAGAAAAGGCTTCAATTGATAAATTAGTAGAATCCAATGCACAAATCATGGCTCAATTCTCTCAATGGATGCAAATAAAAATGGAAACCAAGGATTCTAGAAAGCATAATCAAACAATGATCCATCACTCCCACTTCAACCACATAATCTTAATGGTCAATGTCAAGGAATTATTAGATGAAGAGGCATTTCAAATAGTCAATATTGTTGAGAATTTAGGCAATCACACCAAGTATAGCCTCTTTGTATGAAGCAGTGGGCAAGGGAAATGCAAGCAATCTAGGAGAAGGGACTAAATCCCATAAGCATAGTGGTGGAAAGTGCTACTAACCCAAAAGACTATAACACATTATACTTGCCTATCATTTTAATGTAATGTTATAAGTACTTTTGTCCTTTCAGTAAAGTGTTATTGTATAGTTAGACAAGATTGTGTGTATGAGTCCAACCTTCAATCTTGGAACCTAATTCACTTGTGCAATAGTCACTTGTCATATCTATGTCCTCATTAGTCTTGTGTTTATCTTCCATCCTCCATATCCATGCTCTAGATCCATGCTTCTCAACATGGTATTAGAGCCATGGTGAGGATAACTAATATTAGTAAACCTCTCTTCCATTCTCTCTCCACCTTTGCCCAGCTCAAGTCTAGCTAATGAGCTCATATCTCACCTCCATCCTCATTCTTTCCTTCATGTTTGCCATAGCCTACATGACCTACCCTGCTTGGAGCTCTCATATCTCTCCATACAAGCCAAATATCTTGAAGCTTCCTTCTGGAGATTTGTTTTCTTGCTTCTAAAGCTTCTCTATCACACTTCAATAGCTGACATTGGTAGTCTATATCTCTAGCATTGTGAAAATTCATGGTCATTGTCTCATCTGCGCTTGTTTTCGTCCATATGGTCGTTCTCCATTTGCACAGTGCGATCTTCCCTAAGATCATAAGGCTTTTGAAGCCTATTACCCAGACTATGTCTAGCTCAAATCTTTTCCCAAATGATCTACTATATAAGCTAGAAAATCAGTGAAAAACCAGGTCCCTGTTTGAAACCCTAAAAGAGCCATAGCCATTTCACTTAAAGCTCATTTTTCCTTTATTTTCTCACTCATGCCACTTGAACCAAGCTATTGCCACTCTGATTCACTGATCCATTGAAGTTTCTAGCAAGTATACACATAAAATTAGTAAGGAGGGGAGATTTTGGAAGATTTGGAAGACTCAAGCTCAACTCAAGAAGATTGAAGCATAGTGTCTATTGACACTTATCTAGTGTCTCTTAGCACTTGTGTCCTTTGACACAAACAGCTCATTTGCTATTCAAATTTGGGATTTTTGGTGTTGATTTGCTATTTCTCTAGCCTTTTAGCATGGAAAAAGACTCACCAACATGTTGCTTCAAAGGAGTTGGGTTTCATACCTGGCAAACATACATAAAGCTTATCCTGATGAAGAAGGGCCTATGGGCCATCATTAATGGACAAGAGAAGAAGCCCTAGTGAGAGCTAGATTTTGAGGCCCATATTTTGACCACAAAAGTTGCTCGGGAGGCATAAAAGAGTAAATTTTCATGGAAAATGAAATGAGCACAGATCGTAAGCTAGAATTTTCATAGATAGATTTTGACGTCAAGAACCCAATGCAAGTCTCCGTTTGTCGATTAGAGTTCTTTTGACTCCCCATTCAATCCTTGTAAGGTTTCATGTTATAAAGTAGCTACTAGATTTGAGAGACAAAAAGTACATGACGGAGGTCAACTCGATAGATTTTGATGCCACAAAGCCAAGTGTCTAGTCCGTTCGCAATTTTGAGCTTGTTTGACCCTCCATCTAGAGGTTGGAACCACTTTCGGGAAGTGCAAACATGAAAAAAGTGAATCGGTTCACTTTTAATAAGTAGGGTCTTAACAAAAAAGGTTTTCTCATGTGAAGGGGAGGGGGACTATTATAGAGAATTTTTTTGCTCTATATTGCACAGATGCATGCAAAATGGTGCACTGAATCAAAATCCCTGATTAGCATGAATTACTTTGGTGTTGCCTTAGCAAAACGATGCACTGCATTAGAGTGAATTCATGAATGAATTGTTTGTGCACAATTCACGCTGTTTGAGCTATAAGTTTACATGTTTGTGCACTTAAGGGCATTCACCTTTGTATTACATTATATATACATGGTATTAGAAAAAAAAAACTATGGATGCATTACATTTGATTGTTACAATTATTGACCCGCATTGAGAGCGTAAGGAGTCCCATGTTGTAGGATAGTATGCTTATTCTCTTTGGGGCCTGATTTGGTAAGGATTGAATGATCTCCTGGAATGAATATAAAGAGAGAGGACTATATTTTGCATGTGTTATATGTTTGGATAACACATCTAGGGGCCAATCCTCGAGGTGTAGGAGAGTGGTAGTGGGGATGTAGCAATCTGCTAGGGGTGCTTCCTATGTATGTGATATGAGTTCCTAGACACTATTCTATTTGGGAACTCTAATTTCTTGGAGTTGGGAAGGGATTCGTTGGACTATGAATAGTACAAACTTGTGTAAGTTAGATCAGCGTGTGTAGCCTCTAGACACTCCTAGCGGTGCGAGACCATGGCGTATTTTGGTTGAGCATAGAGGATCGACTAGAGCCTCAGAGCTAGTGTCGGACCCACTTTTTTGGTCCTGACAACATCAGGTGGTGCATTTGTCAGGAGTCACTAATAAGTGGCAGTTTTTGAATCTTGGTTGATAGTAGGGACCGGTTGTTCAGTGTATGCCAAAGGGCATTGAAATAGATATGTTATTTCTTGATAGACAACGTCAAGCCGAGATCCAAAAGCAAGAAAGAGCTAAAAGGGCTAGATAGTGGGCTGAAATCCTTAGGAGGTATTCCCCTCAACAGAGCAGCTCAATATCCCTACGAGGGAGGGGACTTCGAAACCCTAGTGCTACAAGTAGTTCTTTAGGAGGAGGAGAAAGCTTTAGTACTTCCCCTCTCCTAGTAGGTCAGCCCACTTTGAGTGGGGTATTAGTTCCACTAGTTTAGATCCCCTTAGCAATCCGATTGTCATTATGGCCCAAGATATTGCAATTCCTATAGGGATGCTAGATTTGCCAGACCCTTAGGATTCCCTCTACACATTTTTAATGGGTTATGTAGAGCTCCACATTAGTGAGTTTCAAAAGTTAATGTTCAACTATCGAAGTTAGGATGAGAGACATCTAATGATGTTCTTTAATATGACTCTGAAAGGAAGAGCTACAGTATCATATTAGAGCAGCCTAGAAGCTAGAACCATAACTATAGTTGATCTATTTTTTCTAGCCTTTCGAAGAGAGTTTTCCCCTCTGAGAGAGACGGTTAGTATTGACAAATGTTGCTAGCTCCTTCTAATGTGACCATGCAAATGGATGGCTCAATGGCTCCACTAAATAATGAAAGCCAAATGAAAAACCCTAATGTCATTCCAATTGATCAGCAACAACCAATCCTAATCATCTGGTTAGACTGATTGAGTGACAATTAGATGATCTTGGCTATGAGTCTAGTGCATCAAATGTTCTTGGCGAAGTCAAGGACATGATGAAGCATTATACCGATATGATAGCAGAATAGTATAGAAAAATAGCCATAGATGTTAATTTCCTAAAGAAGCAACAAAACTTGGCAGGAACTCGATGCTCTGAAGGGAGTGGTCTATCAAGATTCAGTTGTAAGTAGTGTGGCTGTCAACACTTTCTGAGAAACTCCCCGAATGTCAAATGCAACATACATGGGAAGTCTGGCCATTTAGCTAGTACTTACTAGAGTAAGATCAGCTCTCTTCAGCAAGGGAGTAAGTAGAAAAGTCCAATAAATCATCAAGCACATGTGGGAATAACCTTATGTAAGATGAGGGACCAAAACAAATACTATAAAGAGGAAAAACTACAATAAAGGAGTTGCCCAGTGGTAGTGATGTCAGCCTTATCGAAGTTGTGTATGTTAATGCCACTGAGGCTTCCAATTCGCGAGTCATTACAAGAGGACAAAAGGTTAAAGAAGGTGATAGAGATAATGTAAAAATTATTAAGATAAACCCTAAATAGAATGACAAGGGGATGCAAGTCCTTATCCTAAAGTGGAAGCTAGTCCTTTAAAAGCTGCTGATGGCAAAGCTAACCCCAATAAGGAGCTATCAAGGAAGAAGGTAAAAGCTAAGAAAGAGGCACCAAAGCCTGTTCAATGTGACCAATAGAAAGAATGTTTTGATATGAGAAGAGTGCTAATTATCATAAATTTGATTTAGGGAGTTCTCTTTGCAAGGTAAAGCCTGATATGAATCTCCTGCCAGTTGATCAAGTTATCTCTAGGAGTATGTAAAGAGTTTATGAAGATTCTTTGCACTAAGTATATCATTGGACCCTTGGGAATAGCTTAGGTGGTGGGAGATGATTGGTTTGAACATGCTGAAAAGCATTGCCCAAGGGTAGCAACATACATTGACGACATATTAGTGGATCATGCCATTGTGGACACGGGATACTCCGTCAACATTATGAGTTTAGATTGATGGAAAGGTTGGAATTAGAAATCCAAAAGGATGCCTTCACAATTCTTCGAATGGCTAATAACAGTGTAAGGCAACTTGAAGGTTGCATTACCAAAGTCCATGTGACTGTTGTGTTAATGTGGAATGCATTGTGGACTTTAGGGTTATCAGGTTTGCAAGGCGACCAAGTTATCAAGTATTGTTAGGAAGACCATGGATCTTGCAATTCGACTATCGAGTTGATATACCCACTGGTCGTCTAATTTCTAGTAGAGGTGTCTGACATGTGATAATGGATGCATACCTTGAATCTCCTCAAGTGAGAGAGTACTTTTATCTTTGTCAAAATTAGATGCATTAGAGGATCTATCTAGTAATAAGACTTCATCAAATGATGAATCAAAAGAGGGGTCCACTACAAAGGATGTCTACTAGGTGATTCTAAATGTTAAGAGAGGCGGATGTGATTGGGTTGGACCTCAGGACATTGAATGATCCATGACCAATCAAATTAGGGTCTATGATTAGTTTGGAAGAAAGGAAGGACTACATGTAACTGATCCAAGAATTCCATGACATTTTTGCTTGGACTTATGATGAAATGAGGGGTATTCCTCCCAGTCTGGTTGTGCATACCATTCCCTTGAAGGAAGGTAGCCACCCTGTGCGACAAAAAGTGAGGCGTATGCCTTTTGAGCTAAAGAATGGACTATTTGAGGAGCTACAAAAATTGTGTAAGGTTGGCCTGATATTTCTTGTATATAACACATGGAGTGGTGTTTGCCACCATCGGTAGTTATTAGGAAAAAAATAAGAATAATCAAATCTGTTTGCGTAGATTTTAGGGAGCTCAATAAATGATGGTCAATTCACTACCATTTATTAACTAGATTCTAGATTAGTTAGCGGGTAGAGATATCTATTCATTTATGGACTACTTTTCTAAATATAACCAAACAGCTATTGTAGAGGAAGATAAGTTGAAAAAAACATTTATCACTGTATTTGGTACCTTTTCATATCATATTATGGCATTTGGGTTATGCAATGCACTAGGTTCTTGGTAACGTACAACTCATAAAACTTTTAGTGATATTTCCCTAAAGGAATTGAAAATCTTTATTGATGATCTGGGGGTAGCCACCACAAGGGAGAGACAACTAATTATTTTAAGAAAATATTTTGAGCGTTGCAGCCAATTCTGCATTGCTCTTAATCCAAGAAAGTGCATCTTTGGAATGTCCTATGGATTGCTATTAGGCCATGTGGTTATTTTGGTTGGTCTTAAAAAGATAAAGGTTATTGTAACTATGGGTCCGCCATGTACTCTTAAAGAAGTACATAGCTTTTTGTCATCAATGGGATACTATTGAATATTTATAAATGTACTAGTGAAGATGACGTTGCCATTGATGAATCTATTGTCCTTTAACTGCTTGTTTGTTTGGAGTGACCCTTGTCAAGTATCCTTTGAGGATGTAAAGCAGGAACTAGCAAAGTGCCAGTCTTGAAAGCACCCAAAAGGGGTGAGGTCTTCTATATATTTTCAGTAGCCACAATGCATAGCATCCCCTGGCTGTTGAGCCCAAATTTGGGAGAAAAAGTGGTAGCATCTAATTGCATTTGCTAGTAGCCGTAAATTGGAGATATCCGAGATTAATTATACCTACATGAAGAAGCTGTGCCTTGGGATGGTATTTATGACTGTAAAGGAATTTAGGCATTACATCCTCTATGAAAATGTGGTATTTTATATGAAGGCAGAGGGGTTGAGGCTATTCATGAATAAGCTACAACCGCCTAACCATCTAGCCAAATTGCTGATCACCTTACAAGAGTTTGACTATGAAATTAGGGGTAAACCACCAAACTTTCAAGGCATTGTTGAATGCCTTGCAAATCTTGAGGAGCTACGGGAAGTCTTGGTTGGAGGTAGTAATCTTTAGGGTCTATTCAAAATTGATATGGCCTCCATCCCATCCTAGTAATACACTATCTATCTATAGGAGAGGTTGGAGTTGCTTTATCAAAGTTTGAAAAGAGGAAAATTAGATAACAAGTCTTGAATTTTTCCTTGATTACAGGAACATTATCCTAGCAAGGTGTTGATGATGTTTATTACCGATGTATCCTGCTTGATGAGGTCCTATTTATCTTGGAGGAGTGCCATGACTCTGCTTGTGGAGGGCATTTTGCTGGATGGTTGACTACACAAAAAGCTTTGAGAGCCAGTAATTGGTGGTTGCCCATTTTTCAGGATGCTTTTTCATATGTCGAGAGATATGATACATGTTAGAGACACGATAGTAAGGAGAACATGAAGCACCCATTGACTCCTATCATGGCTATACTACCATTCGATAAGTGGGGCATTGATTTCATTGGACCTATATATTCTTCATCAACTGCGCAAAAGTGTTATATCATTGTGGCGATAGATTACTTTACAAAGTGGTTTGAAGCTTGAGCTACGATGGACAATGCCAAGAAAATAGCTAGTTTTATCATGGAACAAATTATCTGTCGTTTTGGTCTACCGAAAGAGTTTTAGTATCTGATCGTGTGGGACACACTTCTTGAATAAGGCCATAGAAGCCTTGACGAAATCTCTAAAAGTTAAACACAATAAAACTATCTCGTATAATCCCCAAGCAAATGGACAAGTAGAGAGTACCAACAAATAGCTCGTGGGGATTTTATCCAAGATAATATCCGAGGGTAAGTGGGATTGAGATAAGAAACTTGATGTGACTGTCTGGGCTTATAACACGACATTCAAGAGAGAAACATGCCACATCCAATTCAAGTTGGTATATGGAGAGAAGTGTGTCTTACCCTTGGAAATTGAGTTACCCACTGTGAGGTTTGCTCTAAATCATTCATTGGGTGAGGTAGAAGCATTGCAAGAAAGGTTCACTTCCCTTGTGCATCTTGATGAAATACAATTGCAAGCTCTATTACATCAAGAGATAGGGAAGAAGAGGATGAAAGCACTCCGTAACCTTCAAGATAAAAGATATAATTTTGTGAAGGGTCAGTTGGTACTCGTCTTGTGAGTTATTTCCTAGCAAGCTAAAACCTAAATGGGATGGTCCTTATAAGATTGTTCGTATAGGAAAGAATGGATATACAACCATTTTAGCATATTTGCAAGGGGTAGAGTTTAAAACTAAAATAAACTTTAATAAGTTGAAGGCTTACTATATGTAAGGGCTGATGTCAGACTTGGTTCCTTTGTAGGTCCTTTAGGATCTAGCTTAAATTTGTAGTGGGTACCAAGGCATTCGAATGGGCAGAATCATTCCTTATCTTGAACATTCGTATTTAAAGCAACGTTACCACCAAGGTCGAGTGATCTAGTGGAGTAAAGGTTATCATATTATTGAGTGGCAAGATGGATCTTTTACTTGGAATATTAAGGTCTACTGCCACCGTTGTCATAGGGTTCTTGTTATCATCCCTATTGAGTTTGATGAGGAAGGAGAGATTGTACCTGTTATTCATCCTCTCTCTCGGCTCAATTTGACTATCATAAGTCGAAGTAGACTGATCGATATGGCATGGCCTATCAATGAAGAATGGGTCTATACTTTGTATTTTGACGAAGCTTCTTGAGGGCCTGCTAAACATGCAAGTGTTGGGATGGTTATTAAATATTCATGGCATAGAATTCTTATGAAAATGGGAGTTTATTTAGGCACCACTTTTACTAATAATATGGAAAAATAAAGGCCTTAATCATGGGGCTGAATATAGCCCAATATGGTGGTATCTGTAGTTTATTAGTGAAAGGCGACTTGCAACTAGTGATCAACCAATTGAATGGAACCTATAGTGTGAGGGATCCCATTCTACAAATGTACCATTGTGTAGCCTTGGATATGTTGCATATTTTTGAGACAGTGATTTGCCAACTAATTCCCCAATAGTGGAATCACTTTGAGGATTCTCTGGCCAATTATATTTTTGTTGATGATGTTTTTTTAAATTGTGGTCTTGGGGGACTATTATAATTGCCTTTAGATATTAGCCTAGGACTACTATGGGGACTTCTTGTTGGCACATCCTATTTTGGCCACCGATGGCTAGTTTGGGTTATGAGTCGAGTAGCAATTGATACTTCCTATTTTATCTTAGATGCATAGGATTGTTCAATGCCATATTCGTCGGATACCCCTTGCCATTTATGCAAGGGGTTGGCCAATAATTTGATGCATTTAGGGTAGGGCATGAGCAACCCATATCCTTAGTTTACTTTCGTGCTTCAGTAGAGTTATGTGGGGACCAAGTGTTTGTTTTCAATAGTAAGCTACTGAATGATGAGGTTTTTGGTTTTATCTTATTAGGCCAAGAGGGCTCTTTGTTCTTGTAGAGAAATGTTTTATCTTAGTAGGCCAAGAGAGCCCTTTATTCTTGTAGAGAAATATTTTATCTCATTAGGCCAAGAGGGCCATTTGGTTATCTGGTGTGGGTGAGGTTTTAATGGGTTTTGTTTTAGTGTTGTGCTAAATAGATTTGACAGAGCCTGGAGGGTGCCCCTTGCTGCGTAGACACTTCTTATGGGGCCAAGTCTAGGTGATATCCTTCCTTTATGAGTTTTTTCCCTTTATGCTGAATGGTTATGTGGATGTGGGGATTTTTATTTTGTTAAGGATTGGCATTCAAGGCATGAAGTCCCAAGGTTAGGTTAGGGGTGTCTAGGGAGGTCCAAGCAGTTGTCTGCCTCCTATAAAGACATTGTCAGACACTCTAAGAACTATTTTAGAAGGTAGTCCTAGTGACCCTATTTTGCTAGCTTGCTAGGCAGTTGTTTCTAGGAGTTTTTGTTAGTTGTGAGGTAGCTAGAGAAGCCTACAAGATAAAAAGAAGAAAAATCATGAGTATATATAAAATATTTTTTTAAAAATAAACATACACAGGTGTGTAAAAAGGGGTTTTAACCCCTAAACTAGAAAAGTGAAAGAAGGACAAAAATCAAAGAGCGGATAATTATCGCCTTCCGAATGCCTGGTAGGTTCGTGGGGATGAGTCATGCCTTGCTTTCCTAGGGGTGATCTCTAGCTAGACAAAATAAATAAGGATGGTTGGAGTGAAAATAAAAGTGAGTGGAAGAAAAAGGATTTAGTATCACCTTGGGAGAGCTTGGTAGGTTCTTGGGTGCCGAGATAGGACTTGAGGCCGATGCTTTGTTCTCCTTGGGTCACAATACGCTCAGCTCTCTCCTTTCTACACAGCGAGCATCAAATTATAAAGTATTAAAAAGTGATGAATCAAAATTATTTGAAAATAAAAGATCAGGCTATAGGAGTCCTTGCCTAGTAGGAGTTCCTAGTTCAATTGTCCTAGTGTAGATATGTAGTTCAGACTACCACTCAAGATAGATTCTTTGATAGTTCTTTTTATTCTATCTGTCTTGGAGCAGTTGGTTAGTGACTACTAGCCTATTCCTTGTGAATCTTCTTGCCTTACTTTTATCAGGGGGTAGGGTGAGAGTTGTTCTTTTGCTTTATTGAGTATTTTATTTTGTGGCAGCTTGATGTTTTTTATGGTTGTTGTTTCTGCTAGTTAGTTCGTGGATTCGATGGACTGAGTCACCCTATCTCGTGGTCGCCAATGAGAGCTAGATTTTGAGGCCCATTTTTTGAGTGCAAGAGTGGTCTAGAAGTATAAAAGAGCAAATTTTCATGGAAAATGAAACAAACACAGATTGATAAGCTGGAGTTTTCTTAGATAGATTTTGACACCAAGGACCTAGGGCAAGTCTCCGTTTGTCGATTGGAGATCGTTTGACCCTCCATTTAATACCCAGAAGGTTTTGTGTTATAAAGTGGGAACTAGATCTGAGAGTTGAAAAGTGCATGACAAAGGCCATATTGATAGATTTTGATATCATGAAGCCATGTGTCCAGTCCATTTGCAATTCCAAGCTCATTTGGCTCTCTGTCTAGGCCGAAACGAACTCCAGAAAGTGTGAACATGAAAAAACTAAACCGGTTCACTTTTAATAAGCTAGGGGCTTAACAAAAAACTTTTTTTCTCATGTGAAGGGGGGAGGGGCACAATTTTTTTACCCCTCTTCAAATCCATTGATTTTGTGTTTTTGTAACTATTGGAGATGAGAGGAATGGCCTGGGGGTTGAGATAGAGAATTTTCTCACTCTGTATCACCATAAACTACATGCAAAATGGTACACTGAATCAAAATCTCTGATTTCAATCTTTCTCTCTACTCTTTCTCTCTCCTCTCTATACCTTGTTCCTATGGCTCAATCTATGTAAGAGAGGGGTGGGCTGCTGAAGCGATAGATTTTGGATGTGTAATGATGTTGAAGTGTTATGGAGCATAAATTGAAGGTTAGGGATGTGTCAACAACCACCACGAAGAGCCTCAATGGATTCTCGACATTTAAATGCATGCAAATTTGTATTAAATTAAACGTGCGAGAACTTATTTTTATCATTTTATTATGAATCTTCCATGTATAATTTGAAAAATGGTTTGAAATGTTTGAATATGATTTCTAGTGCTTGAAAAATCAAAATTCTTAGTTGGTTCTTGGTGTTCGCATAATTAAAATAAAATTCGAGAAAACTTGCAATGCGAGAATTGCAAGATTTTGGAAAATTTGAGGGTCTTATGTGTTTTCATGGTTCTTTTGATGTTCACATGGGGTCATATGAAGTATAATGTTATATCTTGGTTCATGCAAGCTCTACATATTTAAAAATAAAAATAATAATTAATAAACACTTAAAAAATCAAGAAAAATAGGTTTTATAGGGCAAAATATAGATTTAATGTACCAAACATTTGCAAAAAAATATGAGTGTATTCGTGAATGTATGGTGGGGCTTAGCCTCATCCTGTCCCCATTTTTATGTTAAAGTGCATATTTATTGTTTTTTATATACAAAAAGCACATGAAAAATACTATTTACACCTACCAATGAATACAAAATCATAAAGGGTAGAGGGAAAGGGTTGTGGGGTGTCAATAATCCATTGAAATTTGATTTTATTCATAACTTAACATATAGGATTCAGTTGTTTGAAGTCTTTAAAGAAGGGCAGTAGCACGAATTACTTCGGTGTTGCCTTAGCAATGACGCACTGCGTTAGAGTGAAGTCATGAAAAGAATTGTCTGTGCACAATTCACGCTATTTGATTCATAAGTTTACATGTTTGTGTACTCAAGGCATTCACCTTTGCATTGCATTACATATACATGGTATTAGAAAAACAAATCCTGGATACATTGCGTTTGATTGTTACAATTATTGACTTGCGTTGAGAGCATAAGGAGTCCCATACTGTAAGATAGTACGTTCATTCCATTTGGGGCCTAATGAGGGCCTGATTCGGTAAGGATTATGCTTTTCATGTACTATATGTCTGGATGAAACATCTAGGGGCCAATCCTCGAGGTGTAAGAGAGACATAGTGGGGCGGTAGCAATCTACTGGGGGTGCTCCTTGTGTATGTGATACGAGGTGCTAGACATCAATCTTTTTGGGAACTCAAATTTCTTGGAGTTGGGAATGCATTCGTTGGACTATGAATAGTATAAACGTGTGTCTAAGTTAGATCAATGTGTGTAGCCTCTAGACACTCTTGGCTGCAAGCTCGTGGGATATTTTGGTTGAGCATAGAGGCCCACCGACTAGAGCCTTAGAGCCAGTATTGGGCCAATTTTTTGGTTGTGACACCTGGGATGCAACTCTTGTAGTTGCCTAGTAGAAAAGTGATGACACGGCTCAAGCCATCATAAAGCTTGAGCTAGATGACAGTTATATCCACTATGTGGATATATGGGACATGTCCCATGATAGTTGGAAAATATTGGAAACTCTATTTGGTGCACAATCAAAGTATTCAAAGTATGGTTTATTAATTTAATTTTTTAGACTAGACATGAAACCTAACACATCTCTTGCGACACATCTAAATTACATGGAAAGTCTCTTAACCCAACTTGCATGGATCAACATTAAAATGGATGAAGATGTATGCATTGGTGATTTCTTAAAAATTTTGCCTCCAGATTATGATAATGTCTCCACTACTTTAATCAACATGCCAAATCCTAAACTTGATATTCATGCCTCTTTGTTAGAAGAAGAAAATAAGATAAAAAATAAAGAAGAGCCAAGTATCTTTAAGGATGAACAAATGCTGTATGTTAGTAACAAGTTCAAAGACAAAAAGGATAAATTAATTTGTTACTTTTGCAAAAGGATCTGACATACTTAAAAGTTCTGTCATGCCAAAAAGAGGCATCAAAAGACCTATCTTGCAGTTGTGAAGGAAGAAGAAGACCATGGACATGAAGAAGCAGAAGAAGAAGAAGACCATCATGAGCTGGCCATCATGAGCTGGACAAGTCTCGCCAATTCTTTTATTCACATTATTCTGATAAAATTTTTTGAAGCCTTGTATAACCTTGCCCTAATGTTCCTTTCATACACTTGTAAACTCCTCATGCAACATGGCACTACAGTCTATGTACACTTTTGAAGCCCCTAGATGTCCACCATGTTTTTGGTACCCACACTTAGCTTTTTTTGTGACATCCTTTGGATGATTACCATGGTTGTGGTTTGCATACACTTTGCAAGTGGTTGCTCACTAAAGCCTCTACACACTTTGTGCCTTTCTAGTTATGATTGAGGAGGGGTATTGAGAAATTAGGCAATCAAACCCAGTGTAGCCTCTTTGTATGAAGCAATGGGCAAAGGAAATGCAAGAAATCTAGAAGAAGGGACTGAATCCCATAAGCATAGTGGTGGAAAGTGCTACCTATCCAAAAGACTAAAAAGCATTGTACTTTCCTATAATTTGAATGCAATATTATAAGTACTTTTGTCCTTTTAGTCAAGTATTATTTTTCACTTACACAAAATTGTGTTTATGAGTCCAAGCTTCAATTTTGGAACTTAATTCACTTGTGTAATGGTCAATTGTCATATCTACATCCTCATGAGTCTTGTCTTTATCTTCCATCCTCCATAGCCATGCTTTAGATTCATGGTTTCTAGTCTATCATCATTTTATTATAGATTCATTAACGCATTATATGGCTATAGTAGCTCCTTTAATTGATAGGTTGAAGAAGGAAGCTTTCTTTTGGGATGCACTTGCATATAGTAGCTTTAACCAATTAAAAGAACTCCTTACTTCTACTCCTATTCTAATATGTCTAGATTTCTTAAAGGGGTTTGCCATCCAGTGTGATGCTAGTGGCCATTGCATAGGAGCTATTTTGTTACATGAGCATGGAGTTATTGTCTTTGATAGTTGTAAGCTTATAGGTAAGGAAATGGTTATGAATGTCTATGACCAAGAGATATTGGCTATTTTACATGCAATAAAGAAGTGGCACCATTGCTTATATGGCAATCGATTTAGAGTTGAAAGTGATCATAGGGTCCTAAAGTATTTCCTCACTCAGTCAAATCTCACTTCTAAGTAGCATAGGTGGATAGCTACTTTGCAAAATTATGATTTTGACATCACTCATATGAGGGGCAAAGACAATGTAGTAGTTGATTCTCTTTCCAAAATGTGGGCATGTAAAGTTTCAGCTACTATTGAGCTACATAGTGATTGGATTGATGAATAACAAGAGGCCTATCTTTTGAATGATGAGCTCACCCATGTTTTTTAGAAATTATAGCAAGGTCTCATGGGAGAAAACTCGCATTATGAGCTTAAAAATGGCCTAATCTAACTTAATGGCAAGATTGTTATTCCCACTACTTCTTTCACACAAAATTTTATAAAGGAGTTGCATTCTTGGACATTTTGGAGTCTTTAAAATCTATGATAAGATCAAAAAAATATTTTATTGGAAAGAATTATGCCAAGAACTTAAGGATTTTTTAATGAGTGTATGCTTTATTAGTAGAATAAGGAAACACCCATAAGCCAGGTGGTTTATTTCAGCCACTATCTATTCCTGAGGACAAGTGGACATACATTACCATGGACTTCATTACTAGCTTACCTACTACCAAAAAGGGATGGAATAATATCTATATGGTAGTGGATAGACTCACCAAGGCAATCCATTTCATTCCTACTAAGACACAACTCATTGCTTCACAGGTGGCTAATCAATTTATGGAGTAGATCTTTAGATTACATGGATTACCACAGGTGATTGTACATGGTAAGGACTCAAAGTTCATGAGTAAATTTTGGTAGTTAGTATTTAGCTCCATGGATTTACTATTGGCTCATTCTATAGCCTATCATCCATAGACTAATGGCCACACAAAAAAAGTAAATAAGTGGTTAGAGATTTAACTTCACCATTTTTGTAATGATATGCATCATGCGTGGGATTCTTAGTTACATTTGACTGAGGTTGCCTATAATAACTCCACTCGTGCTAATGTTAGAGTTTCACCATTTGAGAATTTGTAAAATTATAAGGTGCCCTTACCCATAGTCATTTAAATGAGAAAATCAATCCTCATGGAAAAAAAGAATTGGAAAGAATGTAGACTCTTCACCAGTGTAAGATGGACCTTAGGAAGGCCCAATATCAAATGAAGATATATGATGATGAGAAAAGGAAACCTTTAGAGCTCCAAAAAGGAGAATTAGTTTTGTTGAAATGTTAGGACCAAAAATGGGCCTAAAATTGGCTCTAGGGCTCTAGCTAGACCTCCTGAACCCATTAAAAAACCCACAACGTTGTGGCTAGGAGCATATAGTGTTGGAATAGAGGGAGAGAGATAGAGTGGAGCGGAAGATGAGCCTCAACTCATTGTTGTTCTTCTTCCATTATTCTTCCATCATACTAACTAAAAGAGAATTACACACATAGGTATGACTAACCAAAACTAACTGTGGTTAAGTCATTGACTACACTGACTTATTGAATGTCACACACATGTACAATTGTATCCAGCTAATGTCAGTCACACACATAAAGATAGATTGACTGAAGAGTAGCGGGAGATTGATATTCTAACAGTCCCCCTCAAGCTCAAACCATCTGATAAACTCCAAGTAGTTGTCTGAAATATATGAACTTTTCTTTACCAAGAGACTTGGTAAATATGTCTACTACGTGGTCTTCAGTCTTCACATGAATCAAGTCAGTCTGCCCTATAAGAACCATTTCTATGATGAAATGGTAGTGAATCTCAATATGTTTGGATCTAGCATGGTAGATAGGATTGCTAGCCAACATAACACTACTGAGGTTATCACAACTGCTTTCCAGCTGTATTCCCGAGTCTTTCAGTAGTTTCATCAACCAAACTGCTTCACAAGTTGCTAAGGTAGCTCATTTGTACTCAACTTCTGTACTAGACAATGCAATAGTAGGTTGTTTCTTACTCTTCCAACTAATCATACTGTTGCCCAATCCAAATGCATAACCACTGGTTGACCTCCTGTCATAGGCATAACTAGCCCAATCAGCATCAGTAAACCCTATCAAGTCAAGGATTTTTCATATGCATAAAATATCCCATAATCTGTAGTATCCTTTACATATCTCATGATCCTCCTGATTGCATCTAGATGTGGTTTGCGAGGCTTCTGCATAAACTGACTAATCAGCCCCATTGCATAACATAAGTCAGGTTGGGTAATAGTCAAGTATATCAAGCTGCCCACCATCTGTCAATACATGGTCACATTCTCTATGTCATTCCCAACACCAATTTGTGGCTTGACATTTTGATGAAGAGGTGTCTCCATAGGTTTGCATTTAGCCATACCATGCTTCTGTAACATGTCATGAGCATACTGTTTCTGTAGTAGCCATATACCTTGAGGTATAGAGACTACCTCAATCTCGAGAAAATGCTTTAGTTCACCAAGGTCTTTGACTCTAAATTTAGCCAGTAAACATGATTTAATTTCAGCAATTCCTTCTTCATCATCTCCGGTGATGATAAGATCATCTACATAAGCCACTAGAAACACATATCCATGATTTTTCTTCTTCATGAACAGACTGTGATCTGCATCATCCAATCTAAATCCATGTTGTTGTAAATAACTGATGATTCAAGCATTCCATGTTCTAGGTGCCTGTTTTAGTCCATATAAAACCTTTTTTAGCTTACATACATGTGTAGGAAAGTCCGGGTGAACATAGCCTCCAGGATGCTCCATATATACTTTCTCAACCAAATCACCGTTCAAGAAAGCATTCTTGATATCCATTTGCCATAATTTCTAGCTTTTGCATGCTGCCAAAGCAATGATAGTTCTGAGTGTTGCCATTTTAGCCACACCAGACTGAAAGTCTTCTCATAGTCAAGGCCATATTGCTGCACACACCCTTTTGCAACGAGCCATGCCTTATAGCGTTCTAACGAACCATCTAACTTGCACTTAACCTTGTACATCGATTTGCAACCAATGGGGACTTTTCCTTTAGGAAACTCAACCAATTCCCATGTCTCATTTTCAGCCAGGCTGCATATTCCTTATCCATGGCAACACACCAGTTATCATCTGTAACTACATCATCAAACTTTGTAGGTTCTTTGTAACCTGTCACACTAGCCATATATGCATAATGGCACAATGAATAACCAGTATATGAAAACTTGTTAACTGGTTTTTTGACTCTCTTAGATCTCTGTAACTGTGGCTCCCTCTGAATTTGCCTCTCATAAGGCAATACATAATGACTGTGCCTTGCTCCAGGTGTTATAATAGATGGAATGCCCAACTCACTATCCAAACTGTCACTGTTAGATGACTCATAACCTACTGTAAGTGGACCTGTCACATCCTCAAGCATCTTTTCTTTTCCCTTATCCAATCTCCCCCTCACTGACATATCCGTGTCAGTGGACGTAGCAGTACAACTTCGCAAGCGTCCTGACCAAGGACTTATTTTAGGTGACCCATCACCTGTAGGACCACTCATAGATGTACTCACTGTAGGTGTATTTTCAACATTGCTAGTGTTGACTGATCCATCAGTAGCCACTTCAATAGGATTACCATACCACGATGCCAACTCATCAAAAACATCTCAACTAATCAATGTCTCATGTGTAGACAGTACATAACACTTGTAAGATTTTTGGTCTTATGCATAACCAAGGAACACAGTTTTGACAGCTTTAGGATCCAATTTCTTTCTCTTTTCATCAAGAACATGCACATATGCAATGCTGCCAAATACCTTCAAGTGTGAAATATCAAGCTTATGACCATACAACCTCTCATATGGAGTTACATCATGAATCCCTACTGTAGGAGTTCTATTCAACACATAGACAACAGTCACTACTGCTTCATCCCAATAACCATTCGGTAAACTCTTCTCATTCAGCATAGTCTTGCCGATTCCATCAATACTCTATTTTTCCTTTCTACTACACCATTTTTCTATGGTGTATAGCTACAAGTTAGCTGTCTTCTGATCCCATATTTAGCAAGGTACCTGTCAAAGTAATTAGATATATACTCTCCACCTCCATCTGATCTAAGACATGAAATTTTACAGCACAACTCATTTTTAGCATGCTTCTTGAAATCCTTGAATGCATTAAACACATCATCATAGAGTGGAGCGGAAGATGAGCCTCAGCTCATTGTTGTTGTTCTTCCATTATGTTTCAGTATGTAAAGCTAGGTGTACCTGCTAAAATCATCAATGAAGGATACATAGTAACGAACACCACCAAACGAAGCATTATGAGATGGACCCCATATATCTGAATGTACCAACTACAAGGGTCGTGAGACATTTTGTACATGTCTCATAAACGGAAACTGTGCTTGCTTTCCAAACTGACATGCACCACATACATGTCCAAAGTCATGATACTTTAACTTAGGAAGTCCAAGCACAATCTCCTTCTACTACATAGATTTCAGCTTTTGTACATTCACATGGCCAATCCGCTTATGCCATATCTCAACATCCCATATAGCACCACCATCATGTGCAAACATGGCTGCTTTCAATTTCGGAATTGATGCATCAAGAGTGAACATTCTACCATCTCTTCGGCCTCTAGCAATCAATTTACGACAATTACCATATTCTTCAATAAAGCATCCATCTCTATTAAATCTCACCTGTAGATTTTGTTTTGCCATCTGTCCAATTGACAAAAGATTCTTGGTTGTTGTAGGTACATGTAGTACATCATGCAGGCTCTTTCTTGCCATCAGGAACAACTGAACAATTCTTGTGTGCTGAATGTCATGTTGGGTGTCATCCCTAGTACACACATAACCATGTGAACCTACAACCATCTCATTAAACCATTCTCCATGGGGTCTCATATGATTTGAAGCCCTTGAATCAATGTGCCATCTCTCATCTCTGTTATAGCCTAGATGCATTCTTAGACACATGCTGCATAGCAAACAATCTATCAACCTGCTCATCATGAGCGCCACTAGAAGATGCATAGTACCCATGATGATTGCCCTTTGCCTTCATATCTCCCTCCTTCTCGTAACAATCCTTTGAAATGTCTCCATATCTGCCACAGTAATGACAATCCTTATCTCTGTTTGACTGATCATTTGACTGCCATGAACCAGATCCACCACCTCTACCATGGGGTGATCTCCCCCCACCTCTAAAGCCACCGGATCCATGTTGGCTTTGTGTATTTGTGCCATGCCAAGCATTCTGCTGATGCTATCCATAAGCATTTCGAGTGTCTCCTCGACCTCGAAAAGAGCCATGGCCTCTGCCGCCTCTACCACACTGGCTAGAGTAAAGAATAGTGTCTCTGCTTTGAGACGTACTAGAACTTGTATTCAGCCCAAGCTTAACTTCCTCATACAGTAGCAAAGCAATGAACTCATCCCAATTAGGGGGATTTAGCTCTCACAAAAATAGACGTATCAAATGCTTTATACTCTTTGCCAAGTCCATTCAATGTCACTACAATCATATCATCCTCAAACATTGAAGATCCAATGGTGGCAAGATGATCTGCTATGTTCTTGATCTCTATAGTATAGGCCTGAATGCTTCTACCATTCCTAGATATGTTATTGAACTGTTGCTTTAGTTGAATCTTTCTTGCATGTGTTACATTTCCATAATTCTTCATGAGTGTGTCCTATGTATCCTTTGAAGAATTGCATCCAGTAATTTGTAAAACCATAGCATCTAATATACATAAGGAAAACCAATGTAACACCTTGCATGCTCTCTTAGTCCATAACTTATGAGCCCTTTTCTGATCATTTGTCAGATTCCTTTCATGCATTTTAGGTTCAGCCTCATCACATGTACATAAGGTCCCAATAACCTCAGCCAACCAAAAAATTCTTCATATGGAACTTCCATAAAGCAAAATTTCTGTTGTCTAGCTTTTCTCCCATAATTTGAGTGATATTGTTAGTGCCTTGAGCATTGTCCATAGTTGTAGCTTAGGTATTCAGTGATGTATATAACCTGTAAGTATCTGACTCCTTTTCCTACAGTTCAGGACCAGTATCCTGCTATACATGATAGTTTCCTGCAATCCAGGACAATTTTCCTGACAACTTGCTTGGTGCAAGTTGTATTTCAACAGTGAAAAAACACAGTCAACTGAGCATAAACCAAGCTCAAATAAGTTCAAAACATTCTATGGTAGTGGCAAAACATCCCAGCAACAAACTACGTCCATACAAGTATCAATGTTTGTACTGTATGCAAGTAGTAGTACCAAATACAACCAACCCACTGCTATAACCAGCAGTATTTTCTTTATTAAAACAAGAGTATTCAGACCTCAAAAAAGCCCCAAAACATCTCATTCAATTGCCACTCTATGCACAAGTTGATACATGTCCAACCGGTCATTTGGACTTTTAGCACTCACAATATCCCAAAAAACATCTACTACTCAAGTGGTATGATCCAAGCATTTGTCAGTAGCAAATAAGTATCACAGATACTTCAACCCTGTAGGTATATTGTTTCCAAATTCAGGACAGTAATCAATTCACTATTTCCAACCTGCAAATAAGCTCCAAAACTGATCATTTAACACTCCAATATCATGCTTAAATGCGTGATAATAAGGGCATATACATTGTTAGGATGAAAGCCACTAGTGCCCTAGAATCACCTATTGTTTATTGCAATAAATAGCCAATTTGCATAGGTTTGTGCTGAATATCTCAAAATCTGTGAGGAATTAAAAAAAACTTTATTCTGTAAAGTTGTAGACCATGTCGAAATGGTCTAGATTAGCGGATTGTTTCTCCAAAAACCATTTATGTAGCAAGATATAGCTTCTGCAAAAAATGGGTTGCAGGCACAGTCTCCTTTGATGACATTTTCTTCAAATCTGATGTCTTGATATCAAATGGCCACTGCCAAGACTTCAGGCTTCAGGCGTTCAAGCTCTGATACCATGTTGGAAGAGAGGGAGAGAGACAGAGTGGAGCGGAAGATGAGCCTTAGCTCATTGTTGTTCTTCTTCCATTATTCTTCCATTATTCTTCCATCATACTAACTGAAAGAGACTTGCACACAAGGTATGACTAACCAAGACTAACTATGGTTAAGTCACTGAGTACACTGACTTATTGAATGTCACATACATGTATAGCTATATCTAGCTAATGTCGATCACACATATAAAGATAGACGGACTAAAGAGTAGCGGGAGCTTGATATTCTAACATATAGACACTATGAATTGATTTATCCAAAGAATGTGTTTGTAGATAAAATCCCTAAATCGTAGTCCAATGTGATTCCCATCTCGATTCCAAGTAGGAGTGTCTAAGCATATTAGTATCTAACACCTTATAACACAAACAAAGGGAGTACCCCCCAGTTTATCATTGTGGCCCCACTACGGCTCTCCTACACTCCAAGGATTAGCCTAGGATACGTCATCTTAACATTTCCTCTTTTGATAAAACATTCTAGGAGAATATAATTTTTACCATATTAGTCCCCAAAGGAAGCGAAAACATTAGACCTATAGCATAGGGAACCTCACACTCAATGGGGGTGAATCATTTGAAAACAAGTTTTATGCATCTAGGAGATAATTCTCTCGATACCATGTATGAAAATGTGGATGCAAAGTGAATGACTTTGAGTGCATGAATAAGTAAACTTATA
This sequence comes from Lygodium microphyllum, assembly GCF_053477565.2. Lineage (NCBI taxonomy): Eukaryota > Viridiplantae > Streptophyta > Polypodiopsida > Schizaeales > Lygodiaceae > Lygodium > Lygodium microphyllum. Next base: position 161,640,161 of record NC_141143.1, read on the forward strand.
AATCAATCAGTGTGGATGTGCACAAACAACCCTTTCATGATTTCACTTTAACATATTGCTTTGTTGCTAAGGCAACATCAGAATAATCCGTGCTACTGTCCTTTTTAAGATTTCAACCAAATGAATCATATATGCCTAAATATGCATAAAATCAAAATTCAAAGGATACTTAACTCCCACAATTTCCTTTCCCCTACCATTTAAGATTTTTCATTCGTTGGGTGGGTTAAAAGGGTTTTTCATGTATGTTTCCTTGTTATACAAGCGATAAACACACACTAAAACATATAAATAGGGGTAAAAACCAAGGCCAAACCTCATGCTTTACCTTAATTATACTTGCACAAACATCTAAAATTTTGTAATTTTTCGAATACAAAACCTACTTTTCCCTATTTTTTTTGCCCAAAACCGTATTTTGAGTATTTTTTTTCTATTTTCTTATTATAAAATGCTATAATTTATATTTTTCTAAGCCAACACATTAGTTTGCACTTTGACCCATCTTCACATTTAATTTTATTCCATATAAACATGATTCGATCACTTGAAACCAAGAAAAACATCATTTTTGCTCTTAAAACATGCATTTTGGATCTTAGAAAATTAATCATTTACAATTATGAATAAAGATTCTATATTTTATGACTCACAACCCTCAAACTCATTGCAACCAAGTCTCAAACAAATTTTCATTGCATATGAACAAGATTTACACCATGAATTATTTAAAAAAAGATTTGAATATTTATTAAAAAGAGGCTTCTCACCATTTTTTGGGTTTCGGGTCTCAAGAATTAAATTCTTCAGTAGCCCCATTGGACCTTCCATTGGTCTGTAAATAGCTCTCACCATTACTCCTCAACGTTAGCATGATATCATATCAATCCGGACAATTGGTCTTCATTTCGATCTCCTCCAATTAAATCCCGCATGAACAACCCATTAGAGGAGAGAAAGATTGTTTTTTGATCTCTGCAATCAGATCATCAATTCTGAAGGCAAAAATGGCGATACAGAGTGAAAAAATTGAGCAAGAGGCTAGTGTGATCCGATTGTAACCTTGTAACCTCCATAGCCCCCCTTCCAAACATGGTGTTGATGTGCAGGGTAACTAATTTTTTCTCCACACCTCCTTTTTGAAAATCCCCTCCCTCCCTCCCCATAAATAGAAAATTTGGGGCTCTTGAGCTCCCAAAGGGCATGACTCTTTAAGTTTTAAGACTCTTTTATACTATACTTGATCCTTTGTCCCACCTCCGGCCTTTGGCTTCTGTCGCATATCCGTCATTCAATTGACAAGTCAAATTTTTTTTCTTGACCGTCTCGAAGTCTCGCACTGCTTGGAGCTTGTTTCACTTCTTTCTAGCACCTAAAAAACTTATGAAAAATATGAAACCATTGCAACGTCCATCTTCCATGGCTACTTAAAATTGTCAGATCCACATTCATCGCTTCCATCAAACTTGAATTTCCACTTCAAACTGATAAAATTTGGCACATTTCTGGCATTCTATAGGTTGTAAAATCCTTCTCTCATTGGTGACCACCTTGTAGGGTACATATACCTTGTAGATGAGAAAATAAGTGATGTGATCATGAATGATGAGAGGAGAGGCGGGTTATGTCTCACATGAGAGAATTGTGCCGACAAGTATTTAGGCAAAACGTTCTAGACCATTGGAAGAATATGCCGGAGGGGAGAAAGGGCTATGTAGAGGCATCTTTGCATGAGGAGATTTCGATACCTACGGCAACAAAGAGGTTTTCCATTGGGTGGATGATGGAGTGTATGCATGCATACACGTCACATTGATGATCATATGCATGCAAGGCAATCTGTTGTTCTTTGCTAGAGGTACTAGACATGTAGTAGTAGATACCTACCTTGAATCTTCTCAAAGTGAGAGATTTCCTTTATCCTCATTAGAGTTAGGCACATGCTCCATCTGCTAGTGAGACGTCATCAAGTGACGAATCCAACGAGGGGTCCATTGCAGAGGATATCTATCAAATAACTTTGAATGAGCCAATAGAGGCTCATGAGAGGATAAGAGATGCAGATGTAATTGAGCTAGACCTTGGGACGATGAATGATTCATGGCCAATCAAATTAGAATCCATGCTCAGTTTGGAAGAAAGGACTATGTGTCTTGATTCAAAAATTCCATGGCATCTTTGCTTGGAGTTATGATGAGCTAAGAAGCACGAGCTAAGAGGCATTCCTCCTAGGGTTGGCTATTCATACTATTCCTCTAAAGGAAGGTTGCTTCCCTATGCAACAAAAAGTAGGATGTATGTCTTTCGAATTAAGGGATGGGCTATTCGAAGAATTGACAAAACTATGGAAAGATGGCCTAATATTTTTGGTACAATACATAGAGTGGTGCTCACCAATTGTTTTCAGGAAGAAGAAGAACAATCATATCTGACTTTGCATAGATTTTAGAGAGCTTAATAAGAAAAAATTTAAGGATTACTATCCGTTACCATTTATTGATTAGATTTTGGATCAGTTAGTGCATAGGGAAATCTATTTGTTTATTGATTGCTTTGTTGGATACAACCAAATGGCTATTGCGGAGGAAGATAAGCTAAAAACAACATTTATCAATGTCTTTGGTACCTTTGCATATCATGTGGTGGCCTTTGGGTTATGCAATGTGCCTAGTGCTTGGCAATGTACAATGATAAGACTTTTGGTGATATCTTCCCATAGGAATTAAAAGTCTTTATTGATGATCTAGGGGCAGCCACCACCGCAAGGGAAATACAAAACTGATCATTTTAAGAAAATGCTTTGAGTGCTCTAGATAGTTCTGCATTGCTCTTAATGCATGAAAGTGCGTCTTTGGGGTGCCCTATGGATTGTTACTGGGACATGTGGTTAGTTTGGCTAGTATTGTGACTGACTTGGAAAAGATAAAGGTTATAGTCATTATGGGCCCACCATGTACTCCAAAAAAAGTGCACAACTTTCTACCATCAGTGGGATATTATCGGAGTTTTATTGATGCATTGGTAGAAAGAGCATTGCCATTTATGAGGATGTGAAGCATGAACTAGCGAACGTGCCAATCCTAAAAGCACCCAGAAGAGGTGAAGTTTTTAATATATTTTTAGTAGCCACAATGCATAGTACTAGTTCTGTTTAGCCCAAATTTGGAAAGAGAGATGGTATCATCCAATAGTCTTTGCTAGTAGGAAGTTTGGGATATTTGAAGTCAATTATACTTACATAGAGACATTGTGCCTTGGAATGGTCTTTACGAAGAACAAATTTAGGCATTATATTCTCTATGAAAATGTGATATTCTTTATGAAGGCAGAAGGACTTAGACTGTTGATGAACAAGTTAAAGATGTGTGACCATTTAGCAAAGTGGTTAATCACTTTGCAGGAGTTTTATTATGAGATTAGGAGTAAGCCATTGAAGTTGTAGGGTATTGTGGAATGTCTTGTGGATTTCGAGGAGCCAAAGGAAATTTTGGCTAGAGGAAGTGACATTGAAGGTCTATTTAAAATTGATACAGCTTCCATTCCTTCCTGGTATGTAGTTATAATGCATTATCTATCTACAGGGGGATTTGAGGTTGCTCTATCAAAGTTAGAAAAGAGAAAGATGAAGCGATAAGCCCTATGCTTTTCAATTATAGTGGGTGTTTTGTATTGGAGAGAAGTAGATGACATTTATTACCGATGTGTAGTACCTGATGAGGTACCATTTATTCTTGAGGAATGCCATGATTCAGCTTGTGGGGGACATTTTACTAGTTGGCTTATTGCTGGATATCGATTTTCTAGGATGCTTTCAGTTATGTTAAGTGCTATGATATCTATCAAAGACACGATGTAAGAGAAAATCGGAAGTGACCTCTAAATCCTATTTTTGTTATGTTACCCTTTGAAAAATGGGGTATCAATTTTGTGGAACCAATATACCCTTCATCAACTATGCGTAAGCGGTATATTATTGTAGTGATAGACTACTTTACAAAGTGGTCTGAAGCTCGAGCAATGGTCAAGGATAATGCTAAGGAAATGGCTAGTTTCATTATGGAGAAAATTGTTTGCCGTTTTGGTCCACCCAAGGAGATAGTGTCTGATAGAGGGACGCACTTCTTGAATAAATTTATAATAGCCTTGATGAAATCTTTGAAGATTAATAATTAAAAAACTACATCGTATAATCCTCAAGACAATGGTCAAGTTGAGACTACAAATAAATAGCTAGTGGGAATCTTATCCAAGATAGTATCAAAAAGTAAGCGTGATTGGGATAAGAAATTATATGTGTGGTAGTGTGGATTTACAACATGACATTCAAGAGAGCTACATGCCACACCCTATTCAAGATGGTGTATGGTGAGGAGTGCATTTTTCCATTGGAAATAGAGCTGCCCATTGTGCGTTTTGCCCTCAATCATTCATTGGGAGAGGGAGAAGCGTTGTAGGAAAGATATACTTCTCTTGCACATCTTGATGAAATTTGATTGCAAGCTTTACTACATCAAGAAGTAGGGAAGAAGAGAATGAAAGCCCTGCATGATCTTTGGGCTAAGAATTACAAATTTGTGAAAGGTTAGTTGGCATTGTATTATGATGCTCATCGTGAGCTATTCCCAAGTAAATTGGAACCCAAATGGGATGGGCCATACAAAATTGTACGTTTTAGGAAAGAATGGCTCTATAGCCCTTTAGCAGATCTGCAGAAAGGGGTGGAGTTTAAAACTAAAGTTAACTTTAATAAGTTGAAGTCTTACTACGTGTAAGGGTTGGCGTTAGGTTTGGTGCTTGTGCCGGTCCTTCAGGGTTCATCTTTAATTTGCAGTAGATACCAAGACGATTGGATGGGATGAATCATTCCTTATCTTAAGCATCCGTATCTAAATCAACGTTACCACCAAGGTCGAGTGATTTGGTGGAGTAAATGTTATCACGTTATTGAGTGGCAAGACAGATCTTTTATGTGGGAAATTAAAGTCTACTACCACCATTGTCATAGGATTCTGACTAGTATTCCTATCAAGTTTAGCAAGGAAGGAGGGATTGTACCTGTTATACATCCTCTCTCTCAGATTGATTTTGATTATCATAAGTACAAGTGAGCTGATTAGTATGGCATGACCTATCACTGAAGACTAGGTCCATACTTTGTATTTTGATGGAGCTTTTAAAGGGCCCACTAGGCATGCAAGTGTTGATGTGGTCATAAAAGATCCTCGACAAAGGGTTGTCATAAAGATGGGAGTGTACTTAGGACATTCTTTTACTAATAATAGTATGGAAAAATATAAGGCCTTGATTATGGGGCTGAATGTAGCTCGATGTGGTGGTATCCATTGATTATTGGTGAAAGGTGACTCTTCGTTAGTAATCAATCAACTGAATGGCACCTGTAGTGTGCGGGATCGCATCTTACATATGTACCGTTGTGCAGCCTTAGATATGTTGCATATTTTTGAGATAGTACTTGTCAGCTAGTTCCTCGATAGCGGAATCGCTTTGCAGATTCCTTAGCCAACTATGCTTTTGTTGAAGATTTCTTTCTTAATTTTGGTCTAGGGGAGCTCTTACAATAACCTTCTAACATTAGCCCTGGAATACTTTGGGGTCTTCTTACTGAGACGTCCTATTTTGGCCACCAATGGTTAGTTTGGGTTATGAGTTAGGTAGCAATTGAGCATCTTCCTATTTTTTCATGGATGCATAGAATTTTGTATCGTCATATTTGTTAGACACCCCTTACTACTTATGTAGGGGGGTAGCTAATAACTTGATGCACTTAGTGTAGGGTCTGAGGGGCCCTCCTCCTTGGTCAGTCTTGTACTTTAGTAGAGTTATGTTAGGACAAAGGATTTGTTTCAACAATATGATATTGAATGGTAGTGAAGTGGATTATCTCATAAGGCATCAAGAGTGTATGCCCTTAGGGAGGTTACGATAATCTTCAAGTAGACTGGTGCTACTGCTTCCTCATCCGCCTCCTCAAGTTCTGTGATGGTTGCAACCCTCAAGTTCGACGGTGGCTCTATCATCGGAGGTTCATGAAGATGATGTGAAAAAGGGTAGTACTTTCTTATGCAACTTCTATTGAAGAAACCTATACCCTATCCTTCTAGGGTTTCAAGCTCCACATTCCTTCTTCTACTGATATTGCAAATATTCCCAAATCTTGAAGGGTCCCAATCCCCTAAACTTCATTTTCTGCTTGTGTCCTTTGACAAAGTATAGTAAGACTAAATCTCCTTGCCCAAAGTCTTGTTGCTTGATATATTTGTCAAACTAACTCTTGTGGTGTGCCTTTTCACATATTAGAGCATGGGTTGCAATGAGACAAGTCTCAGATAGGCATTTTAGCTCCACTAAGCAAATTTTCCATGCTTCTTGGCCCTCCCACCTCTCTTGGGATGCTATTCTCAAGTTGGAAACAAAGAATTCCACTAGAAAAATAGCTTTAATTTCCGTAGGTCTCAATCTAAATGGGGTCTATCCTGTGACTAGTTTGTAGGCTATTCTATATGCCCATAAGGTTGCCATAAGCTTGTTGTCCCAACCCTTGCGTGAGGAGGCAATGACGACTTTTGTCAGAATACCCACTAAGATCCTATTTGTGGATTCGGCTTGACCATTGGCTTGCAGATAATATGGAGAGGAATTGTTATGGATTATTAAGAAGATGGATAACAAGTGAGTGATCACTTTGTTGTGATGAAGTGTGTGCCTTGGTCGCTAACCAACTCTATGGGGCAGTCAAATTGTGAGATTACTTGCTCCTAGAGAAACTTGGCAATAATCCTTGTGTCATTTTTGCAAGGTCTATGATCACCTTGACTTAGAAAAGCTTGTGGCTATCCCATTTCTCGACACACCCTAAGATGCACCCATGCTTTACCCAAAACTAGCACTTTAAAGGGTTCAATGAGAAACCATATTGTTGACACGAATCAAAGATTATTTGTAGCTTTTCCAAGTGCTCTTTCTAGTTGGTGTGGACATGTAAGTCATCGACAAAGAATTCCAACCAATGCCTAAGCATGTCCTTGAAAATGGTACACATGAGGCACTGGAAGGTAGCGAGGGTATTAATCAGTCCAAATGGCATGACTATGTATGCAAACTCCCCCTGTTCGGTGGCAAATGCTTTCCTTTCCTTTCCTACCACTCTCTCTAGCATATGCTCCGTATATGGTAATGGGTAGTTATCTCTCTTGGTGGCCTTGTTAAGCTTCTTATAGTTTATGCATACTTGTATCTTGCCATTCTTTTTCATGACTATGAATATGGGTAACACCCAGTCTGCATGCTCTATCTCGTAAATGAATCTAGCCTTTAATAGCTTATTAGTATCCTGCTTTATGGCACGTGCATACTGAGGATTCATTTTGTATGATTGTTGATTGAGTGGTGCTTCATCAGGGATCATGGGGATGTTGTGAGTCACAGTACTTGTATCTATTCCCTCCAACTCATCTAAGGACCATGCAAATACATCGTCAAACTCCCTTAGGAGATTTATGAGATCATGCGCCTCCTCCTTAATTAGGTGATATGCTATGTACACAGGTCAAGGCTTGTCCTTCTCCCCTGCCAAGTTGACCTCCTTAACCTTGGTTGTTCCTTTGATGGGTTCACTTACTTTCCATTTCCATTTGGCCCCCACTAACACCACTATTCTATCACCCTTTGTATACTTTGTGAAACGCTTGGGTATATCGTAGGGTTTCTTTTGCCTTCTATTGAGATTCAAGCTCATAGACCTACCCTAGTTGAATAAAGTTAAGTCATATTGACTTAACCATAGTTAGTACTAGGTCACTTTGTTTTGTATGTGTGTAGTACATACAATTGAATTGAGTCTGTGTTTTTAGGGGAATGGAATGAACACAAGGGAGCATGACTGCTACCCTTCGAGCCTAAGCATGTGTCTTGATCCACCTCTCTCTCTCTCTCTTTCAGAATCTTAATATGGTATCAGAGCCTGGACCAGGGGCTGAACCTTGAGAAGCTCGGGCACCGGATGCCAAAGATGGTTTTATGCATAGAAAGGGGCGGGAGTTGACTGTGCTGAGGAAGCATGTGAAGAGGAAAAGGGCTTGCAATGGAGTCCAACTTACTGATACTAGCATTGATGGAGGACAACAAAAATGTCTCTTCCAAGATTGATTCATTCCCAACTGTGAATTGCCAATAGAGTATGTGTCTCACTACTTTTCTCCTGAGTAAGGAGCAGCCTGTACAGATCGTCCTTTGCCATCGTAGCTCGAAAATATGCAGGGATTGTCACGATCTGCTGTGCAGGGGTACGAGGAGTATGCATACAAATGTAGTTGACAGATAGTTGATAGAGACAGACAAGCAATGGTTGCTACAATCGACCTGTCAGTGGTTGATTGGGATGTATTGCACATAGTAGATCCATTCGTAGCAAGATTTGTGAATCAATGTAATTATGAAGTCACCAAAACATATTCTCTCTGCCTTTTCACTTGAATTTTTAGCTAGAATAATCATCAGTCGCACAAAAATGGCAGAAAAATCAACAAACAGATCCAAGGAGTGCTTGATATAATCATAGTCTCCATGTTCAGCCTGCTCAATGATCATTTGTGTGTCAAACAGGACATACCCAATGAACAGCAATATGCCACCATCCATCTCAATAGAATAGTACATTGTTGAGCCACCAAAAATTGAAGATGCAATTTGCAGGTAGAAAAAAAAAAACACTAACAGTAAAGCTTAAGATAGCACCTAGAAAGAGATACTCCCTTTGCTGAGCAACAACTGTAGCACCAGAAAAGCTAAGTTGAGCAGCAAGCTAGTACCTTGAAAGTAGCAGTCACTTAGCTATCTATTGGCAATAGTTTTTTGGATTAAATGCCAAGAGAAATTGAGAAAAGCATGTTTGGAAGTGTATGATATCAGTGTAAATTGAAATTTATTGGTCTTGCAAAGCTGAAGACCTTGAAAATGGCAAACACAGGAGAGAAGGATACTATCACTCAGATAGTTGGTGAGAAGATGGACTATAACAATTTTGTTCTATGGAAATTCATGATGTCTAATTTTTTAATTGGAAGAGGCTATTGGGACCTAGTTACATGTCTTGAAGATGAGCCCAAGCTACTGGAGGATAGACCTCCAACACAAGATCAGTTGAAGGCACACAGGACTTGGTTGGAAAAGGCCAGCAAGGTCTTGCATTGGTTGTCATTATGTGTGTTAGACACAAAGGCTATGCAAATTGCAAATTGCACTTCCCCAAAAGCTGCTTGGGACTTGTTGATGAAGAGTTATGGGCATGCCACTCATGCGAGAAAGACACAACTAAAGAAAAAATTCAGCCACATATCTAGGAATGGAAGGTCTATTGAAGACTATGTCAGTGAGATCAGATCCATTGTAGAACAACTAGGCTCAATTGGAGTTGAAGTTGACGATGATGATTTGGTGGCTACTACCCTCTATGGGCTTGGACAAGAATATAAGCAAATTGATACTTCCATTTCAGTGCATCAAGAGAGCAACTTGACTTTGATGAACTTGTGGCACTTCTATTGCATGAAGAAGTGAAACTTGGACTCAATACAAGTTCGAGTGGGTCTAAAAACAATAGGGACAATGTCTTCTACTCCAATCAAAGGGGTAGAGGTGGAAGAGGAAGATCAAATTTTAGAGGAAGAGGTGCTAGAAATGCATATGCAGCCCGTGGACAGCAAGCTACTGGATGGAAAAATAGGCAACCTCAAGTAAATAGAGGTGCCTCAAATGCTCATGGAAGAGGAGGTTATTCACCTAGAGGAAGAGGCACTTGGCAGCAGCCTCAAATGAGTCATGGAAAACAATCAAATGCAAATAAGGATTGCCATTATTGTGGCAAATACGAGCATGCAGCTAAGGATTGCTACAAGAAGCAGAATGATCAGAGAGCAAGAGGGAAGCAACATGGTAATTATGCTTCTTCTAGTGGTATGCAGGAGGACGCCAGGTTGTTTGCAATTCAACATGTGATGAAAGGGTTTCCTACACAAGGCAAAGCAGATGATGTATGGTATATAGACTCAGGGGCATCTAACCACATGACACCTCATGGAGAGTGGTTTGACACATTGGTAGAAGGTGCTCATGGATATGTTTGCACAGGGGATGATACGTAGCATGACATTATGCATACAAGTACTATTCCCTTGATGATGCATGGTCATAGGAAAAAGAGCCTCTATGATGTGTTACATCTACCCTCCATAACCAAAAACTTGCTTTTTGTGGGACAAATGGCTGAACAGAATCTACAAGTTAGATTCAATAGAGATGGATGCTACATTGAAGAGTATGGTCAAGGATGCAAACTCATTGCTAAAGGCAAAAGAAATGGTAGGATGTTTACATTATACGAAAATTCCAGCATTGAATCTGCTATGTACTCACATGACAATGTTGCAATAAGGGACATTGAGATATGGCATAAAAGGATCAGTCATGTAAATGTTCAAAAGTTGAAGAATATGTAGCACAATCAAGTTGTACTTGGACTTCCTAAGTTCAAGCATGCAGAATTGGGACATGTATGCCAGTCTTGTCAATTTGGGAAGCAATCAAGGCTTCCATTTATGAGGCATGTAAGCACTACTACTAGACCATTCCAGCTTGTACATTCTGATGTATGGGGACCCTTGCAAAATGCATCTCTTGGGGGATCACACTACTATGTGTCATTCATAGATGACTATAGTAGGTACACATGGTTGTATGTGCTAAAGCACAAGAGTGATGTCATGGATGCTTTTTCAAGATTTTAAGAGACATGTGGAGAAAGAATTGGCTTGCTACATCTCATGCTTGAGATTTGATTGTGGAGGAGAATATGTTTCTGAAGACATTGAGGCTTCAAGTTGGCAACTAGGTTACCCATGAGCTGACTTAACAATTACTTGAGAATTTTGTGAAGTTCAAGTTTTTTTGCTAGGACATGACACATGATTGGTGTTGGTTGGCACATGGAGCTTTCGACCACCATGCACAAGGGTATTGTGGGTAGGTTACATGGCACTCTTAGGTTTGCTAGCTGAGTCTACTAATTGCCTGAGTTCATCATCATCCTCCAAGAATGGGAGATCAATGGTTGCCAATATGTGCATCCAATCCTGCTCATCCTCAAAGTAAGGAATGTACCTTGTTAGATACCCATACTCGCTTCTAGTTTTTGAGTCACCCTTCAGTAGGGTAGAGATGGCATCTAAGTCCACTGGTGAGGTTCTCCAAGTGTCTATCTCTATTTGGACTACTTATGATCTATTTCCCAATAATGTGAGGCCATTACCCCAATCCTCTATTACTGTGCCGTTTCTCATCCAAGGTCTACCTAGAAAGATATCATAATCCACTCCCTTCATAACTATGAAGTTCACGGAGATTTGGATTCTTGCTATCTTTAGAGGCCAGTCCTTCAAGACTTTGAAGGGTCTAACCTTCATCCCATTTTCTAAGGTGACATTGAACCTTGTGGTTTCCACTGGTGGGTTTCCCCAAGCTTGTAGGATTGAGTGACTAAGTACACTACTACCCCTGCTCCCATGTCCCCTATCCCCTATAGTGGTGTAGTGTCTCTTGAAGAACAAGAGGTAAGAATGCATGCATCTCAATGCCCTCCTAAAAGGCATTTATGTGTGGGGACTTAGGCATTGGATTTAGCAATAGGCTTAGTATATGTGTCATGGCATTGTGGTCTAGAAAGTTTTTGGCTTATGGTCATTATTATGCTCTACCCATTACTTCAATTCTTGTCAAAGTGGAGAGTTTTGTTTAAGTAGTTCTTCCAATGACAATGTCACAAGAGTTTTTATGAGTGTGGTTAGCAAGTTTCCATCCCTCTTTTTCTCCTCAACTTCATGGGATCCTTACAAATGTTCTTGAACTATTTGTGTATTCCTAACCCTCTCATTTTGTCCATGCAATTGTTCACATGGTGGCATTGTCTCTCCTACCCTTAGATATATGGGAGATGTTGAGTGTTGAAATGACTTGTTTTTTGGCTGATTTTTGTTGTTTTTGAGAGCTGAATGATTGATTTTATGGGATGATTGATTGATTAGGAAGTGGTTTGAGAGTGTTTTGGATGATAATGATTGTGTTTTGGAAGATCATGATGTTTGTTGGTGATTCTGTGATGTTCTGATAGGTTCTGATAGGTTCTGTATACCTTCTGTTTTGTTCTGTTTTGGTCTGTTTTGTTCTAATTATCTTCTGTAAGGAGGGATGGAGTATTGATTGATGAAGAATGAGATATTGTGAAAGCTTAGTGAATGTTTTGTGAGAGTTTTAAATGGTTTGAGAGTGAGTTATGAGGTTTTGATGACCTTCTGTAACCTTCTGTAGGTCTTCTGTAGAGCTTCTGCTTCTGTTCTGTACTGTAGCTGTTCTGTAGACTGTTCTGTATGCTTCTGTAAGTGTTCTGTGGAATGTATGTGATTTTTGGGAAAGTTTTCTAGCCTTGGAAAGAGGTGAATACAAGCGCAAAAGAGCTGAAAGAAGTGGAAGAAGTAGCTGCTGAAGACTCAAGAGAAGACTAGAGTGAAGTGACAGTAGTGAGCTGTGAAGAGACACTGTAGTGGCTCTGGTGACCTTTCATATCAGACATACCTCTTGGGAGGGGTATCCACGACCTAAGAGTGATTATTGAGAGTAATTTTTGAGAGATTGTAGGGAGGATATGATGTATTATTGATGGAGTGTGTGTGAGAGAGTCAGAGATAGCCAATTCTATTGAAACAGAGTGATTGTATATGAGAGATTGAGAGAGAAGACTATGAAGATATTGAAGATGAATACTATGTGATGTATTTCCATTCAAAGATGGTGTACTTCTTTGCTTTCTTTGGTCTATTGATGGATTTTATGAAGATGTTGAAGAATATGGTTGATTCTATTAAAAACCGTGGGAGATTTACATGATGCTGCATGAAGATTTGTTGTGCCTGGTGTTCTTTTCTTCATTGTGATCATATGAAACATGATAAACAAGCTTGTTGATGTTACAAGATAGATTTTCTTGCAAGAGAATTCCCTTTTCCTTGGTGTTCCTCTCGGGGCTCCATGTTTTTGGTGCGCAGCCGGGGAAACTTGCCATCAACAAGCACCAAAAGAGGCTGAAAATGAAGGAAATGGCATTGCCAAGAAGAGAAGAATTCAATGGATGATTGTAAAGTTCCTTCTTCTACGGAAGAGTTGGAATTTCTCATAATCAAAGCCACTTTTCACAAGAAGTTCATCCCACAATGGCGGAAACATATCACCATCATGGTGCATGCTCTATGTGGTGGACAGTTTCCTCTTCCTATTGAAGCAGCAGAAACTTGCATCTTGGTGGCAAATTGTTTGGGAACAAACAGAAGAGCAGAAATAGAGAGAATGAACATCCATGGAAGATTTGGCATTCATTGAGAAGTTTCCAGACAACATCAAGTGGGAGATTGTGAAGAAGCTTCAGGAGTCTTGGTCTGTAGAGGTTCACAGGGACAAGAAGGAAAAGAGTTGGAATTTGTTCGTGGATGCTCAACAGCAAGATACATGGGATGCTTGCTGTACTGATAATCTTCTGTTTGTTCAATTAGCAACCCACTGGAAGTTGGTAGACAGAGTGTTTTTCACAACATACACTGTTGAAACCATCAGAAGTTGGCATTACTATGATGATGGCACCACCACAATGCTCAGACGTATGCATTTTGACACCTTCAGAACCGAATACCTTCCCCTGTGCAGTGGCATGAAAGCAGAATTCAGGGACGTTGAAAAGAAAGAAGTAGAAGAAATGTTGGCAAGAGAGTCCTCCAGAGACTGAAGCCTTCTGTTAACCCTCTGTGGAGCACTAACAACATAGTGGAGTCAACCCCCTGATGAATGACGCAATAAAAAGGCAAGCGTTGGAACGAGTCCAGAGGTACGTGAGAAGAGAGAAAGCAAGAATCAGAGCCGAGAGCGAGCTCGCAGCAGAAGCCGCCTTTGACGCCCTTGCGGAACTCTTTACAGAAGTCCCAATGGCACATCAAGCCCTTCCTCCTCCTGCTGGAGGTCCACTTCCAAGCCAAATCCGTCCTGGAAATATTGATGACAGACCAGCGAATGTAGTCCCATTGCCAGTTTTTAAGGGAGAGTACAATGAAGACCCCAATCTTCATGTAGCAAAGTTTATGGTAGCGTGTGGCTAACAATGCCAGAACCCCTGAGCATTGGTTAGCGATATTCCCCGCCACTTTCAAGGGCGCGGCGTTTTAGTGGTACGAGAGACAAGCAGCAGGAACTTTTGGCACATGGGACGACCTGAAGTTGGCCTTCCTCACTAAATTCAGGCGTGAAGGTTTTGAAGAGCGGATGAGAGAGGAATTTATGAACCTAAGTCAGTCCTCTGGAGAAAGAGTAGAAGCTTATGTCTCAAGAATGGAATCCATCCTGAAGAGATGGACTAACCATAATCTAGATGATGGCATTCAAAAGGGGGTATTTCTCAGAGGATTACAACCAGAAGTCCGTAAGTTTGTGGAGCTGCAAAGACCAGCCACCCTGCAAGCTGCAACAGAAGGTGCCAGACTGTACGATGAGGTGGAAGCTAGATTAGCAATGAATACAGGAAGAGGAGTCCTACCTCCTCTGGTGCCAGGAATGATGTACCCACCAAATGCAGTTCCAGGGACTGTTCCCTATCCCTACCAACAGATGCCCCCGGTATCACAGTACAGTGCACCAAATCCACAGTGGCCACAATCCATGCCTCAAATGATGGCTCAACCACAATAACAATGGTCTCAACCAATTTCCTCAATGCCAAATCAGCAGCAACAGTGGAACCCTACCAACTGGACTCAACAGCCAACAGTTCAAACAGGAGCTCTGAATCAGAACCAGAACAGAGACCCCTCTGTACCAGCCCAACCAGTTTATGCAATGATTACAGAGACTCCTCAAAACCCTCCTGCCAGTGCCTCAGGAGGAGAAAGCTTGAAGGATTATTTATCCAACTCAGTTGCAAACATCAAAAAGGAGTTGATGGATGTGATTACAGAGCAACTACAGACGTTGAAAGTGAATACCGCAAGCATATCCAACGTTGTAGGAGCAGGAAGAGATGTGATGCGGTCAAATACTTGGTGTGGTAAGTGTCATCAAGCAGGTCATTTAGCCACTGAATGTACACGGAAACCAACCATCCTTGGAGCCTTCTGTTCCTACTGTTTGCGGAAGAACCATACAGAGGACATTTGCTCCCTGAAAGAGATGCATGATAGGAGAAGAAAGGAAGAAGACGCAAGATTCAACCTGCTGGAATCCAAAATGACAACACAAGATATTGGACCCAAGCCTAGAGAATTTGGTCCTAATTTCGGACCCAGAAGATTTCCTTCTCAAAGTTACAGAGGAAGACAGTCTGGCGGTGGTCAGAGATCAGAAGTGGAGTGTTACAGATGCGGGGAAAAGGGACACATCTCACCAAATTGTCCAAATCCTCGAAGGTCAGTGGATTACAAGCCCTTATGCAGTCGATGCAAAGGAGAAGGCCACACTGCAAAAGACTGTCCAAGCCCAGCCCCAGTGAAAAACAGTGCTACTGATAGTCCGTCCAAGGCCCAAGAGCCTACCTCCAATTTAGTGGAATTGGAAGTTGCTGCCGTCACTCGTGCAAAGCAGAAGGAACCACCTATCCAGAAAGAAAATAACCCTCCTGCCAGAACAGTGAAGTTCAGTCTTCCACCAGAAGAACATAACATAACAGAGCCTAACAGTGCTGTACAGAGCCCTACAGTGCCACAGAGAGTTACAGAGACAGTTACAGAGACAGGACCAGAGGTCCAGGATACAGAAGAGGAGGAAGTGCCACAAGTGGCAGAAGAAGCTCCTGTAATTCCTCTGATGGAAGAAAGAGGGAAAATGAAAATGGGTGTTGCCCCATTCCCTAACCGATTAGAGAAGCCAGTGGATCCTATTAAGGAATACGATCTGGTCAGAGATCTAGATACCTTTAAACCAAACCTCACATTCCGACAATTATTGATGTTGTCCCCCAGTTGCCGGAAAAGATTCAAAAGCATACTGACAAAAAGACGTGGTTTAAGGATTGCTCCCTCAACAGTGACAAAGTCCAACAGGGCTCCAGAGCCTGTAAAAGAAGTGGATGTGGCTAATGCTTTTCTAGATCCGGGTACTCCAGAGACTGGCGTATGGATCGAAGGTTGCTTTATTTCAAATGCACTGATTGATGGTGGTTCATCAGTGAACATTATGACGGATGTGACAATGAAGGATCTAGGCCTACAAGGTGTGCAACCAACCCAATGGCTCATCAGACTGGCGGATCAGAGCAGAATCAAGCCTTTGGGCATTCTCCCATATGTGAAGACTACTGTGGCTGGAAAAGATTATTGGCTGACCTATTTGGTGGTGAAGCCAAACTCTTATGGTACATCCTATCCTCTGTTACTGGGCAGACCATGGCTTTTTGAAGCCCGAGTAAGGACGGATTGGTTTAAAGGAACCTTGACCTTGGGTCGAGGACCCAACAAAGTGGTGCTGAAACTGTATGGTTCTCAAAAAGGACATGGATCCACCTCCTTGGAATTATCTTCTGACTCCCTTAATGAGGCTACAGATGGAACATCAGCAGATGAAGATGCTGTCAAACAGATCCTTCCCAAGAAAACAGTGGCACATTCCTTAACAGTGGATACTGTAAGCCGACTTCCAAAAGATGCAAAGCCATTATCAATGGGTGAATACTTCTTGCCTGAACCAGAAATGACTTCGGAAATCACTTCTGACAGTGAGATAGAAGCATGGATGTACTGCTCTCCCTGTTACATGGCCACAACAGAAGCAGAAGCAGAGACAGAGGCAGGAGAGGAACCAGAGAATCTGTTCTTCTGTTACAGAGCTCCTACAGAGACAGAAGCAGAAGCAGAAGCAGCAACAGGAACAGAAACAGAGACAGAAGCAGAAGCAGACGCAGAGGCAGAGGCAGAGACAGAAGAGGATGAATATGATATGGACAAAGAAGGTGATGAAAGTGAGCCAGAGGGGTCTATCCCACCTAAAGAGGATACAATTGGGGACGAAGTTCCAGAAGCATCAGAAGCCGATGAGCTCATGCTATGGGACAGAATGGCGATGATACCATTTGGTCTGGTAAATGGATCTTCTCATATGCAAAACCTTTATAAGAAATGGATTAAGAAGAGCAAGCCGTCTTTCAGCAGTGGCTCCTGCCGTCCTAACCCATCTTTGCCAAAGAAAGATGGTGATGATGCACCGTGCCAACAAGCACTAATCCAACTAACCCAACAAGCATTAGAGGGTCCTTGCTATGTGACGTTTCTGGATGTATCATCAGAAGATGAGTCTTCAAGCCAAGAGGTAATTAATTTTGAAACCAAATCCGAAACGGCGCTTATCCCATTCCAACGTCTTAAGGAGCAACCTAAGTCTCCACCAAAAGAAGAAGTTGGTTCTAGTGGGACATCAGAAGAGGACATCACTCCCTTGAAGGAGTCAGATCTCTACCCAGAAGCAGTCCGCGGGACCTTCATCCATGAAGTAGAAGGTGAAAGGCAGTTAACCTTTGTGGATGCAGAAGGCACTGAATGCCACTTGAAGGTGGGTAGTAGTCTCCCAGAAGAGGAGTTGTCAACCTTGTACAACTTGTTGAAAGAAAATTTGGACGTGTTTGCATGGTCCTACAAAGACCTAAAGGGGATTGATCCCACAATATGTCAACATCATATTGACTTGGAGCCTGATGCCAAACTAGTACGGCAACGATAGAGGCGAATGAACCCAAATTATTCCACATTGGTGAAAGCGAGCTGTTGAAGCTTCTAGAAGCCGAGTTCATCTATCCAGTGGCAAATAGTGAATGGGTTTCACCCATCGTGGTTGTACCCAAGAAGAATGGCAAATTGCGAATATGTGTGGATTTCCGAAAGCTTAATTCCAAGACGAAGAAGGATCACTTTCCAATCCCTTTCACAGACCAACTGTTGGACACAGTGGCAGGACATGAGCTTTATTCTCTTCTGGATGGATTCAGTGGATACAACCAAGTCCAAATCGCAGAAGAAGACCAGTCCAAAACAACCTTCACCACAGAATGGGGGACCTACGCTTACCGAGTGATGCCATTTGGGCTCTGCAATGCCCCTGCTACTTTCCAACGAGTCATGATGGCTGCATTTCAGAATCATCTGCATGACTTTATCGAGGTATATTTGGATGACTTCTGTGTCTATAGTTTGATTCGTGAACACTGGGGACATTTGGAGCAATGCTTTGATCGATGCCGGGAGTATGGGATTTCCCTCAACCCCGACAAATGCATCTTTGGGGTCTCTTCTGGAGTTCTGTTGGGCCACATTGTCTCTGCACAAGGGATATCAACAGACCCTGCAAAGATCGAAAAGATTGCAGCTCTGCAAGCACCCACCAACCTCAAACAGTTGAGGGGATTCCTAGGCCATGTGGGTTACTACAGAAGGTTCATAGCCCATTTTGCGACAAAGGCAACTTCCTTGCACAAGCTCCTGAGGAAAGATGCAGAGTTTACTTGGACAGAAGAATGTGACAAAGCCTTCCACACTCTGAAGCAGTGTCTGATAGAGGCACCCATTCTACAACCTCCTGATTGGACGAAAGAGTTCCACGTACACACTGATGCATCAATTGAAGGCTTAGGTGCTATCCTCTGCCAAAAGGGCTCCTCAAAGTTGGATCAACCGATCTATTACGCAAGCCGAAAAGTCACTGATAGGGAACGGAACTATACAGTAACAGAGCTGGAGTGCTTGGCAATGGTGTTTGCCCTGGAGAAGTTTCGCCACTACCTCCTATCCACCCACTTTAAATTTTATGTGGATCATGAGGCCCTGTCCTTCTTGATGAACAAAGCAGATGTGAAAGGACGATTGATGAGATGGATCCTTCTATTCCAGGAGTTCGACTTTGAGGTGATTACTAAGCCTGGTCGTTCCCATGTTCTGGCTGATCATCTGTCACGTATCCCACAAACTGCAGACGAGGAGCAGGATGATCCAGACCTCCCTGATGCTTCCCTATTCTTGGTAGACACTGTAACTCCCTGGTATGCGGACATTGCCAATCTGTTGGCAACCCAACAATACCCTCCTGGTATCTCTAGTCGGGAAAGGAAGAAGCTCATGCTAGAATCATCCCCCTACACCCTGCTCGGCGGTGCACTGTACAAGAAGGGCAAAGATGAAGTGCTCAGAAGATGTGTTGCAGGAGAAGAGATTGGGATCGTTCTGAAGGCTTGCCACGACGAGCCATGTGGAGGTCACTTTGCAGGAGAAGCTACGGCCAGGAAGGCTCTGCTAGCAGGATATTGGTGGCCTACCATTCATAAGGATTCCTATGATTACTGTAAAAGATGTGATGCTTGTCAAAGAATGGGGAAACCCACGAAGACAAGTGCCATGCCACTGCAACCTATCCTTCCTTTGAAGCCGTTTGAGAAGTGGGGCATTGACTTCATAGGTCCGATCGACCCTCCCACCAGAAGGAAACAGAACCGATACATCCTCGTATGTACGGATTATGTTACAAAGTGGTGTGAAGCTAAAGCCCTAAAGCGGGACGATGGTAACAGCGTGGCCCTGTTCATGTACGAGAATATCATCACCCGTTTTGGCAGTCCCTTAGAGCTGGTAAGTGATAGAGGCACTCATTTCCTTAACAAAGTCATGGAAGAGTTGACAGAGTTGTATAAGATCCGCCATCGCAAGTCCACTCCTTATTACCCCAGAGCCAACGGCCAAGTTGAAGTCACCAATCGCATCCTCTGCTCGATTCTGACAAGAACAATTGCCGCACATCGTCGTGATTGGGATGATCGACTTACAGAGGCCCTCTGGGCGTATAGAACCTCCCATAAAGCAGCAACGGGACAGACACCCTTCCAGTTGGTGTATGGTACAGAAGCAGTTTTTCCTGTTGAATTGGAATTACCCTCTTTGAGAGTGGCTATCAAAGAGCGTTTGGGGGACGATGATTCACTGCAACGCCGTCTCCTGCACTTGGAATGTTTGGACGAAATTCGTAGGATGGCTCTACAGTGCATGGAAGCCACGCAAGCTCGACGCAAGGCTTACCATGACAGTTTCATCAAGCACAAGGAGTTCAAAGAAGGTGATTTGGTCCTAGCCTATGATTCACGATTTGGCAAGTTTCCTGGCAAGCTCCAACAGCGGTGGATGGGCCCCTATAAGGTACTTGTCGTCAACCCTAATGGCTCTGTCCAAGTACAGACCTTGGATGCCTCTGATGATCCCTTTCTGATAAATGGATATCGCCTCAAGAAGTATTTCCCTCCTTGGGGATCTTGACAATTACGGACACTTGATCCTTTCCCTCATTGGCGCGGCACTGTAATTGTTATGATGCTACTTCTGATAGCCGTTCTTCAATCACTCCTGATGAAGTGGACGCAACCCTCTGTCCCCTCAAAACCCCCTTCCAGCCTTGATCTCTTATCCTCTATTTTCCACCAGCGACAGTGGCGAGGTGGGTTCTGACAAATGGTAGTTCTGCCATTCCCTTGCTCAATATTGAAAAAAAAAAAGAAAAAAAGAAAAAAACAAAATATATCGGTCATGGGAGAAAAGGACTTAGGTCCCTGTCATGCCGACCTATCCTTCGAGAAAAGGTGGAAACACCCTCGGGAATAGGAAAAAAACAAGAAAAGAAGAGAAAAAAAAAAAGAAAAAGAAAAAAAAACAAAACAAATCTGTTATGAGAGAAAAGGAAGCAATTCCCTGTCATAGCAGGCCTCGTTCCAAGAAAAGGTGGTAAACACCCTTGGGCGGGAAGCTGGCTGTGGAAAAGGTGGTAACACCCAGCAGTCCAGAAAGTGGATTCATTAATTGATATCCCTAGGATCCAATTCCGACGCTGCCTCCCTTGGTACGCTGTGTCATGGATCTTTCTGCAAAGTGATTACCTGTCCTCTAGCAGACGACATGTTCCTGTCCAATACAACGCTCGATTTGATGGCTACCTCCCTGGGTACGCCTCTTCAACAACTGATGACGCGATCTTCATCGACAAACAATCGAGTGATGTGAGCTTTCATCCTAACCGGATGGGGAAGTGAGTATGGTTGCCCTCTGTTCTGTATCTATCAACAGAGAGTGAGACAGAGGGTGGGGCGAGAGACCAATCTTTTCCCTTCAAATCAAATGAGGGGTGAGAAGTGTGAATGAAGTGTTGCACGCACGGGATGGGCCTCTCAAAGCACAAAGCACAATTTGTTCTGTGCACTACACTATAAGGCTCCCTGGCCTTCCTTCTTGCACCGTATGCCGGCACAGGGCGGGATGCACAGTTGCACCATCAAATGCGCACAAGGCATACAATCTTTGCACAAGTGACTGTGAGGATTACATCAATGGGTTTCAGGAAAAGGCTGCCCTCCTGTATCTATCCACCGAGCGTGAGACAGAGGGTGGGTTGAGTGTGACTGGAGTTTCTTCAATCAATTACCGAGAGGTGAGATTGAGGGACGTTACGACACTTGGAGTCAGGTATGTTCCCGTTTCCCTATGCACCCACGGGATGGGTTTTTGCCGTCAACACAAGACACATCACCCTGTTCTGTACACTGCACCGTAAGGCTCCCTTGCCTTCCTCCTTGCACTTATGCCAGACGGGTTAGACGCACTAATGCACCATCAACTGTGCACCCTGGCATACTCCTTCTGCATCAATTCCCCTTTGATGATTCCTCAATCGGGTATGAGATATGGGTTTCAATCATTCTTCTTCGAGTGATATCAGTCATGGGGCAAGTGACTGATCTTTCATTCCAATTGAGTGACTGTGAGTTGAGTGCAATATCCCTTATCATCGACAATGCATTTCCTACGATTCCTTCCATCAACTACCTCCCTGGGTGCTGCGGCATGGTCCCTGCCATGACGAACGTGTGCCGAGAAGATGCCTTGGTCCCTCCAGCGCCGACAACAACACTGGACGTGCCATCAACATTCAACCCTGATTTTTGACGAAACGGGCCAAGTTTTTCTAACCCTATACTTTGGTTTCTTCGTGCTGGTCATGTTTTAAGTGTGGGGAAGTTAGTGGATGGTCTATGGCGTGGTCCTAGGTCCCTGTTGCTCGGTTAACCCTATCCGTTAAGGTCCTAAGTGTGGGGACGCGTCGCTGCGCGTCTACATTGCCTACTCATCTGCATATGTCTTATCTTGCTCATGCATGAATGCCTGGCCTTGCTTTTACCCTCCTGGGGTCCCTTCCCACCCGCCCGGTTATGTTCCACCCACCCTTGGGGCTATTCCCTTGCAGTTTTCCTTCATTCCCTGATTTTGAGGTCCTGCTATGTGAATGCCTCTTACGCTCACCAAAATCCAAATCCAACCTTATAGCCTTGTTCCTCCCGTTGAACTGATCATTTTTCCTTTTTACCTACCCCTGTTCCGGTGCACGGTTTTCGAGTTATTAATTTTTGAAACATTTTACGCAATTTAGACGGTTTTCCATGTGAACGCGCTTTTCTTGCTTCGGAACCATGATCTGACATCATAGCCCTGACCCACGCTTCTTCCTTGACATTTTTTCTTCTTATTCCGTATCATTTCGATACATGGTTTGTCCGTTATTAATTTTCCGGGTTTTCACGACTTTTTCGTGCGTATTTTTGACATTTTTCCATGTGAACCTGCTCTTTTTGCATCGGAATTCCAATTTGACTTGACAGCCGTGTCCCCCGTGCCTTCCCCTACCTTTTTCCTTTTTCCTCCACCCTTTTTTGACTTTCAGATTTTTACTTATTAATTTTTAAATGAGTTTTCGGGGGTATTTTTGGAGTTTTTCCCATGTGAACCCCTCCTATTTCCACCGGAACTACGTTTTAACGTGATAACCCTGTGCCACCCCTTCCTGCGGACATTTTTCCTTCTTACTGCATGTCATTCCGATAAACGGTTCGTCCGATATTAATTTCCGATCCCATTTTCGGGTTTGTTTTTTAGGTTTTTCCCATGTGCACGCATCTTACCTTAGTCAGAATTATGTTTTGACGTAATAGGATTGTCGGGCACATCTTTCTGCCTAGTTTTCCTTTTTGCTGCACCTCATTCCGATGCACGGATCTTTCGATATTAATTTTTAAATTGCGTTTTTGGTTCGTTTTTTGTGTTTTTTGCACGTGACTGCCCTTTACCCCTTCCGGAACCCCCGTCCCATATTTTTCTTGTTTCCCCCCTGTCGTCCTGCCCACTTTTCGTTTTTACGATATTTCGTTTTGACATCCGGATTGGGAGTTATTAATTTTTCTTTATTTTTTCGTTTTTTTCTCGCGCTCGTTTTGCGCGTAAACGCGCCCGTTTTTGATTTAACGCGTCTCCACGCGCCCCGGTCATGTCCGCGAAACCCGTACCGTCTTCCTCGCGTCGTTTCAATCCCGTCACGGCAAATTTTTTTACCCCGCCCCCTTGTTTTTTGGCTGATTTTTGTTGTTTTTGAGAGCTGAATGATTGATTTTATGGGATGATTGATTGATTAGGAAGTGGTTTGAGAGTGTTTTGGATGATAATGATTGTGTTTTGGAAGATCATGATGTTTGTTGGTGATTCTGTGATGTTCTGATAGGTTCTGTATACCTTCTGTTTTGTTCTGTTTTGGTCTGTTTTGTTCTGATTATCTTCTGTAAGGAGGGATGGAGTATTGATTGATGAAGAATGAGATATTGTGAAAGCTTAGTGAATGTTTTGTGAGAGTTTTAAATGGTTTGAGAGTGAGTTATGAGGTTTTGATAACCTTCTGTAACCTTCTGTAGGTCTTCTGTAGAGCTTCTGCTTCTGTTCTGTACTGTAGCTGTTCTGATACTGTTCTGTAGACTGTTCTGTATGCTTCTGTAAGTGTTCTGTGGAATGTATGTGATTTTTGGGAAAGTTTTCTAGCCTTGGAAAGAGGTGAATACAAGCGCAAAAGAGCTGAAAGAAGTGGAAGAAGTAGCTGCTGAAGACTCAAGAGAAGACTAGAGTGAAGTGACAGTAGTGAGCTGTGAAGAGACACTGTAGTGGCTCTGGTGACCTTTCATATCAGACATACCTCTTGGGAGGGGTATCCACGACCTAAGAGTGATTATTGAGAGTAATTTTTGAGAGATTGTAGGGAGGATATGATGTATTATTGATGGAGTGTGTGTGAGAGAGTCAGAGATAGCCAATTCTATTGAAACAGAGTGATTGTATATGAGAGATTGAGAGAGAAGACTATGAAGATATTGAAGATGAATACTATGTGATGTATTTCCATTCAAAGATGGTGTACTTCTTTGCTTTCTTTGGTCTATTGATGGATTTTATGAAGATGTTGAAGAATATGGTTGATTCTATTAAAAACCGTGGGAGATTTACATGATGCTGCATGAAGATTTGTTGTGCCTGGTGTTCTTTTCTTCATTGTGATCATATGAAACATGATAAATAAGCTTGTTGATGTTACAAGATAGATTTTCTTGCAAGAGAATTCCCTTTTCCTTGGTGTTCCTCTCGGGGCTCCAGGAGAGATTGTTCACATGGTGGCATTGTCTCTCCTGCCCTCAGATATATGGGAGAGATTGGTGGGCTCGTGGTTGAGAGTTCATTAATCTCTTCTTTAACTATAGAGTTGGCATCTTGAAGGTGAGATTGCGTTTATTTTATCAAATCCTTGACCTTATCTACAACCTTCAGCATGGTCAAGGTCAAGATACTCTCCAACCTTAGCACTCCCCTTCTCTCTCATCTTAGGAGTAGATGTTTCTGCTTCAGCATCCGTGACTTTCTTTCCCTTGGTTAATATGGTCTCACTCTCAATATTGAGTGTTATTTTTTCCTTGGTTCTCTTTTTCCTCCATTCAACAACTCTTCTTTCCTATATGGATGATGCATCCAAGTTTCTAGGCCTAGGTAGTGAGATAGTGGCCTGCTTTGTTTGAGCTTGTGTCATGACATTTAGGGGAATCAATGTAGCATCCTTGTCATATGACTCAACACAAAAGATTCCGAGTAGCTCAAATGGTATGATTGCTAAGCTTTTGGAGGGCTTCTGCCACCTTGGGAAATCAGTGAACAGATGTGTAACTCCACACTCGGGTGGCCATATGTAACATGCTATGGGTTCCTAGTTCTGAGCTCCTCCTAGGCCTCTACCTCTTCCTCTGCCTAAGGCCATAATTGGCATAGGTCTATAGTCCATCAATATGGGGTTTCCATCTTTGTCATTAGAGACATAAGGGTTCAAGGAAAAATCTTCCTCTAGTGGTTCCTCCGAAAAGTGTACTAGAGCCTCGCTTGGTGGATGGGTCACGATAGGTAATGGAGGTCTAGGAATTCTTGTAGGGTTGATATCTACTATTAGGGAGGCTATAAATTGTTGGATGTAAGGAGAGCCAATGGGGATCCCCTTTCAAAATATGGTTGTCTAATTCCTAGATAGTATGGCTTAGTGTAAGGTTGCTGGTAAGGCAACCACCTTTGCAACTAGAAAATGCATGGTATTGTGCCAAAATCTTCCATAATTGGCACAAGGCCTTGATCTGAGCTCGGGGCATTCAGTGTAAAAATTACACGGCGCAGCGAACAGAATCTGAGAAAGAGATAGAGAGTACACAATAGATAAGAGGAGAATCAGTAAATTCTTTAACCCCAAACAACTGATACAAAGATGGCTCTGTCCACCCGTGTGCTTCCACTGTGTGAAGCTTAGATGGCAATCTAGACAGAAGATAGGTGAAGAGCTTAAGGCTACCTGGAACAACAACTCTGATTGGGTGAAAGATGAGTGATCGATGGCTGTGAAGGGGTTTAGCTTTTATAGCTTGTGAAGGCCGTGAGGTCGGCCTGACCGACCTACCATATAAGCCT
Source organism: Lygodium microphyllum (assembly GCF_053477565.2). Taxonomy (NCBI): domain Eukaryota; kingdom Viridiplantae; phylum Streptophyta; class Polypodiopsida; order Schizaeales; family Lygodiaceae; genus Lygodium; species Lygodium microphyllum. Next base: position 161,666,086 of record NC_141143.1, read on the forward strand.
CCACTAATCGGCCAAGGAATATTCCAGGGAATATTCCCTTTACCATCGGGCCGGGGGCAGCGATGTGCCTCGAGTTGCTACCAGCTTAACCACTCCATCTAACCCAAAGATTAGACCCACAATGGTCACCTTTTTGCCATCCGGTCACATAGATCTCATCTAATATACAAAGTCAAGACTCAACAAATGTCCGGGCTCACATTTGGCTTCTTCTCATAATGGGGTCCTTACAACTTTGAGCACCATGGATCATTGGTGGCACCTAATGAGGGTGGGGCATTGATCATATCTAACACCCCACCTCAATGTCCACCCATATGTGAACTATCTCCTCGGCCCAATGCCGAGTCTCTGAAGATGAACTTGAAGCAGATCCTTCGTAAGTGCTTTGGTGAAGATATCTGCTCCATTCTTCTCTGTTGGATAGTAGACTAGTTCCACTATCCCATCCTCCATCAAATCATGCACATCGTGATATTGGATCTCTATATGTTTTGTGCGTGCATGAAACACTGGATTTTTGGCAATGGCAATGCAACTCTAATTGTCACATCTCAGCACGGTTTGTTCTTCATCTTGCACTCCCATATGCCATAGAATCCTTCTCAACCATACGGGTTCACATACAACAAAACAAGCTGCCTTGTACTCTGCTTCAGTAGAAGGCAATGCCACTGTTGGCTTCTTCTTACTAATCCAAGAGAAAATTCCTGAACCCAAAGAGAAACAATAACCAGAAACTGACTTCCTGGAATCACTGTCTCCTGCCCAATCTGAGTCACAGTTCCCCACAAGAGAAGTTCCGAAACTGTATGTGATACCATAGTCAAGAGTTCTCTTCAAGTATCTGAGCACCCGCATCCCAGCCTTCCAATGACTCTCATGAGGTTTGTGTGAGAACCTGCTCAAAACACCAACAACAAAACTGATATCTGGTCTAGTGTTACACAAGTAGATCAGCCAACCTCCTATACCTCCCAATGTCTGCTAGTGCTGATGTATCCTCGATGGATAACTTTGCATTCACTTCCATAGGTGTAGCTATCTCCTTGCACTCGGTCATGCCAAACGCCTTCAAGATCTCCCATGCATACTTCTTCTGAGAGATGAAGATCTTTCTTGGCTCTTACTAGACTTCAATCCCCAAACAATAGTGTAGCAAGCCCAAGTCTGTCATTTCAAACTCAGAACTCAAAGCCTTTCGAGTTTGGTTGATCATATCTTCATAGTCACCTGTAATAAGAAGGTCGTCCACATATAGGACAATCATTACAGACTTTTTACCATCCCTGTAAACATACAAGTTAGCATTTGAGGCACATCTTTTGAAGTTTAGGTTTTAAAAAAACTTATCTATCCACTGGTACCATGCTCTGGGGGCTTGTTTCAGCCCATACAATGCCTTCTTCAGCTTACACACTTTATTCTCAGAATGGGGGGCCTCAAACCCTGGTGGCTGAGCCACATACACCTCCTCCTTGAGGTCACCATTTAAGAACGCTGACTTAACATCCATTTGGTACACTGGCCACTTCTTGTGGGCAGCTGCGAGTACCGTGAGAATAGTGGTCATTCTGGCAGTTGGGGCAAATGACTCTTGAAAATCAAACCCTTCAACTTCTGAAAATCCTTGGGCAACCAATCTAGCTTTGTACTTTTTTAAGGTACCATCAACCTTGTACTTTACTTCCAAATCCACTTGGTGCCAATAACCTTTCGCTTTGCTGGTCGATCCACTAGCTCCCAAGTGTCATTCTTCATTATGCTGTCATAGCAGCCTTCCATGATGGATCTGCAAGTGCTTCTTCTAAGTCAATTGGCTCCTTTACTTCTCTCATAATCTCAACCATCAAGGCCATATTGACTATGTGAGCAAAAGCCCTCCTTTGCTCCTCTATTCTTTGAGATCTCCTTGGTCCCCGTCTGCCTTCTCCTCAACAGATGCAGGCATAGGATTATTGTGGTCATAGAGCTACTTCACCCAGCGCGGCAATGGCTTTTCCGGTGGGGTGATGTCAGGTTGGTGAACTTTTTCCTCATCATCTAAAGATGATGCTTCCTCCTCCTTAAGGATAGGGATAGCTCTCAGGACAGGTTACTTCTTCGCTTGATGATAAAGTGGAAGAACTTGCCTTCTCCTCCTCCACTGTATGCGGCTCCTCCTTGAACACCACATCACGGCTCGCGATGATCTTCTTTGCCTCTTGGTCATATAATTTGTAAGCCTTTTGCTCATCATTATAACCCAAGAATATACATTTTCTACTTTTTGGTTTTAACTTGTTTCTCTTCTCATCTGGAACATGTGCATAACATTCACATCCAAAAATTTTGAAATGTGAGACAGATGGTTTCTTACCTGTAAGCCTCATGAGGTGTTTTTCCCTTGAGAGCCTTTGTGTAGCTCCGATTTAGAATGTAGACTGCAGTATTAACAGCTTCAGCCCAAAAATGGTTAGGCAATCCCTTGCCCTTTAGCATGCATCTTGCCATCTCCACAATGGTGCGATTCCTACGTTCCACAACACCGTTCTATTGAGGTGTGTTAGGTGTCGTCAATTGACGCTTGATCCCTTTGCTCTTGCAAAAGCCTTCAAACTCCTTTGAGTTGAACTCACCACCACCATCTGTTCTAAATTTCTTCACACTTTTCCCTGTTTCATTCTCAACAAGTTTTAGCCATTCTTTAAACTTACCAAAAGCTTGAGCCTTATCACGAAGGAAGTACACCCACATCTTCCTACTGTAGTCGTCGACAATCAACATAAAATAAGAAGATCCCCCCAAGGCCTGTGTAGGAATCTTACCACACAAGTCAGCATGCACCAACTCTAGAGGAGCCTGTGCTCTATTCTTGCTTTCTTGTGGAAATGTCTTTCTCTGTTGCTTGCCCATCATACAAGCTTCACATGGTTCCTTCAATTCAGTTATTGTAGGTAGGTGAGCAACCATACCTTGCTTTTGTATCTCCTTCAACACTGCAAATCCGATGTGTCCAAACCTTTCATGCCAAAGCTTATTTGTGCCCACTCCAACGGTGGCTGTAAGAGCACTTAGCTCATACAGGTTGTTCCTTCTTTCTCCTTTGCTAACAATTATGCTAGCACTATCAAGAATTTCTACACCTATCTTCTTGAACCTCACTTCATGACCAAGATCAGTTATGGCAGAACTGATAAGAGATTTCTCCTGATTTCGGGAACATACAACACATTTGAAAGCTTTTTGACTTCACCATTTGCAGCAACGAAAGAAATAGTACCTGTGTCTGCAGCAGGGCATTTAGCATCATTTCCAACCGTCACAGTGATGGATTCTTGTAGAGGCTGCATAGAACTGTATAGACCTTTCTTGTTGGTCATGTGACGGGAGGCCCCACTATCCAGCACCCATGAGTCAGTGGTAGATTCTTCTTGCACGGAGGAGCACACTTCCTCAATGGTCGTCATGAATAATTCCAGCTCTGCTTCAGCCATATTGGCTGTCTCTTTCCCTTTACTTTTAAGGGTACCATTCTTTTCATCTGCCTTCTTGACACGACAATCTACAATTGTATGTCCTTTCTTCTTGCAGTAGAAGCATTCTCCTTGAAACTTCTTCTTTCCGCCCTTCTTCTTTTTGTCACCATCATTTTTGGTGGAGGAACCACCTTTGCCTTTTGCATTGGCAGAGAATGCAGCATCTCCATTGTTGCTTCCTTCTCGGGCTTTTACCCTCAACTCCTCCTCCATTAATAATGCACAAAACTCCTCAAAAGTCAAAGCTTGAGGTCTCACCTGAGTATTAAGGGCAGTTACTAGTCCATCAAACTTTTGTGGAAAAATCCGAAGACACCTCCGAGCTAGCTCTTCGCTAGTCTTTTGTATCCCAGCACCAGCCATCTGGTCGCGCAGATTCTTAATCCGAGTGATGAATGCTTCCACAGTCTCTCTCTCTCCTTCAGCAAACTTCTCTGCTGCTAGTTGATTCTCCAAGTTTTGAATCCTTGTTTGGTTTCGTGTTTCGTACTAACTCCTTAGTACATTCCAAGCCTCTGACGCTTTGGTTGTATGCTGAATCAAAGTCAGAACACTGTCAGAACAGCTTGTAACTAAGGCACACAATGCATCTGCATTCCTTCGTTTCCAAGCTTGTAGAAGATCTGCATTCGGAGGAATCATCACACTAGGATTTGATGGGTCGGGGATAGGCTGTGGTTCTGCGTCACTCCCCCAGCACAGTCTCCAGAAGCTCATAAGAATCAAGGATAGTTGTAATTTTGAACTTCCACAAGGTGTAGTTTGTACCATCTAACTTGCCTTCGCTGAAGGTTGGTGGACGAATCCTTAGTATTTGAATAGCCGGTACAGCAACATCACCTCCTGCACCGCTTCCTAATGCACCAGAACCACTTCTGGAAGTCGACATAGCTTCTCTTTGTTGTTGAAGCCTTTGCCTCTTGCACTCTCCGATCTCTAGAGCCCCCTGGGCTCTAATACCATGTAAAAATTACACGGCGCAGTGAAGAGAATCTGAGAAAGAGATAGAGAGTACACAACAGATAAGAGGAGAATCAGTAAATTCTTTAACTCCAAACAACTGATACAAAGATGGCTCTGTCCACCTGTGCGCTTCCACTGTGTGAAGCTTAGATGGTGATCTAGACAAAAGATAGGTGAAGAGCTTAAGGCTAGCTGGAACAAAAACTCTGACTGGGTGAAAGATGAGTGATCGATGGCTGTGAAGGGGTTTAGCTTTTATAGCCTGCGAAGGCCGTGAGGTTGGCCTGACCGACCTACCATATAAGCCTCCACTAGTCGGCCAGGGAATATTCCAGGGAATATTCCCTTTACCACCAGGCCGTTTAACTCCCTTACACCGCAACTCGATGCAATGCGCCTCGAGTTGCTACCAGCTTAACCATTGCATCTAACCCAAATATTAGACCCACAATGGTCACCTTTTTGCCATCCAGTCACATAGACCTCATCTGATATACAAGTCAGGACTCAACCAATGTCCGGGCACACATTTGGCTTCTCCTCATAATGGGGGCCTTACAACTTTGAGCACCATGGATCATTGGTGGCACCTAATGAGGGTGGGGCATTGATAATATCTAACATTTAGAGGGCAGGTGATTCCCTCCATAGTGCTTACACATATTGCACGTGAGGTCGCACTAGTCTTCGTATTGACTCTTGTAGTGTAGCCAGCTCCACTTTTAGGTTGGCTATAGATTGGGTCTAGGCAATACTCTTCCCTTTTTCCTATTCATTGGAGACTTCTTGTTCATGAATTGTTGTAGCTCTCTTGGTGTTCTAATCACATTGCTACTCTCATGTGCCATCCGAGTGCTTCTCTCCTTAAAATTTTTTTCTACTCATATGGCTTCCTCAATTACTCTTGCAAGCACATCCCTTTGTATGTTTGAGTTGTTTGCAAGGGCCTTATATAGTTACTCATTGCGGATCCTGTTAATGAATAAAATAGAGACTACTCTCTCATTGGGCTACTTGATTGTAAGTATCCTCTTATAGAGACTCCTCACATGTGTGATGTAGTCTTGTATGTCCTCTTTATCTTTCTGGGGGCCTAACATTCATCAACTTAATAATGAGTTTATCAAAGTACCCTACCTTTGGGAATCTCTTAATGAAGAGGTCCTTCAATTGGATGAAGTCATTGCATTTAGCATTATCTAGACTAGTAAATCATGTCTGTCCCTTGTCTCCCAAGCAAAGACCAAATGCATGTGCTTGTTGAGCGGAGTCCATGAGGTTATTAGCCTCACATACCTACTTAAATTACTTGATGAAGCTATAGGAGACATTGCCTATCTAGTATTCATCTAATTGCTTTGTAACTATGGGTATTTTTGTTTGGTCCCTTGCATTTGGGGTAACTCCTAGCCTGGCTAGCAATGATGCTGTCAAGTTTTCCCCACTCTACTCAGTGCTAGTATTATCTAGCAATTGTTTGGTGAGTAGCTTGCTTAGTGTGAGATTAGCTTTCAGAATTCTCCCTCTATCAGCATTGCCTCCCATTCTTTTTTGCATTAAACTAATTGTTGGGATGCGTTTTGGATGATTATTCCAAGTGCCTGTGCGTGATGGTAAATGCATGGCAGGGGTTTGTGATAACAAGTTGCCGTGGGAGTAAAGGAATGTTTTCTTGGACAATGATATTAGGACTGAATGCCTTGTTCATGCTTGATTCCTAAATGGATTAATTAAGGAAGGATATTTTGCACGGGTGGATCATCTCCAAGATTGCACTCCGGATTACCCCGAGAGGGCATTGCTCAATTCATGGGCCAAAGGTTGAGTGGTAAAAAGGCCAGCCACCACTGAAGTTGTGTCTCACTCCTAGGTCACTTTAGGTTAGGTGGAGCTCTGGGCACCCCTTGCTGAGGCCGGAACAGAGTTGAAGACCAACGTCTAGGGTGTTAGAAGATCCTCTTCTAGATACTAGATGAAAATTATGGTGCCATGTGATTTGGACTGGGTACTTTTACTGGATAGAAGGGATACATAATTTTTCTTGTATGGGCAAGATACAAAGATTAACTTGAAGATAAGTTAAGGAATTTGTTGAACTTGTTTGTCAAAAAGGACTGCTTGATCTGTATTCATGTCTGTGCCATTAATTATGCGAACAAACCCTGTTCCCTAAAAGGCTTAATTAAGGGAGCTGATTTTGAATGTCACAAATAAATGTGATAGGACCTAATTAGAAAACTAAAGTTGTCAAGGGAAGCGGGTGGGCAGAACTCTCTTCCTATGGTAGGGTGGTCCTAGATAACTAGGAGGCTTCTCACAAGGTTTTACCATTGTTCGACCTTTAGGTATTGTTAAGTTAGAGTCCAGCTCATGCCGTTTTCAACCTTTAGGTATTGTTAAGTTAGAGTCCAACTCATGTTGTTTTAGGGGACCGGAATGGGACTATTCCCTATGGGCAGAGAGGTTGAGCGTTGCATCCCTCTCGTTTCCCATTCTCTTTGAACCAAGTGCGGCATGGATCCGCTTTGGATTGGGTATCTCTGCGTAAAGTGGGATGTCCGAAACCCTCGACACCAGAATGCTGTCAGGATACCTTAACCCCTAGAAACCCAAATTTCAGGTCGATCCTAGTGGGTTTGGCCGCGAACGTTCTGTTGCTAATCTGGACTCAAGAAACCCTTGGCAACAAACCCCGAAACATCCCATGGGAGTGCTGGCAACGACACTTAGAACCGTTTCTCAGGCATGCTACATTCTCCTGTCTTGAAAGAGAGCTTTCAAAGCATCTTCTTGTTGCCACATGTGAGAAAAATATTGAATTAAAACCATCTAGCTTGGCCATTAATGAGCTACCATTACTTATATCCGAGCCAATAGAAGTGGTATAAGAAAAGGCTATTACCCAAACATGCATACAAACTAGGATTTAGAGAATCATTAGACATATTGTCCAACATTTGTCGGCACAAGGCTTTCTCTTTGTTGAGAATTTGGGTGATCATGTGCTTATCACCATCAAACCATCTATCTTCAGATTCAAGACAACCAAGGATGTAAAGTTGAGCTTGAATAACTTCCCTTGAGAACCAAGACAAGCAGAGCCAAGTAGGAAGACATTGCAAAGAGCCAACTTGTGTCTAGAGAAGGGATTTACTATTAGAATTTTGTGAGACACAAAGTAGCAAGCTTACTATCAGCTTGTGTTTTAGAGAAGGGATTTACTATCAGAATTGTTTGAGGCACAAAGTAGCAGGCTTACAATCAGAGGTATTTGAGAGATTTCAGGAAGCACAAAACCATGTTGAATAAATATCAATGCTATCTAGCAATGTGGATGAATATCCATTATTATGCAAACACTAACGAGAGCTCTTCATAGAGATATAGAGGCACTGCCATATTGTACTTGTGGTAGCATGTGCTTACCAATCCTAGCAACCACCCTGAGTGCAACCCCCCCCCCCTCCCCCAAGACCCTATAAAAAGCTTAAGCATGGGGAGATGGGTGTTGAGATATCGAGCTCCACTCGTGATATGCCAGGGTGACCATTGTGCATTTATGTCACCGACTTGTCAGTTGCAGATGCGGTTGGTACACCGCCCATGAATAATAGCTAGATGATAGCTATCCTTATCTACTCTAGCTCGGGGCTCAGTTAGTATGCCACCTTAGTTAGTTGAGTTTGGTTTGAGACCCATATATAGGGTTCTTCTATTTCTATGTACTTGAGTTCTTTTGGCTTACACAACTAAGAAGAGGAAAACTGTTTTCAGCCTCCACCTTTGAGTGTATTCCCCCATTGTGCAAGCAAGAAAGCTACAAGTGAGACTCCTTCCTTCTCTCCCACAATCTTGACATGGTATCAGAGCCTTGTTCATGGTAAGGAGCTCAAGAAAGCAAGCCAAGTTTGTGGTGTTTTGGTAAGAGGACCATTGTTGCTTTCATTTTTCTCTTTTGGGAGCAAGTCTCTACAGGTAGCACAGCCGGAAAGTGCAAGAGTGCATTGTCTCAGATTGAGACGCCCTTTGCGGTGTAGCAAGAGGGCAGTATATGTTGTGGGTAAGGGCTTTAGCCCTTGGTTGCTTTGTTTTTTTGATTTGAGGCCATTTCGGGGCTTGTTTTGGAGGCGGAAGTTTTCTGCATGCACTCAAGAAAAGGCCCTGTTTTATGCTGTGCGACCACAGTTCTACAGGTCAGTGAAAAGTTACTGTAGAAATTGCATTGTATGCCTGTGCGCAGAGACATTGGGAGTTACAGAATCATCCTTGTTGCCTGTTGATGCAAAATCGTCACTAGGAAGTGACTGTGTGGTCAAATACCACTTTTGTCAGTTTTGCAGATTTGCCCTTGTGAGGCTGAAGCTGTGTTCTTTGCAGTGACATAATTTTTTGCAGTGTTTTGTAATGGCGTCTGATTCTCTTTCACAGATTGTCACTGAAAAGCTTGACAAGAACAACTTCCAAGCATGGAAGTTTAGAATGATGAATTTCCTTATGGGAAAAGGATATTGGAAATTTGTTGCAGGAAATGAAGAAGAACCAGTTCTTCCTGATGTTCCCAATCAACAGCAAATGCAGGCATTTAAAGCATGGCATGAAAGAGCCAGGAAAGTTATGTACTGGCTATCTATCAGCATTTCAGACTCTATGATTGTGCATATTCAAGATGCAAGTATGCCAAAGGAGGCATGGGATACTTTGTCAAAATGTATAGCATAAATACGCAAGCCAGGAAAATGCAGCTCAAGCAAGAGTTGCACAATGTGCAAAGAGAAAGTATGAGCATCAATGACTACCACATGAAGGTGAAGAAGATTGCAGATGCACTTGCTTCCATTGGGTCACCAGTGGAAGATGATGATTTAGTTTCTGTGACCTTGAATGGTCTAGGAAAGGATTATGCATAGTTCCGAACATCCATTTCTGTCCGTGAAAGATTTCCTGATTTTGAGGAGTTGATTGCTCTTCTAATTTCTGAGGAGTAGAGAAATTGTGGTGCATCTTCTTCAGGAGGAACTTAAAAAGAAGCTGTCTTCTACTCAAATGCTGGAAGAGGTAGAGGCAGAGGTAGAGGAGGCCGATCTGGAGGCCGTGGTAGAAATCAGAATATGCAGCAAACTCAAGAAAACCAGTCCTATGGAGGAGGACGTGGTAACTCTAGAGGCAGGGGGAGCCAAAGAGGTCGTGGTGGATGGCAAAGAGGCCAAAATGCAAACATCAATGTTGAATGCTACTACTGTGGTAAAATGGGTCATATGGCTAAAGACTGCTATAAAAAGCAGAATGACATCATGAATGGAAAATTGCAATAAGGGAATTATGCATCTTCTAGTAGACAGGGTGATGACAGAAATGAGCATTTGTTTATAGTGTAGCACATGAACAATTCTGTGACAAGTGCAGAAGAAAGCAACGATGTATGGTATGTTGACTTAGGTGTATCAAACCACATGACAGGTCATGCAGAATGGATGGAGGATGCAAGGAAAATGGAAAAACTAGGATTTGTGGAGACTGGTGATGATACTGCACATCCTATTGTGCAGATTGGAAAAATTCCTTTGTCTATGCAGGATGGGAAAAAGAAATACCTGTCCGATGTATTTCATGTCCCGAATATCACCAAGAATCTGGTTTCTATTGGTCAAATGGTTGAGCAGGGCTTGCAGGTCAGATTTAATCCTCATGGATGCTTTGTTGAGGATATGAAAAATAAAGGTCGCTTGATAGCAAAAGGAAAGAAGAAGGGCAGAATGTTTACGTTGGATGCAGACATGTCTGAATTGAGTGCAACAATGTTTGCACATGGGACCAGTGTAGTTGCAGATATTGATATCTGGCATAAACGCATTGGTCATGTTAATGTACATCGACTTAAATTAATGCAGGCCCAAAATATTGTTGCAGGATTGCCTAAATTCAAGGTTGCAGAAATGCATAAGGTATGTGAAGCCTGCCAATTTGGAAAACAGGCAAGGAAACCATTTCCTAGACATGTTCAAGAGAGTAAGAAGCCATTGGAATTAATCCACTCTGATGTGTGGACTACTAAAGCTGCATCTCTTGGAGGCTGTCATTATTTTGTCACTTTTATTGATGACTATAGTAGAAAAGTTTGGGTGTATTTTATGAAAAAGAAAAGTGAAGTTTTTGGGCATTTCAAAACTCTTAAAGCTATGGTTGAAAAAGAAATAGGCCTGCAAATAAAATGCCTAAGGTCAGATGGAGGGGGAGAGTACCTCTCAAATGAGTTTGCAAGGTTCCTGCAGGAGCATGGCATAAAGTAGCAATATTCATGCAGTCATACCCCACAACAAAATGGAATTGCAGAAAGGAAAAACAGGCATATTGGAGAGGTATCTCGTGCCATGCTCAATGAAAAAGACTTGCTAGATTTTTACTGGGCTGAAGCAATTGCTACAATAGTCTACATAATGAACAGGACTCCCACTGTAGCAATACATGGGATGACTCTAGAGGAGAGGTATACTGGTAGGAAACTAGATATTTCTCATTTGAAGATTTTTGGTTGCATTGCCTATGTTCATGTGCCAGAAGAGTTGAGATCTAAGTTGGATCCAAAAGCTGAGAAGTGCATCTTTATTGGTTACTCTTTGCAAAGGGTATAGATGCTATAACCCTTCTACTCGTAAGTTTACAGTGAGCAGATATGTTGTTTTTGATGAGATGAGTAGCTGGTATAAACCAGTAAATGTGATTGATGATGTAGATGCACAAAATGGTAATGCTGCACAAAATTCATAGCAGCAGTCACAAAATATTAGTGGACCTAGAACGTCCTCTAGTAGTGGTTCACATTCTTCGCCATGGACATGCAGATTAAGATTAGGAGAATCTTCTCAAAGAAATGTAGATAGTGGTATTCAGGTATCACAAAAAGGAAAAGAGAAGGTAGATCAACCCATGTTTGATGTGAATGTAGATCACTCTTATGTGGATGGTGAATCCAGTGGCTCAGAACAGAGCATTGATGATGAGTTGGGTATTCCTTCTATTGTTACACATGGAGTAAGGAAGACCAAGGATGTTTTGAGAGCACCTCGGAGTGAACCTACTTTGCACAGGTCTACCAGAGCTAGGTCTCCTGTGGATAGACTGAAATATGATGGATTTACAGCCATTCACTATGCCTATATGGTCAAAGTGATACAGGAACCAGAACCCACTTCTTTTGAGCAAGCCATGGGAAAAGAAAAATGGGAGAAAGCCATGGATGAAGAAATGGATGCCTTGGAAGCAAATGCTACATGGGAATTGGTACCTTTGCCTAAAGGTAAGAATGCAATTGGCTGTAAGTGGGTTTACAAGGTGAAGCACAATGCAGATGGTTCTGTGAATAGATACAAGGCAAGATTAGTAGTCAAGGGGTATGCACAAACATATGGCATTGATTATGAAGAAACATTCAGTCCGGTTGCAAGGATGGCAACTGTAAGAGCAGTCATTGCTATGGCTGCATCAAAGGAATGGTCTTTACATCAGATGGATGTAAAGAATGCCTTCTTGCATGGTGATTTGCAAGAAGAGGTCTATATGGAGCAGCCACCAGGTTATGTGCATGCTGTTCATCCTGAGTTTGTTTGCAGGTTGAAGAAAGCCTTGTTTGGCTTGAAGCAAGTACCTAGAGTATGGTCTGACAAGATAGGACAGTGTCTTGTCACTATTGGCTTTCAGATTTCCAAGGCAGATTTTTCACTTTATGTGAGAAAAACAGAGAAAGGTATTATGCTACTTGTCATTTATGTTGATGATTTGATTATGATAGGTGACAGTGATGAAGATATCCTTCATGTGAAAATGCTATTGAAGCAGAAGTTTGAGATGAAGGATTTGGGAGAGCTGCGTTATTTCTTGGGCATTGAGGTGATTAGATCACCAAGTGGGATACGGCTCTTGCAGAGGCAGTATGGATTGGACATGCTGTCCAAATATGGGATGATAGGCTGTAAGTCTATTTCAGTTCCTTTGGAGCAGAATGTGAAGTTGAGTGCAGATGCAGGTGAGCTTCTAGAAGACCCTACTATGTACAGACACATAGTAGGAAGTTTGATTTATATGACTATTACCAGGCCAGATTTGAGCTATGCTATTGGATTGGTAAGTCAGTTTATGCAGGCTCCAAGGAAACCACATTTGGATGCTGCTAGATGTATACTCAGGTATGTGAAGTCCACATTGCAGTATGGACTATTTTATGAGACTGGGGTTCAGCTATAGTTGCATGGATACACTGATGCTGATTGGGCTGGTAGTATTTCTGATAGACGATCTACCAGTGGATATGTGTTCTCTTTTGGGAGTACTGTAGTCACTTGGAGCAGCAAGAAACAGCCTACAGTTGCCTTGTCGAGCACAGAGGCTGAGTACAAGGGCGCAGCAATAGCTGCATGTGAGGTAGCTTGGTTGCATAAGCTACTTCATGATATGCATCAGCCTCCTACAGATGGGCCAGTTGTCATTTATTGTGACAACATGAGTAGTACACACTTGGCAAAATAACCCAGTCTATCATGCTAGAAGAAAGCACATTGAGGTGCATTATCACTATGTGTGGGAGAGGGTTTTACTAGGTCTTATTGATCTAGTTTATGTCAGCACAAAGGATCAGATAGCTGACATATTTACGAAGGCATTGGGCGCAGAGAAGCTGGGCAAGTTTAGAGACCTACTTGGTGTGCCGGAATTGGGATTGAGCTCGAGGGGGAGTGTTGGTTGAGATATCGAGCTCCACTCGTGATATGCCAGGGTGACCGTTGTGCATTTATGTCACCGACTTGTCAGTTGCAGATGCGGTTGGTACACCGCCCATGAATAATAGCTAGATGACAGCTACCCTTATCTACTCTAGTTCCTGGCTCAATTAGTATGCCACCTTAGTTAGTTGAGTTTAGTTTGAGACCCATATATAGGGTTCTTCTATTTCTATGTACTTGAGTTCTTTTGGCTTACACAACTAAGAAGAGGAAAACTGTTTTTAGCCTCCACCTTTGAGTGTATTCCCCCATTGTGCAAGCAAGAAAGCTACAAGTGAGACTCCTTCCTTCTCTCCCACAATCTTGACAATGGGGACCCTTCATGCTGGCAAAAGCTGAAGAGAGAGAGAGTGGAAGGGAGAGTAAGAGGAAAGAGGGAGAGCAAGAGAAGAGAGAGAGAGAGAAAAGAGAGGGAAAGGGAGAGTAAGAGAAGAGAGAGAAAAGAGAGGGAGAGGGAGAGTAAGAGGAGAGAGAGAGAGAGAGAGAGAGAGAGAGAGAGAGAGAGAGAGAGAGAGAGAGAGAGAGAAGGAAATTGTTTTTTTCCTCGTTGAAGAACTCGCAGCTTGTCGTCACTCTTTCTCTCCCCCCTCTTGGAGAAGGTCCTTGTAGACGAGTTCCTTCAGCGAGGAGTTGTCTCTCTTGTAATCTGGGTGCATAGCTACGAAGCAAAAGCTAAATCATGCGATGCCTCCCAAACAAAGTAAGGTCCAACCGAACACAAATCTTGCCTCAACCGATGGAGCTGTGGGGCAAGGAACAGTGTTACTTAGTAATCAGGTGTGTTCCATACACCCTACCTTGATGGGAGGTCTTAAGGACATAGGCCGACTTCATTGGGAAGGGAAAGCTATTTGGTGAAAGTATATCATAACTAACCACCATTTAGTTTACATCATTTTATCATATTGGAAATTGTGCTTACTTGCACTTTGGTATATTTTTGAATGAATAAATTTCGCGGAAGATTTTGCATTCATGCAGCAAAGAGAAAAAGCCAAGACCTTATTGATTATGCTCGTAATACTTTAGATTATGCACTAACATTAGCATGCTTAAAAATGGGTTGTTAAAACACTTATGCATATTCGTCGATCAAGCAAAAATCATACTTTTTTTTCTTTGCATCACAAAATTTGTGAAATTAGAAAGGTAGAAGTGATGGTTTGAATCAAGTATATAAAATTCTTGAATTGCTACGATGACGTTTAAGTATATCTAGGCCATTGCAATACTAAAACATGCATTAGGCCCCTATAAACCTTCAGAGGGGAGTGTTCGCTTTTGCCTTAGGACTGATAACTTCACGTTGTTATAGAGCGGTGATCGAGAGCAAGGCTCACTCACAACCTGATAACAAGATGATAAGGAGTGCCGGCTGGGGTAATTAACTTTGTGGATGCACAACACAACTTGAAAAATTCAAATATTTGACAATGCACCACAAGCCACACACGAAAACAAAACAAAAAATAATGCCTCTTTGTAGCTCAAAACAACTAAAAACCCAAATTCGGGTAGAGTATCACACAAATACAACACAATGAAAATACCAAAAATTTGACAACAAAACAAGTGAAATATATTATCATACCTTAACAACCTTGAGCTGACGCTCGACACCACAAAGTCTAGATTCTTCAACTTCGAAATTAGAATGTCCAAGAGTATCCTCTTGCATGCGACCCTCCTCTCACATCTCTCACAAGATGACAAGAAGACTCTAGGAGGAAGGCCCTTAACTCTTCAATCTCCTCTCCTTATATAGTTTTCTATCCACACTCACACACATTAGGCTTTTTGCTTTTAGCTTTTAGCTTTTGCTTTTCACTATTTTCGTTTTTTCTGCCCTATGCATGTTTGCAACTTGTTTGGATGATAACTTCATCATTTGAACTCTGAATATAGTTGTTTGGGTACTCAAAACAATCAAAACGTATCTAGTCGACAAGCTAGCACGGGAAGAATTACAAAAATCCATCAAAATTGGGTAAAAATACTGATATTCATAAATCACATCATTTTTCTCCATCTTTTATCTTGGATGACTTATTCCCTTCCTTGGCCTATTGTTCTTGTAATTGCACACACTTTCAGCACACATGTCCTTTTTTTCTTCAAGAAATACTCGCTCATGATGTAAAACTTACAACCTTTTCCTTTGATCATTGAGTCTCCAAAATAAACATTCTCTGGATATGAACCTGTTTTTTATGTAGTGTGTCCTAGCAGGAATATGGTTTTTTGAAATGAACACCATGCCCAATCATTCATGATTTGGAAAAATATGCAATATTGGATCCATGATATGCAACCAATCAATCGATGCTACACATAAAAATAGTGTATGCATTGAAGAAATTGTGCGTAGTCTATCTACATGTGCTAGTGCATCATGCAAATATAGTTCCTTGATTAATTTAAAATTCCTTATCCTCACCTCTCAACTCTCTTCAAAAAAATATAACATACTCTGCTCCTCCCATCCAATTCTCACAATCTCTCAAGAAAATGATGGTCCTCAAGATGTTGACCAGATAAGAACAACCCATCTCATAATTGATGGCGTCCTTCACGACCCTCTAAACTCACCCAACCTCCTTACACACTCAACCAGAGGTTCCTAACTTTGTGATGAGCATCCCAAATATCGTGTGTGCAATAAATGTGCGTGCTCAATGACATGTGCTCTCTCATGTGCGCATACATCTAAGATTTACTACATATAGCTACAACGGACCTCATGCCGTGCTAGTGCTCAATGATGGTACAAAACGTGCTTAATCCCATCCCATGGCATGGAAGTATTTGAGAAAATTAGGAGACGACCCCCAAGTGTAGTGCATCAACAAGTGTAACGTGAAGTGCTCATGAACCCATTATCCCCATGATGTGCAAGAGTCTTGACAAGAAAACATACCTTGTTCCACAATGTTCGACAGCTAATAGCAAGCTCCACCAAAACAATACCAAGCTCAACCAAGGCTATCAAGTTTCACACTCAACAAATTAAACAAAATGACAAAAACAAATCCTAAGCTAAACAAACATAAGAAATCCAATTGGGAAACAACAAAACAAACAGTCACGTAAACAACTAAGCTAGTAGAAATCAAACCTAACTACAATTTGACTAGGGCTTTTCAGTTTTCACAAAAACACTTGACAACGTCCTCCACCCAAAAGAAAAAAAAAAGTCTTTATTTGTGTTTTGCATAAGTGCGTCGAACTGAATACCCTAAAGCAAAGGCTTGCATTGGAGCATTGTCTAGGAAAGATACACCTCCAAATTGTGTGGCATCATGATTAGTTTCAGTTGTGTTGCTAGGGATTCATCTTGAAGATAACTATAAACCGCACTTACAAAATACTAATATTTGTTCAAGAGGTGTTCAATAAAAATGAACCCTATACACACAAGGATAGGGCTCAACTCAACTTATTTAGGGTTTTGAAGAAATTAAGCCAATCTATTGTTACTTCATAGGGGAAAGAAATGAAGAAATTCCCTATCCTTTGGAGGATATTGGAAATTACCACTAAGGCAAGAAGGACAAACGCTAGGGTCAAGAGACCCCACCTTAGTAGATGTCTCGAGCACTCACCTGTACCTTTGTTTGTGCTTGTAAATTTAGGAACACTGCTTCTATTTTTATTTTTTTAAAAATATTGTCTAACCCCAAACTCATAAATGAGTATAGTGAATCAGGTTGAACTTTTGGAGGACGTGCCAAACCACCCCCAGCTGGCCGCCAACCCTAGCCAAGGGGCTTCTAAATAGTCGTGATGGGAACATGGACCGAACCTGCCATGAGAGGTCTCTTCGCAGATTGGCTTGAACGTAGGACGCTTGGATACCAAGGGGGTCTTTGGCTATAAATTCCTTGCCTCTGGGTCCTACTCAAACGATTAGCATGACTCGGGATAGATTCTTGAGGGGCCCTTGTTACTAGTGCAAGGTGGAAACTTGGTGGAAATAAAGTGCATCCTTATGGATTGTGAATATTGTCCCTTTTGAACAAGATTTGTATATTTGATAATTTGCTAATATTAAGTTCTTCCAAGAAACCTATTTGAATTTTTTTTCATGTCAATGCCATAAGATTATGTGAATGAACCCTATCCTCTAAAAAGGCTGATTAAGGAAGCTATTTTTACATGTCATACTTAAAAGTGATAGGGCCGATTAGACAACTAAAGTATGCCAAGTGAGGGAAACGGGAGGGTGGAACCCTCGACAGGTCTGTCCTATGGCAGGGTGGTCCCAGAGAATTGGGAGGATTCTCACAAGATTTTAGTGACAACCGACACTTGGAAATTGTTAGGCTAGAACCCCAACTCATGCTGTTTTAGGGGACTGGAATGGGAAGATGCCCTATGGGCAGAGAGGTGAAGCACCGCATCCCTCTCATTTCCCATTCTTTTTGAACCAAGTGCGGCATATGTCTACTTTGGCTTGGCTATCTCTGCATAAAGTAGGATGTCCAAAATCAAAGCTAGAATGCTGTCATGAGACCTTGACCACTAGAGACTCAAGTTTCAGGTCGATCCTAGTGGGTTTGGCCACAAACATTCCGTTGCGAGGCGGACTCAAGAAACCCTAAGCGACAAACCCTGTGACATTCCATAGGAGTGCCGAGTGGCGTCACTTAGACTTGTCTCTCGACGGACCGCTAAAAACGTGCTTGGACAGCCGATAGGCGAGCATGTTATAGTTGGTATCAGAGCTGACCTACGATTAAGACAATTAGGGAGAAAAATCGGGAAGAGTGAGACAATGTGTTTAGTAGAAAATGTTTCCCTTTTTACTCACTTGTGGATTGTTGCCACTTCTAGTCTTACAAGGCATGGAGCAGGTTCCTCGTATTTCATATCATGTTTAGGAAAGCTATGAACTCTTCAAGCTATCGCAGACGGTCCGACATGATGGGGATCTTGGATCGGCTCTACAACCCCTCACTGTTGTATGTGCAAAGGCATTGGACTTGGAGCGTGGGATACTACTACATAGACGCCACCCGACTCACCTATCTTCAAAACAATCTGAAGAGGTTAAAGTGGTTGGAAGACTTGAAGATTATCGAGTTATTCATCTTCCATTAGGCTCGTGTGAACTCAACCCTACACATCGGACGCTAGCAAGTCAATCAGAACCGCTACATCTATGAAGAGGTGGTTAAAATTTTACTAGCAGATAGAATTAAAGTAATGGGACAAAATGAACGTCATGGGTATCAGAAACATGGATTTTCTGAACTTCCCAAGACTTATGCTTCCTGAGAATCCATTCCCCCAATGTATACTACTATTTTGTCCCTGTAGCTTATTCCAATAGGGAATTATTAACCTGGTATTAATGTAACTCCTGAGAAGAAAAAAATCATCTCAACCAAACCCTATCCATTCTTGAATAATTGTACTTGAGGCTTACGTTTCCCTATGGTTAAATAAGAATTTTATGTTCATTTGAATGGTTGCATAGTTGCAATGGAAAAATATGTGCACTTTGGTTTAAGTTGTATAGGGGTGTGTAAATGCAAACCTAACACAATAAATTTTAAATGATAATCAGATACATCCCCAAGCGCAAATCCGGAACCCTGTTACTGCACTGAGCCCAGCAGAGGTACAAGAGAAGAAGTTTCTTCTCAAACAAATTAAACCACCAGAATTTGATGGAAAGGGGAAGACTCTTGAAGTTAATACTGAAATATGGATTGAATCTATGGAAGACTATTTTAGTGCAGCTGGAATAACACCTTTGAACCGAGCCATGATTGCTAAGCTCAAGCTCACCGGTGAGGCAACTGTGGTGGAAGCAATGGTGTAAAGACCAAGCAGTCTCACTAAAAGCCCAATAACTTGGAAAAAACTAAAGGAAGGAGTGCAAGGAAGGTATACGCCACCTACGTATAGAACTCAGAACATGAATGAGTTCTTTAAGTTGAGCTAGTTGGGCCTGTATCTAGAAGCATACTACCCTAAATTTGTGTCCTTGCTAAAATATGCCCCGACAATGAGCATCCCCCAATAGGTCTTGAATTTTTGTGATGGGTTGAATCCGCCAATAAACACTCAGTTGGAATCAATGCATCCTTCGGATTTGCAAGATGCCTTGATAAGAGCAAGAACTATTGCCCAAGAAGTCCAGCTAAAATCTAGAACTTGGGCTTTCAGAGACCAAAATTCGGGGATGTCGAGAGCTCAAATTGAAAGGGTGCAAGGACAAGGTCAAGGCCAATGAAAGAAGCCAAGAGCAAATGCAATCAATGACTTTGTCCCCACTCAAAGAAGTGATCAAAGCCTATGTTTTTTTCATTGCAATGAACCTGGGACCTTCAAAAGGTAATATCCCAAGCTTGGCAGGGACCGCCATCAAGGGAAATTCGGAGGCCAAACTAGGGCTACCCGCGGCCGCGGTCGTGCAGCATTGGGAAGGGCAAAAACTTCCAATATTACCATTAAAGGATTAGATGAAGAAGAAGATCCGTGCATGGGAGTCGAGATCGAGAGAGCAACCGTTCATGCCGCCCTCCATAAGAAGGGGCAAAAATGCCAATTCTCAGTTATTCAAATACCATCGGACTACTAGGGTAAGGGATTCAAAACCTTGATTGACTGTGGGAGCACTCATTCTTTCATCTCACCGACGTGTGCAAGAAGGTTAGGGATAGCCACTGTAGCTGCACTTACTTTGCTTGTCAAACTAGCAAATGGGTGAGAAATCACTTGCACTAGACAAACTGCTAAGGTGGAATTCCTACTTGAAAATGAGCCCACGACTGTTAGGTTCAGAGTAATGAATCTAGGTGTCCATGAATGTCTACTCGGAATGGATTGGCTAATCCCCAATGATGCTCACATTCATTGTGGAAAGGGCCAAGTCTCCTTTCGGAATCCTAAGGGTGAGCTAGTTACAACACAAGGTGAAGCATGTAAACCAAAGATCCAGCTAGCTAAGGCAATGCGAATAGTTCAAGAAATAAGGAATGGATTACCCATCTACCTCATCAAGTTAAACAAACCCGATCAGGAAGAAGACACTAATGAAGAACCATCATGGCTAAAATAATATGTGGATGTGTTCCCAAAGGAATTGACTGAATTACCACTGCCTATGGAAGTGGATCATGAGATTAAACTACTCCTAGGAGTTGCTCTAGTTGCAAAAAGGCCCTACAAGATGTCCATTCTTGAGGCCATTGAGTTAAAGGAACAACTCAAACAACTACTGGACCAAGGGTACATACATCCTAGTTATTTGAGTTAAAGGAACAACTCAAACAACTCTAGACCAAGGGTACATACGCCCTAGCAGTTCTCCTTGGGGAGCTCCAGTCTTGTTCCAAAAGAAGAAGGATGGTACTAAATAACGCATTCCAAGGATAGATGAGTTACTCGATTGACTTCAGGGAGAAAAATCTTCTCCAAGATTGATTTAAGGTCAAGGTATTATCAGATTCAAATTAAGGATGAGGATATTCCAAAGACAGAATTCAATATTAGATATGGTCACTTCAAATTCACAGTAATGTCTTTTGGATTGACTAATGCCCCCGCCACCTTTAACAGACTAATGCAAGACATTTTTAGACCACACCTCGATGATTTCGTACTCTTCTTCTTTGATGACACCTTGGTTTATTCCAAGAAGGAGGCAGATCATGAGTTCACATCGTCCTTGAGACCATGAGGACTCATAAGCTCTATGCTAAGAAGAAAAGTGTGCCTTCATAAAAAGGCAGATTGAATATCTCCGATTTATTGTGTCAAATGAAGGGATCTTTGTAGACCCTACCAAGGTTAAGGATGTCCAAGAGTGGTCTCCATCGGCTAGTATTAAAGAAATGCGTAGCTTTCTTAGATTAATAGGTTGGTACAGGATCTTCATTAAGGACTTTAATCGCAGCACCCCTCACAAATTTGCTGAAAAAACAAGTTGCCATAATGTAGACACCCTCTGAACAAGCAAGTTTTGATAAACTCAAGCATAGCTTGGTGACAACACCAATTTTGAAGCTCCCTGATTTAAGCGAGGAATTTGAAGTTGTCACGGATGCTAGCACACTTGCACTGGGCTGTGTACTAATGCAAGAAGGTCATCCCATAGCTTATTCCTCACGGAAGCTAAAAACCCATGAGAGGAATTATGCCACCCATGACCTGGAACTACTAGCAGTGATCCACGCCCTCAAAATTTGGCAACATTACTTTTTTGGTAACAGGTTTTCTTTGATCACAGACCATAAGAGCCTTAAATGGATATTCACCCAGACTGACCTCAACATGAGGCAACATCATTGGATAGAAGTTCTACAGGAATATGATTTTGAGATCAGGTATCGACTCGACAAGGAGAATGTGGTCGCTGATGCTCTAAGTTGCAAGGCATTTCTCAACTCTCTTATCATGGAGGAACCCTCAATGGCCGAATCTTTGGCAACTATGGTGTCAAAGCCTAGCAACCCTATCCATGAACTAGCCAAGGAAGAAGCTAGCCATGATCTAGAATATCTGGTGATGATAAAGGAAATTTTGGGGAAGGACCAAAACTCAAAACTTAAGGTCAAATATCAAGAATTCTCCGTGAATGAGGGACTTGTCTATTTTAGGACAAGATTATGCATACCTTGTAGCAAGAAACTCAAACAGAGAATACTTTGGGAAGTACATGACTTCCCCTTTTCAAACCATCCCAGATATGTCAAAACCCTCAATACGGTCAGAAAAAGCTACCATTGGGGAAGGCTTAAGAGAGACATGCTTAAATATATCATGGAATGTTTTTCTTGCTAGCACATCAAGGCAGAACATGTCAAGATGCTTGGGAAACTGCAACCTCTTGACATCCCCCAAATGAAGTGGAAATTTATCATCATGGATTTTGTTGTTGGGTTACCCTCAGTGCAAGGGGATTACAACTCAATTATGGTTATAGTAGATATGCTCACCAAGGTTGCACACCTCATTCTAGTCAATAAAAATTATAAAGCTTCAAATATTGCCAGACTGTTCATCAAGGAGATATTCAGGCTCCATGGGTTGCCTAGAAGGATCGTTAGTGACGGCGACTCCCTCTTCACGTCTCACTTCTAGAGAGGGATATTTGGGGCCATTGGGACTCAACTCTGTTTCAGCACAGCCTATCACCCTCAAACTGATGGCCAAACAGAGAGGGTCAATTGAGTCATTGAAGATATCCTTAGATCTTATTGTTGTCACGAACCCAAGAAATGGATTCAATATCTACCATTAGTAGAGTTTGCCTATAATGTTTCCAACTAACAAAGCATCCAAATGAAACCTTTTTAAGCATTGTATGGGCATGATTGCCGTTCCCCATTGAACTTTTTAGATCCTACTTTAAGAGTAGAAGCTTCTAAGGAAATGCTCGAGGAAATGGATGAGCAGGTTAAGACCGTTAGACAAGACATTAGAGCCGCCAAGGATAGGAAGAAAGCCTATGCAGATCTAAATAGACAAGAGCGACTCTTCAATGAGGGAGACATGGTTTTTATTTGTGTACGGCCCAAGAGGAGTTCCTTGTCATTGGGGGAATTTAAAAAATTGAGTCAAAGGTATTGCGGACCCTACAAGATCCTCAAAGACATTTTAGAAAAGATATTGAGGAGTAGAATCCTCAAGAAGTACCTCATCCATTGGAAGGACTTTCCAGAAGAAGATGCCACATGGATTGACGAGAGTACTCTCAACCAACAATACCCCGAAATCCTTTCAAGAAGAGGACATCTCGATTCCTTAAGGGGGAAGAATGTAACATTTCCCCCCTCCTTCCCATCGTATGACTAGGCCCCCCCTTTTTAATATTTTTTTGAAAAAAAAGAAAATCAACGCCCTGGCTATGCTGCCAACTGGCGGATAGCGTGAGGGGAGGGAGCTGCCACCACGACCAATAAGTGCAAGGAGGGCTACCGTGACAATGAGGAGAGGGGGGGCTGCTGTCGCATGTCCTACATGTGGTAGGGGGCTGTCGGGTGCCATGGGAGGAGGAGGGAGGGCCTCCATTACTAATCCCCCCCCCCACATCCCCCAAGTCCCTATAAATGGGACCCTTCATGCTAGAAAAAGCTGAAGAGAGAGTAAGAGGAATGAGGGAGAGCAAGAGAAGAGAGAGAGAGAGAGAGAAAAGAGAGGGAAAGGGAGAATAAGAGGAGAGAGAGAGAGAGGGAAAAGAGAGGAAAAGGGAGAGTAAGAGGAGAGAGAGAGAGAGAGAGAGAGAAGGAAATTGTTTTTTTTTCCTCATTGAAGAACTCAGAGCTCGTCGTCTCTCTTTCTCCCCCCTCTTGGAAAAGGTCCTCGCAGACGATTCCCTTATGCAAAGAGCCGTCTCTCTCGTAATCTGAGTGCGTAGCCGCAAAGCAAAAGCCAAATCATACAATGCCTCCCAAACAAAGTAAGGTCCAACCAAACATGAATCCTACCTCAATTGATGGAGCTACGGGGCAAGGAACCGCATCACTTGGTAATCAGGTGTGTTCCATACACCCTACCTTGATGGGATGTCCTTAAACATAGGCCGACTTCATTGGGAAGGGAAAGCTATTTGGTGAAAGTATATCATAACTAACCACCATTTAGTTTACATCATTTTATCATATTGGAAATTGTGCTTACTTGCACTTTGGTATGTTTTTGAATGAATAAATTTCGTGGAAGATTTTGCATTCATGCAGCAAAGAGAAAAAGCCAAGACCTTATTGATTATGCTCGTAATACTTTAGATTATGCACTAACATTAGCATGCTTAAAAATGGGTTGTTAAAACACTTATGCATATTCGTCGATCAAGCAAAAATCATACTTTTTTTTCTTTGCATCACAAAATTTGTGAAATTAGAAAGGTAGAAGTGATGGTTTGAATCAAGTATATGAAATTCTTGAATTGCTACGATGACGTTTAAGTATATCTAGGCCATTGCAATACTAAAACATGCATTAGGCTCCTATAAACCTTCAGAGGGGAGTGTTCGCTTTTGCCTTAGGACTGATAACTTCACGTCCTCCACCCAAAAGAAAAAATAAATACAAGTCTCTATTTGTGTTTTTCATAACCACGTCGAAATGAATTCCCAAAAGCAAAGGCTTGCATTGTAGCATTGTCTAGGAAAGATATGCCTCCAAATTGTGTGGCATCATGATCAGTTTCAGTTGCGCTGCTAGGGATTCATCTTGAAGATAACTATAAACTGCACTTACGAAATACTAATATTTGTTTAAGAGCCATTCAATAAAAATGAACCCTATACACGCAAGGATAGGGCTCAACTCAACTTATTTAGGTTTTTGAAGAAACTAAGCCAATCTATTGTTACTTCATAGGGGAACGGAATGAAGAAATTCCCTATCCTTTGGAGGATATTGAAAATTACCACTAAGGCAAGAAGGACAAATGCTAGGGTCAAGAGAGGGACCCCACCTTAGTAGATGTCTCGAGCACTCACCTGCACCTTTGTTTGTGCTTGTAAATTTAGGAACACTGCTTCTATTTTTTTATTTTAAAAAAAAGAGATTGTGTAACTCCAAACTCATAAATGAGCATAGTGAATCAGGTTGAACTTTTGGAGGGTGCGCCAAACCACCCCTAGCTCACTGCCAACCCTAGCCAAGGGGGTTCTAAATGGCCATGACGGGAGTGTGGACTGAACCCGCCAGGAGAGGTCTCTTCGCAGATTGGCTTGAATGTAGGAGGATGCTTGGATGCCAAGGGGGTCTCTAGCTGTAATTCCTTGCCTCTGGGTCTTACTCAAAAAATCAACGTGACTCGAGATAGATTCTCAAGGGGCCCTTGTTACTAGTGCAAGGCGAAAACTTGGTGGAAATAAAGTGCATTCTTACGGATTGCGAATATTGTCACTTTTGAACAAGATTTGTATCTCTAATAATCTGCTAATATTAAGTACTTCTAGGGAACCTATTTGAATTTATTTTCATGTCAATGCCATAAGATTATGTGAATGAACCTTGTTCTCTAAAAAGGCTAATTAAGGAAGTTGTTTTTACATGTCACACTTAAAAGTGATAGGGCCAATTAGACAACTAAAGTACGCCAAGTGAGGGCAATGGGAGGGTGTGATCCCCAACGGGTCTGTCCTATGGCAAGGTGGTCCCAGAGAACTGGGAGGCTTCTCACAAGGTTCCAACGCTTAGAAATTGTTAGGTTAGAACCCCGACTCATGCCATTTTAGGGGAATTGAATGGGACGATGCCCTATGGGTAGAGAGGTGAAGCACCGCATCCCTCTCATTTCCCATTCTCTTTGAACCAAGTGTGGCATAGGTCTATTTCAGCTTGGTTATCTCTGTGTAAAGTAGGATGTACTAAACCAACACTAGAATGTTGTCAGGAGACCTTGACCAATAGGGACTCAAGTTTCAGGTCGATCCTAGTGGGTTTGGGTGCAAACATTCCATTGCAAGGCTGGCTCAAGAAACCCTAGGCGACAAACCCCGTGACATTCCATGGGAGTGTTGATGGCGTCGCTTCGACTCATCTCTTGATGGATTGCTAAAAACATGCTTGGACAGCTGATAGGCGGGCACGTTACATGAGGTAGGTAGCAACTATCAGTTAAGTACATTATAAAGGGGATAAGTGAGATGAAAATCCTACTAAATGCTGCAATTTTAGGCAAATATAATTCTACCTTTCTACTCTCGTGGTGGGTGAGAACCTTGAACAAGCCTTGCAAGCTGAAGATCTTGATGTAGTTTCAAGTGTTACTTGAATATGAGAAGAGTACATGAAAGGAGAACGTACTGGGAAGCAAGGTTTGACAAGAATTTTTGAGGGTTACTTGAGCAATATAGAAGAGAGTAATTTTTGTACCCTATTGGCTACCCTCATCAAGTGAGAAATCTGAAGTCTCATGTGAATTAGACTTTGCAACACCTAAGCATGTTTGACACATCATTGAAGGAGTTGTAACATCTTATGTTTTCAAGTGAGAAACAAAAGAATGAATTGGATTATATGTTTGTGGAGCATGACTCGAGTCTTGAGCTTTGAAGGATTATAATTCAATCCTATCACTTTTATAGACAATTTTGATTCATGAAAAAAAAATGGAAAGTGCATGATTAGCATTCTCAAATTTCAACATACATAGCCCTTATTTGTTTGGATCCATGCTTGGATTGCATCATGGAGATGCTAACATGATACATGTATAGCTAGGTGTGACCTTCTTATAGCAAGAGCAGCATATACACCAAAAACTTTGGCCATTTACCGGGTTCCAAGGCTGTGAATCTAATTTGAGATTGTGCAAAAAATTTACCACCTTGTTTGTTGCTTATTGATTTAGAACTATCACATTGTCTATCTCTGAGGTATAGGCAAGGATTTTCAAGTGTTTGGGTGATGAAGTTGAAGAAATGAAACTTCAATAGCAAACTGATTGCTCTATAGGCTTATTTGTATAGCAATAATGGCAACAAAACTTCATCAACATCAGTAAATTATGACGCAAGAGGTGCTTTAGCAAGATCATTACTCACATGATTTTGCTCCTAATCAAGTGCCACAGTGCAATATTATGAGCATCATAAGAGCAATGGAACTCAGCAAGTGAGTTGTTCACATGGTTGGCACGATTGATGTATTGGCATTAGGGATTTTGATGCAACCTTGATGGCAGCTAAAGTTGTAGATGCAGTCCAAATAGATCAAGCACTTGCCCCAACATTTGACATCTCACATGGATCAATTGGTACAACCATGCATCTTGGAAGCTCTCATAAATCTTTATGGTAATATTGTTTTGCAAGAGGGTTTGATGTACAAGACAAGCATATGTTAGTTGCATCAATTGCTATGGCTTATGCAGCAGCTCAATAAGGCTTATTACAATCATTGCTCAATTTGTGCAGCAATCAATATAGCCAATCAATCTGTTATGGGAAACATTATCTATATGGGTAATAATATGACTATGAGCAGCATTCATTTCCTTCTCATGCATATACTTATCATGAGTACCATCATCCATGGACAACAGTATGATTATTGTTGATCTACATAGTGATAATGTGGAAAAAATTGTGTCTAAAGCTAGTTGTAATGTGTCGTCTGTCGGCTATGCATACACTTTTTTAGCAGTCCATTGAATCTAAGCCACATTGCCCAGCACTCCCACGGAATGTTATGGGGTTTGTTGCCTAGGGTTTCTCGAGTCTACCTCGCAATAGAACTTTTGCGATCAAACCCACTAGGATCAACCTAAAATTTGGGTTCCTAGTGGTCAAGATCTCCTAATGGTGTTCCAGCATTGGGTCCCAAACATCCTACTTTATGTAGAGATACCCAAGCCAAAGCAGATCCATTTTGCACTTGGTTCAAAGAGAATGGGAAACGAGAGGGATGCGTCGATCAACCTCTATGCCTGTAGGGCATAGTCCCATTCCGATCCCCTAAAATGGCATGAATTGGGTTCTAACCTAGCAATACCTAAAGGTCATACATCTATAGAACCCTATGAGAAGCCTCCTAGTTCTTTGGGACCACCCTTCTATAAGATGGACCCATCGAGGGTCCCACCCACCCGCGTCCCTCATTAGGTGTTCTTTAGTTATCTAATTAGGTCCTACCACATTTATGGCTGACATTTAAAATCAGCTTCTTCTATTAAGCCTTTTAAGGAATAGGTCTTGTTCACATAACTTATGGCACTGACACAAAAATAGTTCAAATAGGTTCCTTGGAAGTAAAATTTATATTAGCATTTTAACTGAGATACAAGTCTTGTCCAAAAAGGACGATTCCTACAATTCGTGAGGATGTCTCTCATTTTCTCCAAGTTTTCGCCCTTGCACTAGTAACAGGGCCTCAAGAATCCATCTCGAGTCACATAGATCGTTTGAGTAGGCCTCGGAGGTAGGGAATTTACAACATGAGCCCCCCTTGGGATCAAGGCATCCTCCTACGTTCAAACTAATCCACTGAGAGGCCTCTCATGGCAGGTTTGGTCCATGTTCCCATCATGGTTATTTAGAACCCCCTTGGATAGGGTTGGTAGCCAATTGGGGGTGGTTTGGCATGCCCTCCATGAATTTAACCTGATTCATTATTCCAATTTCTTTTGTGAGTTTGGGTCATACAATCCTTTCATAGACGGTGTTCCTAAATGTACAAGCACAAACAACAATGAAGGCGAGTGCTCAGGACATCTACCAAGGTGGAGTTCCTATTTTTTTGAACACTTAGAATTCACCCTTTTTTTGGGTTTTTCTTGTCTTAGTGTCAACTACAATGGTCTTTTGAGGGGTAGGTAATACCCTCATTCTGACCCTCATTCTTATGTGAATAGGAGCCAGCAATTACGCCATTGGACTTATATCCAATAGTTCCCGGTGGTAGTTGCCCTAATTTGCTAACTTTTTTATCGGGGTTCTTGTCTTGAGATCATATATCTTAGATGATTCAATCTAGGATTTAAATTGGTCATTTGATAACCATTTTCCTCCTTAGAACTTTATTGGGGTTCCTAAGTTTACCCTAGGGTTTCACTCCCTCAGGATTTCTCAACAGAAACTTTTGTCCATTCCTCCCGCAAGCCAAGAGTAAATTTACCCTTTACAATCCTTGAGTAGTTGTGACCATCGAATGTCATGTGACAAATGGTCATTATCTCTTGTGGATACGACATTTGAGTTTTCTTGTATTGACATCGAGTTGTATCATAGTTTAAAATGATAGCTCTAAGTGTGTTTTGGACTTATCGCAGCTAGTTGCTAGGATAGAGGCCAATGAGCATGTTTACTTGACTCTAAGTCAACCTATGATCGTAATAATAATTTAAATTATTTACAATTAACCCTAAATAATTCAGATTAAGCCATAGCCCTACTTATCATATAGGGATTCATTTACTGAATTGTCTCTTGCAGTTAAGTTTAACAATTTACATGCACATATTAAATCTATCTTTTAGGATGAATCTCTTGCAGTTAAGTTTAACAATTTACATGCACATATTAAATCTATCTTTTAGGTTGAATCTCTATCATGTAGTGAAATCAAAACTATCCACAATGCCATGAAAATCCAAATGCAAGTCTTTCATGAGTTGGTGATGCAATGCGGAGCTTCTATTCTTAGAAATTCATTTCAATAAACTCATGCAAATCATAAATTGTGACTTATATTTTTTCTTTGTGCGAGGTACATGAATTCGTCATGCCTAATGTAAATGCAAACCACATCTCTCTAATGGTTTATAGAATGCCATCGTCTTACACAGTCTTCATATTATACATATCAGTAACCTAAGATGCACTCACAAAAATTCATGCCTAATAATAAGTTATTATTGCAACAACACATAGATGCTCAATCAACTTGTGGCCTATCATGACCATCATGAACTAAATTCATACGCATCTACCTTTTTGGTTATACAAATCACATGATGAAAAAATATGACTACTTTCTACGATAAGTACGCTTTATCCTTCTGCTCATAGGACAAGTCACCATAGCAGTACCTAGTTTTGGAGTGACAAATTGGCATTTATACCCAATAACCCATTTTTTAGTTCCTTTTATCTCTCAAGCATGCTAATGCTAGTGCATAAATCTAATGCTCTACAAATAAATTTAATAAAATCCTTGATTTGAATGTGCACCAATACAAAGACTTTTATACAAATTGTTCATCCTATAACATGCCTGAGTGCAATAAAACACAATTCCCAACATGACTTTATAATACAACCTAATTGGTGGTTAGCAATCATAGATTTTTTTTTGAATACTTCTTCCTACCTAATGTAGTTGATCTACGTTTATAAAAGTTTCCTACCAGAGTAAGATTTATGGAATGCACTTGGTTACCAAGTGTCATGGTTCCTTGGCCTGTAGCTCCATCAATTGATGCAGGATTCATGCTCAATTGGACCTTACTTCGCTTTGGAGGCATTGTTTAGTTCAGCCTTTCCTTCACAAATATGCACACGGCCTATTAAGGAGTCGACTCCTCGCGGAAGAATGACCATGGGAACCCTCTCAAAGAGGGGGGAGGAAGCTTGGAAGCTTCTAGGAAGATTCCCTCTTTCTCTCTCTCTCCCTCTCTCTCTTTCTTTGTCCCTTAGTGCCCTCACTCTCTCCCTCTCTCTTTCTCTCTCTCTCTCTCTCTTTCCCTATCCCTTAGTGCCCTCTCTCTCTTTCTCTCTCTCTCTCTCTCTCTCTCTCTCTCTCTCTCTCTCTCTCTCTCACATTCAATCTAACAGTAGGGGGGAGGGAAAATAAGGTGCCCCTCTCTCACCTAAAGGGGGGGGGGGATTCTATAGCATTATTGGGGGGGGGGGGGGAGGGGGGAATGGTGTGGCATGGAGTCCCCTGATCTCCATCTAGGCAGCCAGGTGGAGCACTGCCATGCAAACTATGGTTGAGGGTAAGAGAAGGGATTGTCGTCATGTTCTTTGCCTTTCTCCGCAGCTTCACTACCCACACGTCAACTCGTCTTCTCATGGTGTCGACAGCCATTGCATGCCCCCCTCCCTCTACCAACTGTGGTAGTGCCGACAAGGGGGGGGTTCTTAAAAAAAATCATTTAATTATAAGGGGGGTCTTATGGGGGCCACGGGGAGATATTACATCCTTCCCCCACTTAAGAAATCGATATGTCCTCATCTCAAAAGGAATTGAGGGAATTGTTGGTTGAGAGTACTCTCGTCAATCCATGTGGCATCTTCTTCTGGATAGTCCTTCCACTGGATGAGGTACTCTCTGAAGGTTCTACTCCTCAATCTCTTTCCCGAATATCTAAGATTCTATCTAGCTAGAGATTTGTTGATAAATACGACATATCCTAAGTCATATCCTATGGATGTATATATCTAAAATAGAAGCATATGTAAAGTGTCCTTAAGTTTGGGATATCTATCTTTTGAGGATACCACTTGTGGTAATGGACTTTTGGAGAAATAGAGAAAA
This sequence comes from Lygodium microphyllum, assembly GCF_053477565.2. Taxonomy (NCBI): domain Eukaryota; kingdom Viridiplantae; phylum Streptophyta; class Polypodiopsida; order Schizaeales; family Lygodiaceae; genus Lygodium; species Lygodium microphyllum. Next base: position 161,697,290 of record NC_141143.1, read on the forward strand.
AAGAATGAAGAAGAAGAAGATGAACATGAAGAGAGCTTGAGCCTCCATATCACATGCTATCCACTCTCTGTTGCGGATCTCTCCCCCTCTCTTTTCATTTGGTATCAGAGCATCGCTATGCTAAGGGAGTCCTGAGACTTGTCGGAATGTATTTTCTTGCTGATGGGCAAGATGGTTCTATGGCCTTGGTTGGAACTGAAGGTTGATTATTGGAGACTACAACCTTTCTAGCATGAAGTCGACCCCTTGAGCCTTTCCTGCTAAAGCTGAGAAGGGGTGCCACATCGTAATGAGTTTGTTTGTGGATGCACGGACTCCATGTGTTAACCCCAATTTGAGATGGCGGAAAAAGGAAGGAAAAAGCATTTAAAAACATGAAAAAAGAGCAAAGACACGCAGGCGACCTCCAAAGCTAAGCCGGGGCAAAAAGCACAATTTTAAATGAAAGGTGCCTCAAAAAACTTGGAAAACTCTTGTAAAAGAGCGCCAGGCTCGCTCCTGTGCCAATTGTAAAATATTAGACGGGTGTAAGCTAGAGGCATAAGGCTAGAAGAGGGAAATGGAGAAAGGACCTTGTCACAATGGCCGGTCATGTAAAAAAGGGATGGGTGCCCACGGGATTTTGGGGCTTGTATATAAAGTTCAAAAAATGAATGGAAGCTCATTCTTTGGTGTGTGGCTAACAAGAGCTCTCTTCTTCTTCTCTTCTCCTCATCTTCTTGCTTGTGTGTGCTCTTGAGAGAGGGAGTGTGAGAGTGTGAGGGAGTGAGTGTGAGAGTGAGGGATCAAGAGGGTGAAGCTCTTCACCATCTCCTCTTCTCTTCTTCTCTTCTCTTCTCTTTTCTCACGCACATGGCTATGGAGGATGGAGCTTGGAGATGGAGGAGGCTTGAGGATGCTTGAGCTCGCATATAGGATCGTGGAGCTACCGGGGTGTGCGAGAGAGGAGGCAACTCGTATCAGCATCAAGGTAAGCTCACTACACTCATAGGGATTGACGGCGCGTCGGCTAGGTGAGAGATAACCATTAGAGCTCGCTTGAAACACTTGAAGCAATAAGCAGTCCGTGGGTCTTGGCGGTTGAGCGTGAGCTCCCACAACATTTTGGTTCCATTGCCGGGACCAACGGATTCAAACTTGAGCATTTGCGCACCTCATATCAAGCATCAAAGTAAGGGATTCATCCCCGAAACGGAGCTTGAGATAGGTAGGAAGTTTGGGTGTTTTTGATCTTCAAAACAAGTAAGTATTTTGGGATATTTTGTTTGTTTGATGATTTGGAAACATGGAGAAATTATTTCAGTTTTTTGCTTTCGATTCTTGTTGCATTTAGCGTAGGTTAGGATTAGGAAATCGCACTAGAGAAGGGTAGGGTTTAGTGTTGCAAAATAGGGCAAAAATCGTGCAAAAAATGGTAAAAAGTTCACTTGTGATGCCTAGGATTGGCAAGTGAGTGATTCGGGACATCAACACCATACCTGCGAAGGGCTATACGAGCCAAGAGGCCAAGTGAGAGCTGATTTGTAACCATTTCAAAGAGAGAGAGAGAGAGAGAGAGAGAGAGAGAGAGAGAGAGCCATCGCACGATTCGATCCGATCGCACCATCGACGAGCCTACCGCTCTATTCAGGTATATGAATCCCTTCCCCTATCCGCCTAGATAGGATGTGGAGGTTTATGCTTACTATGATTGATTAAATTGCAAGAATCGAGCAAAATCGACCTCTCGCTGTCGTTGTCGTGCCACGTTCAGCCTGTCCGAGTGGTCGCTTTTGGGCCAAGTCCTAGAATTGCCCCTCGGCCCTCTTTCATTTGGCCCACTCAGCCCGAAACCCTAATCGGCCCTCGGCCCGACCTACTCAGCCCATCCGATTCAACCATTCGGACCATCGACTAATTCGCCCTCACTGTCCAAGCCAAACCGTCCAAGCCAACCTGTTTGAGCAACTTTGTCCAAGTCTACGCCTTGGCCCGTTCGAGTCTACCCTGTTCGAGTCACAAATTCGGCCCTCGGCCCATGTACCTTGGCCCATTTGAGTGACCCACTCGGACCCTGCAATTCAAACCAGCTAGGGCGAGTGTAAAATTTTATCAAATTTTCAGAAATTTGACCTGACCCGGCTAGAGCTCAGCAGCACAAACTATTGAAAGTCCTTCTGATGCTCAGAAATTTGACCTGACCTGCTAGAGCTCAGCAGCGCAAACTGTCGAAAGTCCTCCTGATGCTCAGAACTTGATTCTGGCACACAGAATAGACAAAATCGTAGGGAGCAGTCGCTTAGCAGCTTGAAGTAGGCAAGAGCAAGACCCAGAGACCTAGACGCAAAGCACTGAGCAGTTAAAACCTGATTGGCCAAAAACAAACGAGGCAACATATTAGAAAAACCCTGAACCCTGTCAAGGTGGCCAAAAAATTGACCAACAAGCCTATCAGGCCGAAACAAAGCGAGAGTGCGTAAGATACTTCGAGATTGGTTGCTGCACTCACCTTGAAATTCCGCACTTGAATGCACTTAAGGAAATTGAAAGCCTTATTGAGCACAAGTGCACGAGAAGCGACAGCACACTGAGTGACCATAAATTGAGGATTGTATTCAATAACTGAAGGAACTCACTCAGATAAACCACTCAAGGAACCCACCAGTAGGAGAGGACCCAAGACGTAGACAAACCATCAATGCGCGAAGTAGGACCAAGCATGTGGCGTTAATGACGTGGATTTGACAAATCTACTCAACCTGATTGACAGCTTGGTGGAGCATGACAACACGAAAATGGCAGAAGGAGGCTCAGACCATAGGTCTAATGAGGAACTCGACTTGAACGTCTTTCCGGAGGCTATTCAGCAGAGCTGATCAGCAGCTACGATGCACATGCCCGGTACGAGCACCACGGTAGGACAACAGACGCTATCATCACAGACCTAGAGGAAAAGAGAAAACTAGTTCACAAGGCTTTGCAAAGCATGGTCGAATATAATAGGGACCAGCAGGCTAGGAGCCAAAGGCAAAGCACAGAGTTGCATGAGGTACAAGGAGTGCTGAACTTAGCAGGTAGAAATCGAGCAGATCACGAGAGAACCCTAGAAGGAGACTTGACGTTGAGTGAGCTTCTCATGAAGCAACTGCTAGATAACACGACAGTAGAGAAAAGTGCCGTGGCGCTAGCGACATCGCTGCTTGCAGGATTAGGAGTGAACCAAGGCTCAAAGAGCCAGTCTAAAATCCCTATTGTTGCCAAGCAACTCGACAAATACCAACCCCACAACGATCCATACAGCTTTGTAGAGTAGTTCAAAAAAGTCTGCAAAGCCAACGGCCTCAACGACCTGACTCAACGCTCTCAAGCATTCGGGCTCTGCTTAGGTGATAAGGGAAGGACTTGGTATACAAGCCCAGATGCCGCAGAACGAGCCAACTTCAATGGGCTCAAGGATCTCTTCATTAAGATATTTTCCGAGCCTGGACACTCTGATAATCTGCTAGTACGCTTGATGAACGTCAAGCAGAAAGAGAAGGAGGACATTTGCGACTACGTAACCCACGTGAGCAGTCTCTTCAAGAGAATCCCTATGGGTGAGCGACCGACTAAAAGAGCAGTTTCGACTATATTCATCAGCGGAATTTGAGACGAGGAGTTATATAAGGCTTTGGCAGGCAATTCAAGCTTACAACAAGACGCGCTAGCTAGAGTGTTTGAGGAAGCCATCAGAGTCGATGATCAACTGAAAGAGCGGAGCTTCAGGATCTCGAACCTAGAAGAGACCAACTCGTGAAGCTCAGAGAGAGTGTTAGCCTCTAGTGAGCGATCAGTCCCATCATCCCAAGATAAGGGGAAGGCCACCGAGGCGAACCAAGACTTGGCTGATGTAAAGATGGAGTTAGCCAAGTTGTAAGACATGTTGAGATGACCAACGCGCCCACATGTCCAATGCGTTTACTGTGGTGGAAACCACTTGCTAGCCGAGTGTCAAGACCCTAGGTCAAGACCTTGTGCTAATTGCGGTAGGTTTGGTCATGACATCGCGCATTGTAGATTACCAAGAAGACTTCCGTACTCGCAACCCTACCACCAGCCTTACCTAGCAAACATGCCATAGCTATTCTTCAGAAGGGGAGCCCCATTGGCCCTTCCCGCGCCTAGCGACATTAAGCTAGTTGTTCCTAGGATGGACATAAACCCTACTGCATACCCAGACCACCTGGTCCTTACGTGACCCATCCACCGAGCGATGCTCCAGTCCACTACGTGGAAGAACCAAATGAGAAAGAAACTTACATATGCCCTTACATCTCGCATGACAATGAGGGCAACACTATCCTCATGGATTATCGCCCCGTGCCGGTGATGGAGTTAGGAAGAGGACGAGGTAGAGGCCTAGGAGGGCAGACGTAGGATCCAATCACCTGTTGGACTTGTGGTCACCCAGGTCATGTCTCATCATGCTGCCCTGAAAGAGAGCAACAAAATAGAGACAAGGCTGACCAAAGGTGTGCTGAGTGTGGAATCACTCATCTCTTCGTCGATTTCCCAAAGCGAAAGCCGTCTTCTAGCTCAGTCAATGTACCATCTGTCCCATTGGGGCTGTTTGGTGTCGAGAACCTCAATGGGGAGGCTACACCTATCCCATTGTGGGTCATGACCCGTGCTCGGACAAAGCAGGCCGACATATCACTACTAGGACCTAGCAACCTTGACACAGCTTTGATAGGGAAGAAAAGTCACAGGTGGAAGAAAAAGAGGTCGAAAGCTAAAATCGCACTAAAAACGGAGAGTGCTACAACTATGCCTACTAGAAAGAAGGTCTTTGATGCAGAGGCAGAGACTTCAATCCCTAAGACGGACGAAAAGGGAAGTGCTAAGGTAGGGAAATACCCGTATCTCAAGCGACAGTTAGAGGCCATAGAAAAAGTGAAGGAATGGGTGAAGGAGGCTCAAGAGCATCTAAAAGACGCTGAGTCCATCATAGAGGATGAGATCGATGATCTCTCCAGCATAAGCATGCCAATCTCACCTCCTCAACCAAAGTCGAGAGAAGCAACTACACCACAAGTAGTGCCGCTAAGGCCAAGCCTTGATGCTACAGGGCCGCAGATCAGTCACGGCCATTGGCCAGGACAATCTAGGTTAGGAGAAAGATAAGCACCCAATGATCTCCTGACCATGTTGGTGACTACCCTTGTAACACTTAGCCTGGGATTTCTGCTTAGGTAGCATCCCACCCTATGGCAAGATCTTAAGCAGTGGGTTGAAGGGTCACGAGAGTAGGTCACAATAGACCTTCATGACCATGATGCAAAGATGCAAATACCGAGTTTGACACATCACTCTATGCCTAAATCCTTACACATTAATGCCTTTTGGGAAGGTTTCGAGATGCATGGGGTCTTATCAGTTCTAGCCCTAGGCGATACAATGAGAAAGGGAATCATGGACATGGGAGCTGGGGTTAGTGTGCTTAGCCACGTGGTGCTTCAGACTTGGAGAAACCCAGCCTGTCGAAACTGCTAGGTTTAATGTCATATTAGCAAAGATATGAGAGTCAAGTCATTCGGGTTGCTTAAGAATTGGCCAGTGAAGATCGCAGGTGTCCAATTCTCTGTGGACTTTATAGTCATGAAGGGAGTGGACTACGTATCCTATTAGGCCGACCCTGGATGTGCAACGCTAGAGTCATCGAAGATTGGGGTAACGGCTTGATCTTCCTTGGCAATAGAATGGATGCTATGAGAATAGAGAAGGACACTTGGAAGACCTCACCAGTCGACTTAGATGCCATCTTTGCTATGCTCAAGGGTAACACCCAGGTCAAGAAGTCCTATGGGCCCTTGACCAAGTATATTCCATGCCCAGAGGACGAGCGGGATTGGATGCACGTCCTTGCTACAATCGACCTGCCATTCTCAGATCATGAGGCATATGAGCAAGCCATCAAAACAATCGGCAAGTCTAACGACACACCCTCCATACTAGTCTGCATGATGGCAGGAACCCTTCGTGGGAAACCTAAGCCTGTCAACTTCCAAGTCCCAACCAAGAAAAGGGAACTCCAGGAGATACCGGAATACTTAAAGGACAAGCTAGCTGGAAATCCAGCTGCAAACTTCAAACCACTCCAGGATCTCTTAGATGAATCCAAGTGGCAATGGACTAGAGTGCATGACTTAAACCTCATGTATAACTGGGCCCTAGTTCCTGACCAATGACAAGAGATATAACAATCCCTAGGAGAAGACGAGTAGTTTGACGAAGAGGATTCCAACGACGAATACGAAGACTTCCAATCCTTCAGTGAACGAAAGTGAAGGTGAGGTAGATACCGTGGAATATGACACTGAAGGACAAGAAATAGAGGAAATACAAGCAGACTCCAAGCCGCAGAAAAAGAGTATCTTCAGGATAGAGCGAGGAGTCATGTGCATGGAATGTGATCGTCCCTGGTTGGAACACGTAGGAGCCATAGACCTTGAGCAAGTAGGCCTAGCCCAGCCTGACATCAGTGCTTAGGGTAGAGTCGCCGTCCGAACTGCGCCCACCAGGGGAGACCACTTCTTCTAGTGAGGACGGGGAGTTCGACTTTGAGTCGGAGGTTAGTTTGGATAGTGATCCAGAAATCCCTAGGCCGCGCACGGTGAGACGCACCAAGGGGGACCTACCCGTCCACCTGAGGCGCAGACGATTAAGGCTGAAAAAGGAAAAACAACCTAGGGATACACAAATGGAAGAATAGCGAAAACTGCAGGACCTCCCTAAACGATTTACGAAATTCAAAAAAGAGGATAGGGTAGCAGTTGTGTTAGGTGCCAAGCGTCAAGGGCAAATGAGCGAACCAATCGAGGGACCAGCCAAGGTCAAGGAGGTGAACCTAGCCCAGGAAGGGGAAATACCCCAACCAGTCTTCATTGTCAATGACTTGACCGAGGAAAAAGAAACGAGTATTGTCGCTCTCTTGCGAGAGTACATAGACGTGCTCGCCTGGTCTTTAGAAGAGCTTAAGGGGGTAGATCCGAGTGTCGTGACTCACAACATACCCATGACGCCTGACACAACACCGGTCAAGTACCGACCGTACCCTATGAATCCAAAACATGCTCATGTTGTCAAAGAGGAGATTGATAAGCTGATGAGAGTGGGATTCATTTACGAAATTGAACACACAGACTGGGTATCTCCCATAGTCATCGTGATGAAGAAGAATGGAAAAATCCGAGTGCGCGTCAATTACAAGAAGGTGAACGCTGCTACTAAGAGGGACAACTATCCATTGCCATACACCGAGCACATGCTTGAGAGAGTGGCATGCAAGGAAGCCTACAATTTTTTGGACGGCTTCTCAGGGTACAACCAGGTGCAAGTGCATCCTATGGACAGGCACAAGACTGCCTTTGCCACTGAGTGGGGCGTCTTTGCTTACATAGTCATGCCCTTTGGGTTGACTAATGCCCCTGCCACTTTCCAACACCTCATATGCACCATCTTTAAAGACATGCTTCGCAAGGAGTTGGAAGTCTTTGTCGACAACCTCTGTGTCCGCTCGACCTAGATAGAACACTTAGACAAACTCCGTGCAGTCTTTGAGCGATGTCGCTTATATCGTCTCTCCTTGAACCCCTTAAAGTGCTAGTTTTGGGTAGAGCATGGATGCATCTTAGGGCACATGGTGTCAAAGAATGACATTGCCATTGACTTCTTGAAAGTCAGTTGTTGACCTTCTACCCCGAATCAACTACAAGGGAGTTCAATGCTTCCTAGCCCATACGGGGTACTATCGACGGTTTGTACTAAACTATGCATTGATCACCAGACCTTTGTACAAGCTGCTGATCGTCTTCGAATGGACCAAGGCATGCCAACGAGCATATAAAGAATTGAAAAAGGCTCTAAACACAACACCAATTCTATGATCCCCATATTGGACCATTACTTTCCACGTGCATATCGATGATTCTAAGTTTGCCGTGGGGGCAGTGTTGTGCCAACCTGGCAAACATAACTTAGACTATCCAGTGAGCTTTGCTAGCAGACAACTCACTGAGATGGAAATGAACTACTCGACGATAGAAAGAGAAGGATTAGCCATGGTGTTTGCTGTGAAGAAATTCCGGCACTATCTTTTGGCCACACCTTTTACCTTTTTTGTGGACCATCAAGCCCTACTCTATCTAGTACACAAACCTTGCGCTATAGGATGCATAGCTCGATGGCTCCTTCTACTCTTGGAATTTGACTTCTCCGTGGTTGTACGAAAAGGAAAACACCACTACATTGCTGACCATATGTCACGCATTGCCACGGGAGAAGCCGCTAGACAAGGCATTGTTGACGAATTATCCGATGCCCATCTATTTAACCTGTCCAGCGAGAGAGAGATTTATTCAAGGCTGATCTAATGCCATATTGGGTGGATGACATAGTCCAAGTACTTGAACACGGACTGCCTGATCGACCGATAGAAAAATCCTGACTTAGGTGATTAATCCTTATATCCAGCCCTATTAGCTGCTCGCAGGCCAACTCTATAGGCTGGGGCAAGACGGATTGCTATGCAAATGTGTATGCGAACATGAGATGCACGATGTGCTCTCAGAGGCACACAACAGCATTGCTGGAGGGCACTTTAGCGAAGATACGACATCACGAAAGGTGTTGCAATCTCAATTGTGGTGGCCCACACTTTTCCGTGATGTAGCGCATTGTGATGAGTGCCAACATACAAAAATCCCAATTCGCAAGGATAAGATGGAGTTGACCCCAGTTATTGCACGACAACCCTTCGAAAAACGGGGAATTGACTTCATAGGACCCATCAGTCCTACGCCACAGTATTCACAGGCCAAGTACATCATTGTGGCCACGGACTACCTCACGAAATGGGCAGAGGCAAGAGCGACACGAAAAAATGATGCTAGGATGACTGCCAAGTTCTTATTTGAGCAAGTGATCTCGCAATTCGGTTGCCCCATCGAACTGGTCAGTGACCAAGGCACGCACTTCATCAATGAAGTGATAGCGCATCTCTCGTCCACCTTTCTCATCATCCATCGCAAATCCTTGCCATACTACTCTCAGGCAAACGGTCAGGGGGAATCCACGAATAAGATTTTTGTCAATGTCCTGACCAAGGTGGTCTCAGCCTCACGCAGTGACTAGGACAACAAGTTGATAGGAGCTTTGTGGGCTTACCGCACAGCTTATAAAACGGCTGTCGCGGTCAAACCCCCTTCAGGCTAACCTATGGAACTGAAGCGGTTCTACCGTTAGAATTCTTCGTTCCTAGCCTGAGAATAGCACTAAAAGAATGATGGGAAGGGAAGGAGGCATGGACACAATACCTGGTCGAACTCGAATGCCTCTCAGAGACTCGCCTTCTAGCCACCCATGCGCTTATATGTGAGAAGGCCCGATGCAAGAGTTGGTTTGACAAGCATGTCAAGCAACGTGACTTTGAACATGGTGACTTAGTGCTCCTCTACTCAGTTAAGGGGCATAAGCAAAAAATGAAATTTAGAGGTCTTGGACTTTTCAAAGTTTGTGCGATCAGCCGCACAGGCAATGTCGATCTCGAGACCTTAAACGGTGAGGGCATAGGCTTCTTCAATGGCAGTCGTGTCAAGAAGTACTAGCCTCCCATCCATCCTTTGCACGAGCCCCCAATGTTAGAACCGCCTATCAAGATACGAGTGGCCACAATCACTGAGATTGATGATGAGGATGAGGAAGCCGTAGAGCCCGCATACCTCCATATCATGGTCACTGCAAAACAAACATGCGCTTTCAATGCTTTGATCGACTAGGGAGCAAACTTCAATGTCTTAACTCACGATCATTGGACTCAACTTGGCAGACCACCACTTCAACCCACTAATGCGAAATTAAGCCCATATGGGGCCCATTCCTACGCACTTCTCGGCAAGTGCAGAGCCATCATTTCTATCGAGTCTGAGACTATCCCAATGATTTTTTATGTGTTGCTAAATGCTAAAAACGCAGGCACGGAGTCGCTGCTGGGGCGAAATTTCAACAAGCAGACTCACTGCAATGTTGATTATGAGTTGTAGCGCATCCACCTTGCAATAGGCAATGTTTGCATTGTCATGGCTTTCAGCAAGGGCTGCGCGACCTCATCACTATCCGCAACACCACCGGTAGAAATATCCATAACCAAGTCCAAGGAGGGGGGTAGTGCGCAGCTGCCACCTCCCAAATTTCATGAATTACAGCCCACAATAGCAAAACCTAAGGCCCAATAGCCTAGATTTCAATGGCAGCCTAAGCAACCGCAACAACTGACGCGTAGGAGTCGACGCTTCTATCCTCATAAAACCAAAAAATCTAAACCTAGGAGGCCAAGACGCAGTCACAGAAAGCGCCGCATGCAAGAGGTCCCTAAAGCCCTCTTGCATGCGCAAGGCTACTACGAGGGCAACATCTGGCTGTGGATCCCTAAGGCCTACACGGCCAAAGGCACTACTCATATGCCGCCCTCAAGCTTGATCAACCCAAGTCCCATAAACCCTCCAAACCATAAGCCACAGTGCTCTCCAAAACCATAGCCATCCGACTCATCCACGCCTAAACCCAAGAGAGTCACCTAAGCCTATCAACCCAAACAATAGACTCCGTCACACAAGAGTCATCACCCAACCAAGTCAATTCGACTCCCCAAATCCAACCTGAATGCAACAGTCTGTCCGTCGTGGCTACTCCTAATCCACCCATAATCCAAGCAGCCCCAACCGCAGACTCAAGAACACTCCCAACCGCAACTCTTCATTGTCACATGCTCTAGTTCTAGCAAACCTCGACCACCCGTTGGCCTTATGCCCTCCTATGAATGCAAATCCTTTTTAGTGATGGCTGCAAACCTCGCTGAGGACATCGAGGATGATGTGGTGGAATGCATTAAATGACTAGACACCACCTTCATGCTGATAGCACTAAGCTATGATCGCTTGGACTTAGGACTATTGGAGGAACCCTTTGCAACTAAAGTTAAAACGATGCCATGCTCTTGGGAGACCTTTGAATTCGCATTTGCAAAAGCTTCTCGCTCCACTGTTGAATTGCTCAACAGCGAGATCTCCAAGGAGCAAGCCATCAAACAGCGCCTCATCACATCATACGATTAGCGAACCACTTATGCTATCACTGATCAAGAAATTACAGCGTTATCAAAGCTCGCTGATACTGACTCCCCATTCTTGAGGCATTGGTACACTCTTAGGCTGCAATGGGAAGTTGAAGGGTGCCACATAATGACCAACGCTGAGCAGCGCCGCACTATCAAAATAGCGGAATACGACCCCACATATGTCGCGCCAACCTCTATAGAGTGTTAACCACTCTTCGAGGCTGACCCATGGAAGAACACATCAAAGGACACCCCTACCTTGATCGCTTGTTGACTAAGGAAGAGTTACACATTGCTAGCCGTGTCAACTCTGGTGACTTCCTAACAGATGTTCTCACATACATCACGCAAGTGGGGACTCGACCCTTTGATCTGGACCGCGAAGCTCACTTAGAATACAACCCCCAGCTCTATGATTAGCTCCTTCACAAGTAACTCCTACACCACCATGCCGAACGTCCTTGCCCTTCTGACCCTAAATCTTAGGAAGGATTCTTCTCAAGCTGGAAGGGGAGGGGGTAAGGTGAATCAAATCAGGCCAATCAAATCAAAATTAGTGAAACACATAAACATATATTATGAAAAACGGATGGGGTAGGAAAAAGGGCATGGAAACTTTGAAGTAAAGGGCAAAAAGTCAAAGTCTGAAAAGGAAAATCTACATTGGTTCTTAATGAATTCATTCAAAAAGCATAGAATTTTTCTTTTTCAGCACAATCAGCAAGTTACTATGTGGAAAGCACTAATTAAAATTATGGTTTATGACAAGAACATAAAATGTCGCAACAAGACTGTGCCCACCGACTCCCGTTCACGAAGGAGGAAAGAGCGCAGTATGGCATATCCCTAGAAAACTGCCCCTACAATCAACTGAAGTTTCAGACCATCTGAAACATCGAAGAAGTAGTATCGAAGGAGGAAGCAGCCAAGAGAGTCATCGAGCAGTGTAATCTCACCAAGTACCTGGAGAAATTTGCACAAGAGCCTGACCACACGAAGTGTGTGGAGTTTCTCAGGACATACAACCCTGACAAGGAGTACAACACCGTGATGGTGGGAAGGGGAGAAAATGCTAAACAAGTACAGGTGCACTTGAACCCAGCCTTGGTGGAGAAGGCATTGGGATTGGAATCGAAGATAGAGAAAAAACAGAAAAGGGATGTCTACACCATGCTAAAAATGAAAAGAGAGGAGGTGCTAACCAATGACGGTATCAGCATTCTTGACATCCCTGATGCTGAAGCACGGCTACAGTCAAAACTAGTGCATGCACTCTTCTCCAGCCCCAGCACTACAATGCCTTAATGCATCAAATCAGCGTGCCTATGCTGGAGAATGTAGGAGCCCACACCTTAGATGAAGTCGACTGGAATGGGTATGTCCACAAAGACATCGACTAGGTGGCTAAAGCATTGGGTTTGAGAAGCACGCCAGCAGGTGGAGAGTCTCCAGCTTCCAAGGCCACAGAAAGGAATAAGGCCTTGTCCAAGACCTCATTTATCGGCTACCGAAGCATTTTGACTGAGCTCATCTAGGAGGCAGTAAAGGATACACAGAATGCAAAATAAGGAGAAGGAGAAACGCTGGATAGGTCACCCCCTCACCAGGACAAAGAAGGGTCCACCGATAGAACCGAGATCGAGGAAGAAGGGGAAGAACAGAAAAGCAGAAGACGACCAAGAAACCCAAGAAGAAAATAGTCCAAAGGAAGAAAAAGGATGAGAAGGCCGCAAGAAGGAGAAAGAGAACTTGGAAAGGGCCAAAAAAGAATCCCTTGAGGAGGCCAATGAGAGGGAGAAGAAGAAGAAACATGAAGAAGAAAAGGAAAATGAAGAATTACAGAAGGCAAAGAAGGCATCAAAATAGGAGGCTGAGGAGAGAAAAAAGAAGGAAAAGGAAGAAAAAGACAAAAAGGAGGAAGAACGCCAAAAAATAGAAGCGGAAAGGAAAAGAAAAGCCGTTGAGGAAGAAGAGGAACTAAGAAGAAAGGAGGAAGAAGACATGGGTGAGGCTACACAAGGAGGGCATATGAATTGGGGAATCTGAGATTGCAAAGAGAAGAAGGGCTTGGTTCTAGCACACAAGCGCTGGAAATTGTGCTGCTCGCTGTCATTGAGGGCAAGGGCAAAGCCCCAATTCACCCGATTCCTCCCCTCATGGTGCCTCCCACTGAACCAACCACCATCGCCCCCAGCATCCTGAACATTGCCGATGTTTCAAATTTCATAGCATGGATGCAATACTTCATCAACAAAGAAATGGCTCAGGGACAAAGCACCGAAACTATGGCCACAGGGCAAAAGAGGCCAGTCACTAATGTAGAATCAAGGCAAGACCCTAAACGGCAGAAGGTGGAAGCCTCGACATCACCAATCCACACAATGATGACGCCATTAGCTAACTACGACGAGTACATCGCCGAGCTACTCTCCCAATTGGAGAAAGCTAAGGAGGAACAAAAGATAGTTGTGCCTGAGTTGGAGACTGAAAAGGTGTCAGTAGTCTTCCAACTTGACAAAACTAGAATGATAGCCATGCAGCAAAGGGAGATCTTGGATCTCAAGCAAGAAGTGAAGGCTAAGGACGATAGGGAAAAGCACTAGAGGCAGCTATTAGACAATGAAACACAGGAACTTGTGAAAATGCAGAGAGAACACAAGCTCTTGATCATGCAGTATGAGGAGCTCATTGCAAAAACCACCAAAGTCAAAGCGCTTATGGCTAAGCTTAATTCCAGGGACGAGGAAAGAAAACAGAAGATGGGGTAGTCGCAGAATGAGATCGAGTCCCTGACCGATTAGCTAAACTCCAAAAAATAATAACAGGAGAAACTGGTCAGAGAACGGGAAGACCAAGAACAAAGGCTCATGACCCTGGCTCTAAGGCAAGGAGAGAGCCTAGAAGAGATGAACAAGAGAGTAGAGAAGTGGGCCACGAAGAATGAAAAAAGGGTGAAGACACTGGCACGACACCTTGCTTTGGTGGAAAAATAGAAGATCATCATAGAGAACAAGGCAGAAGCCGTCCAGGTGGCCTTTGGTGCCCAACAAAAGGCCTTCCTCAACACAATCATGGACACCACCTGCCCAAAAGAGGGAGAATCATTGGAGGTGGCACAAAAGAAGCTTAACATTGCACGCAAAGCCCTACATGTAGGACTGCAGATGCCACCCCAACCTGCGGAGGTTAGACTGAGCCTGGAAGAGCAAAGGAAATACCTACTGTTGGCTGGCCTAACCCCCCAGGAAATAGATACCATAGGATTTGAAGAGGGAGCACAACAAGGAGACCGGCAGGGGGAGGAAGTAGAACTCGAATTCAACATGGGCAGATTCAGAGAGGATGTGATCCCACAACCCCCCTCGCCGCAGTCTCAAGAGCAACAATAGGAGGACCCATCTGCGGAGAGACAAGCCGCACTTAAAGAGAGACGTATAAAGTTAGTTGAAGAAGCCAGGAAGCAATTAAGGGCCAAGCCAGCCGTGTAGCCGTCCGCACCCCTCCCACCTTGCCCTAATGACATCCCAGCTGGATTCCACATAGAGCTAGTGGTTTGGGAGAGACAAGAAAAAGAAAAGGATCCATTCACCTTTAGCTTTCTCCTACCCAACAGCCTGTGGAGGGTCTTGCTGCTTAAGGTGATGGAGGAGGTGATCGCGATTGGTGGCCGACTAGGGAAAAAGTGGCTAGAAGAGAGAGAGAAGACCCCCACCTCTTGGGGAGCTGAAGAGGTTGACTACTAGCAAAACAAAGTTTTTGAGTTCCACATACAATACAGGGCTATAAAAGCCAACCCATGTAGAGGAGGCAAGTATGCGACATTAGTATGCTCGCTTGGGTGGCGTTTTGTAACACACTGCCCTTTGAGAGGAATAACCCCACACACATGGCATACACTCGAAGGGTAGGTGTGGATTTTGATACCACCCTCCACGGGTGTTACGACTTCCCCATTTGCTATAACTCCAATGCAGTATCCTTCGAACATACCCTCCTCTTTAACTCAGAAAGCCTAGATGACTCTATGACGTGCTTCCTCGCAGATTTCTCTTCATGTCTCGATCCAGCTTTTGTAACTACATGTGACTACCTTAGATTACTTAAGCTATTACTTAAGCAGGACCTGACTCTACAAGAGCACAGCCTGCCTCCCCTCTTCTTCGACCCTAACGCCATTGATAGCTGTGCCATGGCTCGTCTAATGATGAGGGCTAGTCTCCTCCCCTCTTTTTGCCTAGCCCTCCTAGAAGACATGAATGATAGCCAATTTACTAGATGCAATCACCCTTTCCTCTCCACCACCTCTCTCCACGTCCGCATGAAACTGAAAGGATACATGCAAAGCTACCAATTTTTGAGCAAATCCATTCGACCCCCTTCCCCTCCTCATTCAGATGAAGAGAATTAGACCCCTAGCTGTCGTTCCACTACTGTAACTTCAAAAAAGAAAAGAAAAGTAAAGTAAAGTAAAAGTGAAGAAAAGAACAACATGAAAGGAAAAGCACGAAAAACACTCTCCATGACTGGACAACATAGCCCACTTGCACAAGCACTTACCACCACATAAAGCATGATCACTAAACCTAGGGGTTCTCAAGTTAGGCGTGCCTGATGGCTTCGGTTGGCCGGCTCCACTACTAACCCCCTAGCCCTTTTGCTCTGCCACTTAACACTTAGGGCACATCAAGGGTAGGACATACCTAGGGAGGTAACACTCACCTATGATTAGACCTGTCACCCTAAGCCACTTGCACCACACCTCCCTTGGCACAAATGGGGTCCTCAAGTGTGGGACATCACCCAGGCTTGCATGCGGTTAGACCCACCTCCCCATTCCACTAGCACGAGCACAATGCACTAACACAATGAGTAGGCACTCCCCTTAGGAACAACACCGCACCTTCTCCTTTCAGGCATCACAAAAAGCAACAAACCACCAACTTCGGAGGCCCCCATCAACCACGCAATATCCATTTCGCTTCTCCGACAAAAATCATTTCACAGCTTCCACAAGCACCTGAGTCTCCAAGTGGCCCTTACCTTTACACCACTTGGCCAATTGCTTGCAAACCTACAACAACACAGAAGTGCCATGGGACTAGCACCCATCTAGGAGGGGGTAATATTAACCCCAAGTCAAGATGGCAGAAAAAGGAAGGAAAAAGCATTAAAAACATGGAAAAAGAGCAAAGACACGCAGGCGACCTCCAAAGCTAAGCCGGGGCAAAAAGCGCAATTTTAAATGAAAGGCGCCTTAAAAAACTTGGAAAACTCTTGTAAAAGAGCGCCAAGCTCCCTCCTGTGCCAATTGTAAAATATTAGACGGATGTAGGCTAGAGGCATAAGGCTAGAAGAGGGAAATGGAAAAAGGACCTTGCCACAATGGCTGGTCATGTAAAAAAGGGATGGGTGCCCATGGGATTTTAGGGCTTGTATATAAAGTTCAAAAAATGAATGGAAGCTCATTCTTTGGTGTGTGGCTAACAAGAGCTCTCTTCTTCTTCTCTTCTCCTCATCTTCTTGCTTGTGTGTGCTCTTGAGAGAGGGAGTGTGAGAGTGTGAGGGAGTGAGTGTGTGAGAGTGAGGGATCAAGAGGGTGAAGCTCTTCACCATCTCCTCTTCTCTTCTCTTTTCTTGCACGCACAGCTATGTAGGATGGAGCTTGGAGATGGAGGAGGCTTGAGGATGCTTGAGCTCGCATCTAGAATCGTGGAGCTACCAGGGTGTGCAAGAGAGGAGGCAACTCGTATCGGCATCAAGGTAAGCTCACTACACTCATAGGATCGACAGCGCATTAGCTAGGTGAGAGATAGCCATTAGAGCTCGCTTGAAACGCTTGAAGCAATAAGCGGTCCGTGGGTCTTGGCAGTTGAGCGTGAGCTCCCACAATACCATGGATGGAAAAATGAGTCACAGTTTGTAGTCAAGCTCTGGCACCTGACCATGGCTCCACTGGCATGCAATGTCATATAAAGCGACGCATGCTGAGTGAACTAAGAGTGATAGTCCAATCTGAGATCACAAACGTCCTAATTGCTGTGGTGCTGTATTCCCAAACACTCTAGAAGTCGGCACCATCCTGTCAATAGAAGCCAGGAGGAGCCAGCACACAAGCTATCTACGAGGCATAGAAGGCTATTTCGAAGGAAGATGCATGAAGACATTTCCAGAAGAGGCCTATAAAGGCAGTGTGCCTGGTGCTACTGGTTCTTCCCTTTCCTTCTTTGCTTTGCTTCCAAAATCTACAGTCCCCAAATAGTAATGCAAATCCGAAGCAGGATCTTGAGGATAGTATGAAGGTGTCACAGCTGGATGTCTCGGTGTGTAACTTCTTGATTGTTCAGAATCCTTTGGCAAAGGTAACTTCGAAAAGGAAGCTTCTAGCATCTACAGGTTATACATCTGGTCATATGTAGCAGTGCTAGCTAGGTTGTCACCTATTGCTCCCAAATCAGATCCACTTCTACGACCTATAACCCCAGATACAACAGTTGATGGCCCTATTTGCACTAGTTGAGCTTCTGTCTCTGCATTGGTTGACCACTGGTTCAAATTCGCGAGTGTGCCAGGCACGCCAACTAGCACATCAAATGTGTTTGCATCAATCTCATAAACTAGTTCTTTTGTATTCTCTGCACCATGTATATATCCATTCATTTATTTTGTCGCTCTTGCATTGGCAGACTTGTGAAATCCTTCTTTAAGCCTTTCAACCCTCCACTGTATGGTTAGTTGCTCTCCTATACATGGATTATCACAAGGAAGAGGTAGCATCCCAACAGCATCCCTTTTTTTTTCTTCCGGCAAGCATCCAATTGTTTGCATTGCTCAGGTCATCAACATTTTTTGGAGGGAGGCCTAGTATAAGATGGTGTAGTGACAGTTGGTCCTTCAGGCTTAACATCCTCTACCAACTTTTGTTGTGAACCCATGCAAATTTGGGTTTTTTTTTATGTTTTTTAAAAATCTCATATTGGACCATTGATGTTCCGGATTGGGGCATACTGTTGAATACCATTTGTGGACAAGTTGTATTGTTGTTTTTTTTGAATTTGCGGTAGTCATAATGTCTGACACGACACAGATCACTCAGATCGTGGGAGAAAAATTGACCAAAGTCAACTATAGTGTTTGGTCTAACAGGATGGATAATTTTTTAATGGGTAGAGATCTATGGGACCTCATAACAGGTGATGATGAATGTCCAGAAGTTCCTGAACATCCAATTGAAGAGCAAAAGAAAGCATACAAGGATTGGACAGGGAAAAACATGAAAGTTTTGCATTGGATCTCCATATGTATTTCAGAAACATTGATTCCTCATAGAAAAAATGTATGGAACATGTACAGAGGCTCATAAGATACAACTCAAGTAGAGATTACATGGTGCATGGAGAGGCAATCGCAGTATCAGTGACTATGTGGCAGAAATCAAGCAAATTGCGAAAGACCTTGCATCTATTAATGCACCTATTGATGATGATGATTTAGTGTCAGTGACACTAAATGGACTTGGACCAGGTTTCAAATCGTTGGATACCTCTATTTCAGTTAGAGGAGGTTCTATGCCTGACTTTGAGGAGCTTATTGGATTGCTACTTACAAAAGAAATCAAATTGGGATTGAATGCATCTAGTAGTGGAAAAAATGCAGGTGGAGACAGTGTTTTCTATCACCAGAGAGGTCATGGTAGCTCATCTAGAGCTAGAGGCTCTTCACTTGGTCATAGTAATTATGATTTTGCTCGTGGAAGAGGTAACTTTGGTCATGGTGACTTCATGCATAGAGGCAGGTGGAGATCTTTCCCTAGAGGTAGAGGACAGTCTAGTCCTTCTTCACAAAGAGATGGCACTTGTGATTATTGTGGACAGTTTGGTCACTTTGAGAGGGATTGTTATCAGAAACAAAATGCCATGTCTAGGGGTTGTGGAAGGACCCAATATGGTCAGTATGCAGGCACTTATGGTAGTACAGGTTATGGACCTAGAGGTGGATCACCTAGAGGTCACCTATTTGCTATGGAGCATGTGCTTGGGAGCATGGCTCACCCTCTTCGTGAGAATGACTGGTTTTTGGATTCAAGAGCTACAAACCACATGACTCATCATGCTGAGTAGTTTGATAGCAAGGAGCAAATGTAGAATGAGGAATATGTTGCCACTGATGATGATACTTTACATAAAATTTTACTCATATTGGTAGTGTGCCACTTGTTACTAAAGATGGGATTGAGAGCAAGCTTGGTGATGTACTTTATGTGCCCACAATAACTAAGAACTTAGCATCGGTTGGTCAAATGACAGATCAAGGATTGCATGTGAGATTCAATAAGTTTGAATGTTTCATTGAAGAGTTCCATAATGGGAGAAGTGGCATGGTGATTGCTCGTGGTAGAAAGAAAGGGAGATTGTTTGCTTTGGATGCAGGTACTCCAATGATTCAAAACTCTATGTATGTTGAGAGAGGACATGGGCAAGATAAGGATGTGGAATTATGGCATAGAAGGATTGGTCATGTTAATTTGCAAAGATTGAAGCAAATGCAATCGAAACAGATAGTCCGTGGTCTACCACATTTTGGATATGTGAATTTTGATCATGTATGTGAGGCATGTCAATTTGGCAAGTAGTCTAGATTGCCATTTCCAAAGAGGGGAGAATAAGCAGCTATCCTTTGGAAATGATACACTCAAATATTTGGGGCCCATGTCAAAATGTTTCCATGAGCAGAAGATATAGATTCTATATCATTTTCATTGATGATTTTTGCAGAATGACTTGGGTGTACTTTATGTAGCATAAAAGTGAAGCATTTGAAAAGTTCTTGGAATTTAAATCTATGGCTGAAAAGCAGTTTGGATGCTACATAAAATGTTTGAGGTCAGATAATGGTGGAGAGTACATGTCATATGAGTTTTGTGGCTTCTTGAGAGATCATGGTATCAAAAGGAAATTGACATGCAAGTACACACCTCAACAAAATGGTGTGGCTGAAAGGAAGAATCGGATTATTGCAGAGGTTGCAAGGGAAATGATGAACCAAATGAACATGCCATTGTCATATTGTGCAAAAGCAGTGCATACTGCAATTCACATTATGAATAGAACACCTACAGCCTTGACTCATAATATGTCACCATATGAGAGAATGTATGGTAGGACACCCATTGTTGCATACCTTAGAGTCTTTGGATGTGTTTGTTATGTTCATGTTCCGGATGATTTGAGAAAGAAGATGGAGCCTAAGGCTGCAAAATGCATTTTCCTTGGATATCCTGATGAGAAGAAGGGATACAAATGCTATGATCTAGTGAGTAAGGAAGTATACATAAGCAGGGATGTCAGATTTAGTGAATATGAATCATGGTACAAGCCCAAAATTGCAGTGGATGTTGATTCCTATGAAAGCAATGATGATGATGGCTATGGAAGGAAAATTTCAGCAAACAACAAGGCTAAAAATTAGCATGTGGAAGATGCTTCAGGACCTCAAGAGAATGTGGAAAGCAGTGGCAGCTACAATCCATGGAGTGGTAGATTGAGAAATACACAAAGGAGTGCAGAAGTTGCAAAAGGAAAGAGACCTATGGCTAAAAGTTTAGAAGATAAATCTATAGATGACGAGTATGGCATTACGCATGTTAAAACACCTGGCACTAGAAGTGCAAGAAAGTATGTGCCACCACATGCTAGATCAAACGAGACACATGGTAGTGCACCTCAATTGATAAGGTCAAAAAGGATAAGGTATCCAGTTGATAGATTGACTTATAATGGGTTCATGAAGATGCATTATGCATACATGGTTTCTTATGTACAACATGTGGAGCCTACTTGCTTTGAAGAAGCAATAGAGAGTAAAGAGTGGAGACAAGCAATGGATGAAGAGATGGATGCACTAAGGAAAAAAAAGACTTGGGATTTGGTGAAACTACCTCATGGCAAGAAATCCATTGGATGTAAATGGGTTTATAAGGTCAAATGTAAGTCAGATGGTTCTCTTGAGAGGTATAAAGCAAGGCTGGTTGCAAAAGGATATGCACAAGCTTATGGTTTGGACTATGAAGAAACATTCAGTCCAGTAGCTAAAATGATGACAGTGATATCGGTAATTGCTTTGGCTTCTATCTATGGTTGGAAGCTTTATCAAATGGATGTGAAAAATGCATTTTTGAATGGCAACTTAGAAGAGAAAGTGTACATAGATCAACCAAAGGGCTATGTGGATGCAAAATACCCACATTATGTATGCAGATTGAAGAAGCCTTTATATGGATTGAAGCAAGCACCAAGAGCATGGTGTGATAGAATCAAAAAATTCTTATGCAGTATGGGTTTTCAGTAGAGCAAAGCTGATTATTCACTTTATGTGAGGCATACAGAAGATGGTATGGTTGTTGTTGCCATCTATGTTGATGATCTCATTATTACAGGTACACTTGAGAAGGAGATTACTAAAGTCAAGCATGGGTTACATAAAGAGTTTGATATAAATGACCTTGGTTTATTGAGGTACTTTTTGGGTATTGAGGTTATTGACACACCTCATGGTATATGGCTGATACAAAGGCAATATGCACTGGAGATGTTGGAAGAATATGGCATGACAAGATGCAAACCAGTTGATACACCATTGGATCAAAATGTTAAGTTGATGGATGATGGATCTTATGTTGAGGATATCACTATGTTTAGAAAGATGGTTGGTAGTCTTATCTGCTTGACCATTACAAGACCAGACGTGAGTTATGTTGTTGGATTGATAAGTCAGTTTATGCAGAAACCATGCAAATCACATTTGGATGTAGTGAGAAGAGTTCTTAGATATGTGAAGAAGATAGTTGGATTTGTCTTGTTTTATGAAAAAGGAATCAAGCCTACATTCTTTGGATACTCAGATGCAGACTGGGTAGGTAGCTCTATGGATAGAAGATCTACTAGTGGCTATGCATTCTCATTTGGATCAGCCATGGTAAGTTGGAGCAGTAAGAAGCAACATGTGGTTGCTTTATCAAGCATTGAAGCAGAGTATAGAGGCATTGCATTGGTAGCGTGTGAGTAGACATGGCTGAGATTGGTCTTATATGACATGGGGATAGAGATTGATGGTGGAGTCATTATGTATTGTGACAATGTTAGCAGCATTATGTTGTCAAAGAACCCATGGCAAAGAACCCAATCTACCATGCAAGGACAAAACACATAGAAGTGCACTATCATTTCATTAGGGAAAAAGTCATTGATGGAGAGATTGACTTGGTCCATGTGAAAACAAATGACCAAGTTGCTGATATCTTTACCAAAGCATTAGGTAAATATAAGTTTGAGTACTTCAGGAGTGCACTTGGAGTCTTATGTGTGCAAGCTTATTCTGAGCTTGAGGGGGAGTGTTGATAAATACGACATATCCTAAGTCATATCCTATGGATGTATGTATCTAAAATAGAAGCATATGTAAAATGTCCTTAAGTTGGGGTATCTATCTTTTGAGGATACCACTTGCGGTAGTCGAATTTTGGAGAAATAGAGAAAAAAGAATGAAGAAGAAGAAGATGAACATGAAGAGAGCTTGAGCCTTTATATCCCATGCCATCCACTCTCCGTTGCGGATCTCTCCCCCTCTCTTTTCAAGCTCAAGGACTCCTTGGCTTGGCATTACAACAGGTTGATCATTGAGTACATGACTAGGATTGGATACATATTTCTTTAATAGGCTAACATGAAATACATCGTGAACCTTTACGTTCTCGAGGAGTTGGAGTTTGTAGGCATTGGGCCCTAGGCACTTGAGGATCCTGTAGGGTCTGCAATACCTTGGACTCGGTTTCTTAAATTCTCCCAATGATAAGGAGTTCTTCTTGGGTCATACACAAATAAAAACCATATCTCCTTTCATGAAGAGTCACTCTTGTCTATTTAGATGATCTGCATAGGCTTTTTGTATATCTTTGGTGGCTCTAATGTCTTGTCTGATGGCCTTGACCTGCTCATCCATTTCATCAAGCATTTTCTTAGAAGCTTCTACCCTTAAGGTAGTATCTGAAAAATTCAATAGAGTATGGCAATCATGCCCATAAAATGCTTGAAGAGGTGTCATTTGAATCCTTTGTTGGTAGAAAGAATTCTAGGAGAACTCTACCAATGGTAGATATTGGATCCACTTGGGTTCACAGTAGCAATATGCTCTAAGAATATCTTCAATGACTTGGTTGACTCCCTCTATTTGGCCATCAGTTTGAGGGTGATAGGCTGTACTAAAACAGAGTTGAGTTCCAATGGCCTCGAATATCTCTCTCTAGAAGTGAGATGTGAAGAGGGAGTTATGGTCACTAACTATCCTTTTGGGAAACCCATGGAGTTTGAAAATCTCCTTGATGAATTATCTAGCAATATCTGAAGCTTTGTAGTTCATCTTGACTGGAATGAGATGTGCAACCTTGGTGAGCATATCTACTATTACCATAATTGAATTGTATCCTCCTTGAATTGAAGGTAATCCAACAACAAAGTCCATGCTCATAAATTCCCACTTCATTTGAGGAATGTCAAGGGGTTGCAGCTTCTTAGGCATCTTAACATGCTTTGCCTTAATGTGCTGGCAAGATAAACATTCCGTGACATATTTGAGTACTCTCTGCTTGAATTTCTTGCTTGAGCGTATGCATAATCTTGTCCTAAAACAGACAAGTCCCTCATTGATAGAGAATTCTTGATACTTGATCTTAAGTCTAGGGTTTTGGTCCTTTTCCAAAATCCCCTTCATGATATTTAGATATTCTAGGCCATGGCTAGCTTCCTCCTTAGCTAGTTCAAGGATAGGGTTACTAGGCATTGACACCATAGTTTCTAATGCTTCCACCCTTGAGGGTTCTTCCATAATAAGAGAGTTGAGGAACACCTTGCAACTTAAGGCCATGGCTAGCTTCCTCCTTAGCTAGTTCAAGGATAGGGTTACTAGGCATTGACACCATAGTTGCTAATGCTTCCACCCTTGAGGGTTCCTCCATAATAAGAGAGTTGAGGAGCACCTTGTGACTTAAGGCATCAAAAACCACATTCTCTTTACCATGCTGATACCTAATCTCAAAGTCATATTCCTATAGAACCTCAATCCAGCATCGTTGCCTCATGTTGAAGTCGATTTGTGTGAATATCCATTTGAGGCTCTTATGGTCCGTGACCAATGAGAACTTGTTGCTAAGCAAATAGTGTCGCTAAATATTGAGAGCATGAATAACTGCTAGTAGCTCTAGATCATGGGTAGCATAATTTCTTTCATGGGTTTTTAGCTTCCTCGAAGAATATGCTATAGGATGGCCTTCTTGCATTAGTACAGAGCCTAGTGCGAGTGAGCTAGCATCCGTGACAACTTCAAATTCCTTGCTCAAGTCAAGGATTTTCAGAATTGGTGATGTCACTAAGCTATGCTTGAGTTGATCAAAACTTGGTTGTTCAGTGGGCGTCCACACTATGGAAACCTGGCTTTTCAGCAAATTTTTGAGGGGTGTTGCAATTAAGGCATAGTCCTTAATGAAGATCCTATACCAACTTGTTAATCCAAGAAAACTATGCACTTCTTTGATATTGGTTGGTGGAGGCCACTCTTGGACGTCCTTAACCTTTGTAGAATCTACAAAAATTCCTTCATTTAACACAATAAATATCCTATCAATTATAGAGGCCTAAACCAAGTGACCATATATCCTTCTTCCTTTGGAACAAGACTGGAGCCCCTCAAGGAGAACTGCTAGGGCATATATACCCTTGGTCCAATAGTTGTTTGAATTGTTATTTTAACTCAATAGCTTCAATAATGGACATCTTGTAGGGTCTTTTCGCAACCGGTGCAGCTCCCGGTATTAGCTTAATCTCATGATCCACTTCCTTAGGCAATGGCAATTCTATCAATTCTTTCGGAAGCACATCCACATACTCTTTTAACCATGATGGTTCTTCACTAGAGTCGTCCTCTTTTTATTCTAGCTTGTTTAGCTTGATCAGATAGATGGGTAATCCTTTTCTTATTCCTTGAGCTATTCACGTTGCCTTAGCTAACTGGATCTTTGGTTTACCTGCTTCTCCTTGAGTTGTAACTAGCTCACCTTTAGGATTCCGAAAGGAGACTTGTCCTTTCCCACAATGGATGTGAGCGTTGTTGGGGATTAGCCAATCCTTCCCGAGTAGGCACTCATGGATTCCTAGATTCATTACCATGAACTTAACAAATCTGGGCTCATTTTCGAGTAGAAATTCCACCTTAGCAATTTGTTTTGTGCAAATAATTTCTCTCCCATTTGTTTGTTTGATAAGCAAGGTAGGTGCAACTACAATGGTTATCCCTAACCTTCTCGCACAAGCTGGCAAAATGAAAGAATGAGTACTGCCACAGTCAATTATGGTTTTGAATCTCTTACCTTGGTAATCCAATGGAGTTTGGATCACCAAAAATTGGTGATTCATGCCCTTTTTTTGGAGAACAACATGAACTGATGCCCTCTCAATCTCAGCTTCCATAGACGGGTCAACTCGAGACTTTTGCAACTAAAGAAACTCTATCATGTATAGAGAAGCATCTCACATCCTTGAATGAATCTATGATTAGTCTAATTGATGTCCTTAAGAAAATTAGAGTTGATCTGAGCTCAAAGTCCAAGCTTATTGCAGGTTTGTGGTGATTCTTTTGAAGCTACTCATTCCTGACCAGTCACTGCATTTTACCACAGTACATCATAAATGGTCATCTGAGTAAGCATTGAAATTGGCTTTGCAATTGACCTACCCAGCTACTTAGCTAAAATGTTGTAGTTTGCAACCACACTAAATCACTGACAGAGAATATTGCATTGGACTATTATGAGCTTTAGCTGACGCCTCCCTATATTTGCTATCCATCAAAGCAAAGCATGAGGAAGAGCAAGACTCATGCTAATGGATATATCGTTCATATACCACAGGTTTCTCAAACTATGCTACCTCAATGCTAAACATATTTATGCTTCGTGGAAAGGAGGTCCACTGTTGCTCCCCGAAAATACGCATGACTGCAAATCTCCAAGAAAGCTCTGCAATTCGAGCTGGAAAATTGAATGTCCATAGCATGAGAGGAGACATTCGAATAGCATTTCTAGAAGTATCAGATTCAAGACCATGGAAGGGAATGCTTAGATACCTTACAAGCTCAAGCATGCATTAATAGGGCACAGGAAGGTTGTCTCTAGTGTGAAAGTCTCTCCAAATGGCAAGCTACTTGGAAGCTCATCTGTCGATAATACAGAGTGGATATGGAGTGCCATTGATGGCACCAATCTGAAAGAACTTGAGGGCCATAGCAAAGGAATTTTGGACTTTTCGTGTTCATTTGATTCATGGTACATTTACATGGATTCTAATGATGAGACCTTGCGTATTTGGGACGTTGTGACAGGAGAGTATGTAAAGACCTTGAGAAGCCATACAAATTTTGTGTTCTATGTCAACTTCAATCCTCAGTCCAACTTGATACCATATTAGAAAATGAGAGAGGCTGACAAAGGTCAGGCAAGAAGGGTAGCAAACATGCTCCCTTCTCAGTTCATTCCATCAACACATATTCAAGTCAATTGTGTGTACAACACACATACACAAAACAAGTAACCTAGTATTGACCATGGTTAAGTTAGTATGACTTAACCTTATTCAACTAAGGTAGAACACTAACGGAAGACTACGAGCTTGAATCTCAACAGATTCAGGTATTTGTGAGACCAAGGTCTATTATTCTTGGACTTCGACTGGACTTCTTGGGCAATGGGTCCCACTCTTATCAATGCATCTTGTAAATCTAAAGAACGCATTGATTCCAATCAAGTGTTCATTAGTGGGTTCATCCCATCATAGAACTTTGAGACTTGTTGGGAAATACTCATTGTCAGGGGGCGTATTTTAATAAGGAGACAAATTTTGAGTAGTACGCCTCCAGAGACAGGCCCAAATGTTTCAACTTAAAAAACTCATTCATCTTCTGAGTTTTGTATGCAGGTGGCATGTACCTTCCCTGCACTGCTTCCTTTAGTTCATCCCAAGTTATTGTGTTTTCCATGATTGCTTGGTCTTTACACCATTGCTTCCACTAGAGCCTAGCTTCGCTAGTAAGTTTGAGCTTGGCAATCATAAACTGGTTTTCAGGTGTTGTTCATGCTACACTGAACTAATCTTTCATGGTTTCAATCCATACTTTGGCATCAGCTTCAACAGTCTTTCCTTTTCCATCAAATTCTAGAGGTTTGATATGTTTGAGAAGAAACTGCTTCTCTTGTGCCTCCGCCAGGCTTAGTGCAGGGGCAAGATTGTGGTTCTACATTTGAGGTTGTATCTGGTTTTCAATTTAAACTTCCGTGTTAGGATTGCATTTACACATCTCAACACAACTTAAATCAATGTGCAAATTATTTTTCATTACTACTGTGTGACAAATCAAATAGTCATAGAATCCTTGTTTATCCATAAAGAAGCGTAAGCCTCAAGTACAATTATTTGGGGATAAATAGAGATTGGCTAGGATGATTTCCTTTTCAAGAGATACATCAATGCCAGGTTAATAATTCCCTATTGGATTTAGCTACAGGGACAGAATAGTAATATGGGTTTGGGGAATGGATTCTCAGGAAGCAATAAGTCACGGGAAGTTTAGGAAATCCCCGTTTTTGATAAATATGGCGTTCATTTTGCCCCATTACTTTGATTCTATCCACTAGCAAGATTTTGACCACCTCCTCATAGATGTAGCGAGTCTGTTCTTGTTGAGAGTGGAAAAAGACTGAATTTTTGATTGATTTTTGTTGTTTTTGAGGTCTGAATGGTTGATTTTTGATGGATTTTGAATGATGTATGGTTGTTTTTGGAAGTTTTTGAGAGTTTTTTAGATAATATTGATTATTTTTTGGAAGCTCATGATGATTCTTAGTGGAAATATGAAGCTCTCTGATGTTCTGATAGATTCTGTTGAAGTTCTGATTGGTTCTGATACCTTCTGTTTAGCTTCTATTTTGTTTTGATTTTCTTGTGTATGAAGCATAGATTGATGATTGATGAAGGTTGAGATATTTTGAAATCTTATTGAGTAGTTTTTGATAGTCTGGAATGGTTTTGGTATGAGTTATAAGGATCTACTGTTCTCTGATGACCTGTAACCCTCTATAGAGCCTCTGTCTTTGCTCTGTTCTTGTTATGTTATGTTTTGTAGATCTTCTGTAAGTGTTCTGTAAAATGTATGTGTGACTTTGGAAAATTTTTCTACCTTTTGGAAAGGATGAATCTAAGTTCAAAAGAGCTAAAACAAATGGAAGATGCAGTTGCTTTGAAGACTGAACAGAAGGTTACAGAAGGACAGTGACAAAAGCCAAATCTCAAAGGACACTATGATGTCTCTGGTGCCTCTTCGCATCTGACACACCTTTTGGGAGGTGTATCCATGACCTAATGAGGATTATTGAGTATTTTAATGAGGATATGATGCACTATTGATAGAGAGAGAGAGAGAGAGAGAGAGAGAGAGAGAGAGAGAGAGAGAGAGAGAGAGAGAGAGAGAGAGAGAGAGTTAGAGATAGCCAATTCTATCAAAACAATGTATTTACTATGAGAGATTGAGAGAGAGAACTATGAAGACAATGAAGATGAATACTATGTGATTATTTCCATTTAAAAAATGGTGCATTCTTTTATGTCCCTTGTTTTATTGATGGATTTTGTGAAGATTTTGAAGTTTATGGTTGATTCTATCAAATCTGTGGGAGATATCTACTATGACGCTGCATGAAGATTTGTTGTTTTCCTTGTTTTGGTCATCAAAAGAATGAAATAAAAGCTTGTTGATGTTACAAGATAGATTTTCTTGCAGTAGAATCCCCTTTTCCTTGGTTTCTCTCTTGGAGCTCCATGTTTTTGGTGTGTAGCAGCTGGGGAAGCTTTCCATCAACAAGCATCAGAAGAGGCTGAAAACGAAGGAAATGACATTGCCAAGAAGAGGAGAATTCAATGGATGTTTGCAAAGTTTCTTCTTTCACTGAAGAGTTAGAGATTCTTATTTACAAATCCACTTTCCACAAGAAGTTCATCCCACAATAGCAAAAACATATTACCATCATGATGCAATCTCTATGCGGTGGACTATTTCCTCTTCCTGTTGAAGCAACAAAGACATGCATCTTGGTGGCAAATTGTTTGGGAACAAAGTGAAGAGCAAAAACAGAGAGAATGACCATTCATGGAAGATTTGGCATTCATTGAGAAGTTTCCAGACATCATTAAGTGGGAGATCATGAAGAAGCTTCAGGAGTTGTGGTCAGTGGAAGTTCACGAAAACAAGAAGAAAAATAGTTGGAATTTGTTTGCAGATGCTCAACAGCAAGATACGCGGGATGCTTGGTGCACTGACAATCTTTTATTTTTCCAATTAGCAATCCACTAGAAGTTGGTAGACAAAGCTTTTTTCACAACATACACTATTGAAACCATCAGAAGCTGGCATTATTATAATGATGGCACAACAACGATCCTAATAAGAAGAATGAGTTTCAATACTTTCAGCACGGAATATCTCCCCCTCTATAGTTGGTTGAAAGCCAAATTCAGAGATGTTGAAAAGAAGGAAGTAGAAGAGATGTTGGCCAACCAGAGACTGAAGCCCTCTCTGATTCTATTCTATTGAGTACAAACTAACTACCAACCCCCTGATGAATGACACAATCAAGAGGCAAGTGCTAGAACGAGTCCAGAGGTATGTAAGAAGAGAGAAGGTAAGAATCAAGGCTGAGAACGAGCTCACAGAGCAGAAGCCTCCTTTGACGCCCTAAAAGCACTCTTTACAGAAGTCCCCATGTGGACTCAAGGTCCCCTTCCTAGTCAGATTCGTCCTGGAAATATTGATGACATGCCAGCAAATGTAGTCCCATTGCCAATTTTTAAGGGAGAGTACAATGAAGACCCCGATCTTCATGTAGCAGAATTTATGGTAGCATGTGTGGCTAACAATGCCAGAACCCCTGAGCATTAGTTAGCAATATTCCCTGCCACTTTCAAGGGTGCAGCATTTCAATGGTATGAGAGGCAAGCAGTAGGAACTTTTGGCACATGGGATGACCTGAAGTTGGCCTTCCTCACTAAATTCAGGCGTGAAGGTTTTGAAGAGCGGATGTGAGAGGAGTTCGTGAACCTAAGTCAGTCCTCTAGAGAAAGAGTAGAAGCTTATGTCTCCCGAATGGAATCCATCCTGAAGATATGGACTAACCATCATTTGGACGAAGGTGTCCAGAAAGGAGTGTTCCTCAGAGGCCTACAACCAAAAGTTTGCAAGTTCGTGGAATTGAGAAGACCAGTCTATCTGCAAGCTGTAGTGAAGGGTGCAAGATTGTATGATGAAGTTGAAGCAAGGCGATCAATGACTCCAGGAAGAGGAGTCTTACCTCCTCCCATGCCAAGAATGGTATACCCACCAAATGCAGTCCCAGGGACAATTTCCTACCCCTATCCCCATATGCAAACAGTGTCGCAGTATAGTGCACCTAATCCACTGTGGTTGCCACAGAAGACAGTGCCTCAAATGATGGTTCAACCATGACAACAGTGGCCTCAAACAATTCCTCCAATGGTGACTCAAAAATAGTGGAACCCTACCAACTGGAATCAACAACCCCAAGTCTCAACAAGAGCTCTGAATCAGAACCAGAACAGAGGACCCTCTGGACCAACCCAACCAGTGTATGCAGTAATTACAAAAGCTTCCCAAAATCCTACTACAAGTACTTCAGGAGGTGAAAATCTGAAGGACTACTTATCCTACTCACTCTCAAGTATCAAGAAAGAGTTTATGGATGTGATTACAGAGCAGCTAGACGTTGAAGGTGAATACCACCAATATATCCACTCCTACGGGAGCTGGAAGAGATGTGATGCGTTCTAATACATGGTGTGGAAAAGTGCCATCAAGCGAGACATTTAGCCATTGAATGTACCCAAAAACCAACCATTCTTGGAGCCTTTTGTTCATATTGTTTTGACGAAGAACCATACAGAGGATATTTGCTCTCTAAAAGAGATGCATGAACAAAGACAAAAATATGAAAACACAAGATTCAACTTGCTAGAATCCAAAATGACAACGCATGACATTGGACCAAATCCTAGGGAGTTTGGTCCTAATTTTGGTCCAAGGAGGTTTCCCTCTCAAAGTTACAGAGGATGGCAGTCTGGTGGTGGTTAGAGATCAGAGGTGGAATGTTATAGATGTGGAGAAAAGGATCATATCTCCCCGAATTATCCAAACCCTAGAAGATCTGTGGATTACAAGCCCTTATGCATTCGATCCAAAGGAGAAGGCCACACTGCAAAGGACTATCCAAGCCCAGCCCTTGTCAAGGCCAATGCCACTGTCATAGCCAACAAAAGGCACAAGAGCCTGCCTCCAATTTGGTAGAGTTGGAAGTTGCCGCTATCATGCGCACCAAGAAGAAGGAGCCAATTGTCCAAAAAGAGGAAAACTCCCTTGCCAAGATTGTGAAGTTCAACCTGCCAACAGAGGGATAGAGTAGTACATGACAAAACAGTGCAGTACAGAGTACTGCAGTGCCACAGAGAGTCACAGAGACAGTCCCAGAAATAGGACCAGTGGTCCAGGAGATAGACGATACGGAAGCACCTCTAGAAATAGAGGAAGTGCCGATGTTGCCATTTCTAGAAGAAAAGGAAAGATGAAAATGGATGTAGCCCCATTCCCCAACAGGCTAGAGAAGCCTATAGATCCAATCAAAGATTATGACTTGGTCAAAGACCTAGACACCTTTAAACCAAAGCTAACCTTCTGACAATTGATGCTATCTCCCAGTTACCGAAAAATATTCAAAAGCATCTTGACAAGAAGACGTGGCCTAAGGATTGCTCCCCCAACAACAATAAAGTCCAATAGAGCCTCAGAACCTGCGAAGGAAGTGGATGTGGCTAATGCCTTCCTAGATCCTGGAACCCCAGAGATTAGTGTATGGATAGAAGGATGCTTTATTTCAGATGCATTGATTGATGGAGAATCATCAGTAAGCATAATGACGGATGTGACAATGAAGGACGTGGGCCTACAAGGTATGCAACCTACATAGTGGCTTATCAGATTGGCAGACCAAAGCAGAATTAAACCATTGGGCATCCTCCCATACATAAAAACAACCCTTGTAGGTCAAACCAAATTCTTATGGGACCTCATACCCTCTGTTGTTGGGAAGACCTTGGCTTTTTGAAGCAAGAGCCAGGATGGATTGGTTCAAAGGTACCCTAACCCTAGGTAGAGAACCCAACAAGGTGCTAAAATTGTATGGATCGCAAAAAGGCAATGGATCCACATCCATTGAAGTCATAAATGACTCCTCCAACGAAGTAACAGATGGTACATCAGGAGACGAAGAGGCTGTTAAATAGATCTTTCCCAAGAAAACAAAGGCACAGTCCCTAACAATGGGCACTATAAGCTAACTACCAAAGGAATCCAAGTCTTTGTCCATGGGAGAATACCTCCTGCCTCAACTAGAATTGACTTTTGAAATCACCTCTGACAGTGAGATAGAAGCATGGATGTATTGTTCTCCCTATTACATGGCAATCGCAGAGTCAAAAGCAGAGACAATAGCAGAGACAGAAGCAGACATAGATGCAGAGGCGGAAGATCTGTTCTTCTCCTACAGAGCCTCTACAAAAGAAGAGACATAGCCTCCAGAGGAAGAGGATGAAAATTATGAGGAAGAAAACAAAGTAGGTTATGAAAGTGAAGATGAAGAAGTTTCTCTGATAGTGGACGATCTTGTTGATGTCCCTACAAAGACCTCAAAGGCCGAAGATCTCGGGATGTTGGATGGAATGACCATGGTTCCATTTGGGTTGACCAATGGACCACAAAGTATGCAGAATCTGCATAAGCAATGGATCAAAGGTATAAAAATTAAGTTCACCAATGCCTCTTGTCACCTTGACCAATAATTCTGGAGACAAGATGATGATGATGCCCTTGTCAATAGAAGTCAGAGCCATCAGAGCCACAGCTTATAGAAGGTCCGTGCTATGTGATATTCCTAGACGCATCCTCTGAAGCTGAATCCCTAAGTCCAGAAGAAATCACAACTCACAAAAAAACAAACAAAGCTCTAATACCCTTCCAGAAATCTCAACAAATAAATGAGTCATCTGTTCAGAAGGAGGACACTGGTTCATCAGACAATTACACTACTCCCTTGAAAGAGTCAGACTATCTAGAAGCAATCCATGGGACATTTATCCGTGAAGTGGAAGGTGAAAGGCAAGTGACATTCTTGGATACTGATGGTACTGAACGTCACCTGAAAGTGGGTCTCAATCTTCTAGAAGAGAACTAGTGGTCCTGCGAGACCTATTGAAGGAGAACTTAGACGTGTTTGCTTGGTCGTATAAAGATCTAAAGGGGATTGATCCCATAGTATGCCAACATCATATTGACCTAGAGCTTAATGCCAAACCTATGAGGCAAAGACAATAGCGTATAAATCCTAATTATTCTTCTCTGGTGAAGGTTGAATTATTGAAGCTTCTTGAAGCCGAGTTCATTTATCCCATGGCTAACAGTGAATGGGTTTCGCCCATTGTGATTATACCTAAGAAGAACGGGAAACTTCGAATATGTGTGAGCTTTCGTAAGCTGAACTTGAAGACGAGAGGATCATTTCCCTATCCTTTTCACAAACCAACTATTGGACACAGTGGCAGGCCATGAGCTCTATTCCCTCTTGGATGGATTTAGTGGATATAACCAAGTCCAAATTACAAAAGAGGACCAATCTAAAACAACCTTCTCCACAGAATGGGGAACCTATGCCTTTAGAGTGATATCATTTGGGCTCTATAATGCTCCTGCCACCTTCCAACAACGAGTAATGATGGTTGTCTTCAAGAACCATCTACATGATTCCATTGAGGTGTATCTCAATGACTTCTATGTCTATAGCTTAATCCATGAGCATTGGGGACACCTAGAGCAATGCTTTGACCGATGCCGAGAGTATAGAATCTCTCTCAACCCCAAAATATGTGTCTTTGTCATCTCATTAGGTGTTCTTATGGGCCATATTGTCTTTGCACAAGGGATTGCAACAGATCCGGAAAAGATTGAGAAGATTGCCACCTTGACCGCACCAACAAACCTCAAGCAACTAAGAGGATTTCTTGGCCATGTGGGCTACTATTACAGATGATTTATTGCACATTTTGTAACCAGGGCAACCCCTCTACACAAGATCCTAAGGAAATATGTGGATTTCCTTTGGACTGATCACTGCGAAGAAGCCTTTAATACCCTAAAACAATGTCTTATCCAAGCACCTATCTTGCAGCCTCCTAACTAGACGAAGGAGTTTCATGAGCATCAGTTGAAGGGCTAGGTGCTATCCTATGTCAAAAGGGCCCCTCTAAATTAGATCAACCAATATATTATGCAAGCCGAAAGGTCACTGATAGAGAGTGGAACTACACAGTGACAGAGCTTGAGTGCTTGGCAATGGTTTTTGCAGTGGAGAAGCTTCGATGCTATCTACTATCAATACATTTCAAGTTCTACATAGATCATGAAGCCCTGTCCTTCTTGATGAACAAACTCGATGTTAAAGGACGATTGATGATATGGTTACTCCTATTCCAGGAGTTTGATTTTGAAGTGCTCACTAAGCCTAGCCATTCCCATGTCCTAGCCGATCATCTGTCACAGATCCCTCAAACTGTAGAAGAGGAACAGGATGATTTCAGACCTTCCTAATGCTTCCTTATTTCTAGTTGAAATAGTTACTCCATGGTATGTAGACATAGCCAACCTCCTGGCAACTCAACAGTATCCTCTTGGCATCTCAAGCTGTGAGAAGAAGAAGCTTCTGTTAGAATCAACTCCCTACACCTTGCTAGGCGATGCACTATACAAGAGAGGCAAAGATGAAGTGTTGCGAAGATGTGTTGCAGGAGATGAAATCGGCATAGTATTGAAAGCATGCCATGACGAACCATGTGGTGGACACTTCGCAGGAGAAGCAATAGCCAGGAAGGCCCTGTTATAGCAGGATACTGGTGGTCAACATTCCACAAGGATGCATATGACTACTACAAGAGATGTGATGCTTGTTAGCGAATGGGAAAACCCACCAAAACAAGCGCCTTGCCACTGCAACCTATTCTTCCCCTAAAGCCATTCGAGAAGTGGGGGATTGATTTCATGGGTCCCATTGATCTACCCACCAGACGGAAGCAGAACAGATACATTGCAAGTCCATTCCCTATTACCCCAGAGCCAACGGCCAAGTTAAAGTCACCAATCGCATCCTTTGCTCGATTCTGACAAGGACAATTGCTGCACATCATCATGGTTGGGACGATAAACTCACAGAGGCCCTCTAGGCATACAAAAACTCCCATAAGGATGCTACAGGACAGACCCCTTTCTAGCTAGTGTGTGTGGTATAGAAGCTATTTTCCCGATTGAACTGGAATTGCCCTCTTTGCGAGTGGCAGTTAAAGAATGCTTGGGAGATGATGAGTCACTGCAACACCGTTTCCTGCACTTAGAATGTTTAGATGAGATTCGGCGGATGCCCCTTTAGTGCATGGAAACCACTCAAGTGCGATGCAAGGCCTATCATGATAGTTTCATCAAGCACAAAGAGTTCAAAGAAGGTGATCTTGTCTTGGCCTATGATTCGAGATTTGGCAAGTTTCCAGGCAAGCTTCAACAACGGTGGATGGGCTTGTATAAGGTACTTGCTATCAATCCTAAAAGCTCTATCCAAGTGCAAGTTGTCGACGCTTCTAAGGATCCCTTTCTGATAAATGGCTATCGCCTGAAGAAGTACTTCCCGCCCTGGGGATCTTGACAATCACGGTCACCCTTTTCCTTTTGGGCATTGCATTATCCTTCTCTTTGTGCTCCTGATAGCCCTTATAATCTTCCTCATGAGGCGCCTCTCGTTCTGCTAGCCCCTCATCATAGATACCTATCAACCCTACCTTGTTCTCTTCTCATCTGATCCAACAATGGTGGCAAGGTTGGTCTTGACACATGGCATTTCTACCATTCTCTCTATTAATGAAAAAAAAAAGAAACAAAGAAAAAAAATACAAAACACAACAAACAAACTGTTATGGGAGAAAATGAAGAAATTCCATGTCATAGCAAGCCTCGTTCCAAGAAAATATGGAAACACCCTTGGGTGGGAAGCTGACTATGGAAAAGGTGGTAACACCCCGCAGTTCAGGATAGTTGATTCATCGACAGAACCCTTTCATAAGCAATTTGAAGCCACCTCCCTTGGTGAGCTATCTCTGTAATATCAATTCATTTGCCCTTCTTAATAGACGACCTTTCATACAAATCATTGAAGTACCAGACTTGTTGGCTGCCTCCCTGGGTACGCCTTGTCTTCAACATCCTAATGACAACAACATACATGCGACCCCTTGAGTGACACAAGCTTTCATCCTAACAAGATGGGGATGTGAGTATGGGCTACCCTTTGTATCTATTAACAGAGAGCGGGTGGGGTGAGTGACCAGTATTTCCGTTCAAATTAGATGAGAGGTGAGATGTGCGAATGGAGTATTACACACACGGGTTGGGCCTCTCAATGAAAACGCACGATCTGTTCCTGTGCACTGCACCATAAGGCTCCCTGGCCAAGGCAAGATGCACTGTTACACTATCAAATGTGCACAAGGCTGTTGAGATATCGAGCTCCACTCGTGATACGCCAGGGTGACCGTTGTATATTTATGTCACCGACTTGTCAGTTGCAGACGCGGTTGGTACACCGCCCATGAATAATAGCTACATGATAGCTATCCTTATCTACTCTAGTTCGTGGCTCAGTTAGTATGCCACCTTAGTTAGTTGAGTTTGGTTTGAGACCCATATATAGGGTTCTTCTATTTCTTTGTACTTGAGTTCTTTTGGCTTACACAACTAAGAAGAGGAAAACTGTTTTCAGCCTCCACCCTTGTGTGTCTTCCCCCATTGTGCAAGCAAGAAAGCTTCAAGCGAGACTCCTTCCTTCTCTCCCACAATCTTGACATGGTATCAGAGCCTTGTTCGTGGTAAGGAGCTCAAGAAAGCAAGCCAAGCTCGCGGTGGTCTGGTAAGAGGAGCAGTGTTGCTTTCATTTCCTGTTTTGGGAGCAGATCTCTGCAGGTAGCACAGCCGGAAATTGCAGGAGTGCATTGTCTCAGGTTGAGACGCCCTTCGCGGTGAAGCAAGAGGGCAGTATATGCTGCGGGAAAGGGCTTTAGCCCTTGGCGACCTTGTTTTTTTGATTTGAGGCCATTTCGGGGCCTGTTTTGCAGACGGAAGTTTTCTGCACGCACTCAAGAAAAGGCTCAGTTTTATGCTGTGCGACCACTGTTCTACAGGTCGGTGAAAAGTTACTGTAGAAATTGCATCGTATGCTTGTGCGCAGAGACATTGGGAGTTTCAGAATCATCCTTGGTTCCTGTTTATGCAAAATCGTCACTAGGAAGTGACTGTGTGGTCAAATACCACTTTCGCCAGTTTTGCAGATTTGCCCTTGTGAGGGTGAAGCTGTGTTTTTTGCAGTGACAGAATTTCTTGCAGTATTCTGTAATGGCGTCTGATTCTCTTTCACAGATTGTCACTGAAAAGCTTGACAAGAACAACTTCCAGGCATGGAAGTTTAGAATGACGAATTTCCTTATGGGAAAAGGATATTGGGAATTTGTTGCAGGAAATGAAGAAGAACCAGTTCTTCCTGATGTTCCCAATCAACAACAAATGCAGGCATTTAAAACATGGCATGAGAGAGCCAGGAAAGTTATGTATTGGCTGTCTATCAGTATTTCAGACTCTATGATTGTGCATATTCAGGATGCAAGTACGCCAAAGGAGGCATGGGATACTTTGTCAAAAATGTATAGCACAAATACGCAAGCCAGGAAAATGCAGCTCAAGCAAGAGTTGCATAATGTGCAAAGAGAAAGTATGAGCATCAACGACTACCACATGAAGGTGAAGAAGATTGCAGATGCACTTGCTTCCATTGGGTCGCCAGTGGAAGATGATGATTTAGTTTCCGTGACCTTGAATGGTCTAGGAAAGGATTATGCACAGTTTCGGACATCCATTTCAGTTCGTGAAAGATTTCCTGATTTTGAGGAGTTGATTGCTCTTCTAATTTCTGAGGAACAGAGAAATGGTGGTGCATCTTCTTCAGGAGGAACTTCAAAAGAAGCTGTCTTCTACTCAAATGCTGGAAGAGGTAGAGGCAGAGGTAGAGGAGGCCGATTTGGAGGCCGTGGCAGAAATCAGAATATGCAGCAAACTCAAGAAAACCAGTCCTATGGAGGAGGACGTGGTAACTCTAGAGGCAGGGGGAGCCAAAGAGGTCGTGGTGGATGGCAAAGAGGCCAAAATGCAAACAGTAATGTTGAATGCTACTACTGTGGTAAAATGGGTCATATGGCTAAAGACTGCTATAAAAAGCAGAATGACATCATGAATGGAAAACTGCAACAAGGGAATTATGCATCTTCTAGTAGACAGGGTGATGACAGAAATGAGCATTTGTTCATGGTGCAGCACATGAACAATTCTATGACAAGTGCAGAAGAAAGCAATGATGTATGGTATGTTGACTCAGGTGCATCAAACCACATGACAGGTCATGCAGAATGGATGGAGGATGCAAGGAAAATGGAAAAACCAGGATTTGTGGAGACTGGTGATGATACTGCACATCCTATTGTGCAGATTGGAAAAATTCCCTTGTCTATGCAGGGTGGGAAAAAGAAATACCTGTCCGATGTATTTCATGTCCCGAATATCACCAAGAATCTGGTTTCAGTTGGTCAAATGGTTGAACAGGGCTTGCAGGTCAGATTTAATCCTCATGGATGCTTTGTTGAGGATATGAAAAATAAAGGTCGCTTGATAGCAAAAGGAAAGAAGAAGGGCAGAATGTTTACATTGGATGCAGACATGTCTGAATTGAGTGCAGCAATGTTTGCACATGGGACCGGTGTAGTTGCAGATATTGATATCTGGCATAAACGCATTGGTCACGTTAATGTACAGCGACTTAAATCAATGCAGGCCCAAAATATTGTTGCAGGATTGCCCAAATTCAAGGTTGCAGAAATGCATAAGGTATGTGAAGCCTGTCAGTTTGGAAAACAGGCAAGGAAACCATTTCCTAGACATGTTCAAGAGAGTGAGAAGCCATTGGAATTAATTCACTCTGATGTGTGGACAACTAAAGCTGCATCTCTTGGAGGCTGTCATTATTTTGTCAGTTTTATTGATGACTATAGCAGAAAAGTTTGGGTGTATTTTATGAAAAAGAAAAGTGAAGTTTTTGGGCATTTCAAAACTCTTAAAGCTATGGTTGAAAAAGAAACAGGCTTGCAGATAAAATGCCTAAGGTCAGATGGAGGGGGAGAGTACCTCTCAAATGAGTTTGCAAAGTTCTTGCAGGAGCATGGCATAAAGCAGCAATATTCATGCAGTTATACCCCACAACAAAATGGAATTGCAGAAAGGAAAAACAGGCATATTGGAGAGGTATCTCGTGCCATGCTCAATGAAAAAGACTTGCCAGATTTTTATTGGGCTGAAGCAGTTGCTACAGCAGTCTACATAATGAACAGGACTCCCACTGCAGCAATACATGGAATGACTCCAGAGGAGAGGTATACTGGTAGGAAACCAGATATTTCTCATTTGAAAATTTTTGGTTGCATTGCCTATGTACATGTGCCAGATGAGCTGAGATCCAAGTTGGATCCAAAAGCTGAGAAGTGCATCTTTATTGGTTACTCTCTGCAGCAAAAAGGGTATAGATGCTATAACCCTTCTACTCGTAAGTTTACAGTGAGCAGAGATGTTGTTTTTGATGAGATGAGTAGCTGGTATAAACCAGTAAATGTGATTGATGATGAAGATGCACAAAATGGTAATGCTACACAGAATTCACAGCAGCAGTCACAAAATATTAGTGGACCTGGAGCGTCCTCTAGCAGTGGTTCACATTCTTCGCCATGGACAGGCAGATTGAGATCAGGAGAATCTTCTCAAAGCAATGCAGATAGTGGTATGCAGGTATCACGAAAAGGAAAAGAGAAGGTTGATCAGCCCATGTTTGATGTGAATGCAGGTCACTCTTATGTGGATGGTGAATCCAGTGGCTCAGAACAGAGCATTGATGATGAGTTGGGTATTCCTTCTATTGTTACACCTGGAGTAAGGAAGACCAGGGATGTTTTGAGAGCACCTGGGAGTGAACCTACTTTGCGCAGGTCTACAAGAGCTAGGTATCCTGTGGATAGGCTGAAATATGATGGATTTACAGCCATTCACTATGCATATATGGTCAAAGTGATACAGGAACCAGAACCCACATCTTTTGAGCAAGCCATGGGAAAAGAAAAATGGGAGAAAGCCATGGATGAAGAAATGGATGCCTTGGAAGCAAATGCTACATGGGAGTTAGTACCTTTGCCTAAAGGTAAGAATGCAATTGGCTGTAAGTGGGTTTATAAGGTGAAGCACAATGCTGATGGTTCTGTGAACAGATACAAGGCAAGATTAGTAGTCAAGGGGTATGCACAAACATATGGCATTGACTATGAAGAAACATTTAGTCCGGTTGCAAGGATGGCAACCGTAAGAGCAGTCATTGCTATGGCTGCATCAAAGGGATGGTCTTTACATCAGATGGATGTAAAGAATGCCTTCTTGCATGGTGATTTGCAAGAAGAGGTCTATATGGAGCAGCCACCAGGTTATGTGCATGCTGTTCATCCTGAGTTTGTTTGCAGGTTGAAGAAAGCCTTGTATGGCTTGAAGCAAGCACCTAGAGCATGGTCTGACAAGATAGGACAGTATCTTGTCACTATTGGCTTTCAGATTTCCAAGGCAGATTTCTCACTTTATGTGAGAAAAACAGAGAAAGGTATTATGCTGCTTGTCATTTATGTTGATGATTTGATTATGACAGGTGACAGTGATGAAGATATCCTTCATGTGAAAATGCTATTGAAGCAGAAGTTTGAGATGAAGGATTTGGGAGAGCTGCGTTATTTCTTGGGCATTGAGGTGATTAGATCACCAAGTGGGATACAGCTCTTGCAGAGGCAGTATGGATTGGACATGCTGTCCAAATATGGGATGACAGGCTGTAAGCCTATTTCAGTTCCTTTGGAGCAAAATGTGAAGCTGAGCACAGATGCAGGTGAGCTTCTAGAAGACCCTACTATGTACAGACGCATAGTAGGAAGTTTGATTTATATGACTATTACCAGGCCAGATTTGAGCTATGCTGTTGGATTGGTAAGTCAGTTTATGCAGGCTCCAAGGAAACCACATTTGGATGCGGCTAGACGCATACTTAGGTATGTGAAGTCCACATTGCAGTATGGACTATTTTATGAGACTGGGGTTCAGATACAGTTGCATGGATACACTGATGCTGATTGGGCTGGTAGTATTTCTGATAGACGATCTACCAGTGGATATGTATTCTCTTTTGGGAGTGCTGCAGTCACTTGGAGCAGCAAGAAACACCCTACAGTTGCCTTGTCGAGCACAGAGGCTGAGTACAGGGGTGCAGCAATGGCTGCATGTGAGGTAGCTTGGTTGCATAAGCTACTTTATGATATGCATCAGTCTACAGATGGGCCAGTTGTCATTTATTGTGACAACATGAGTAGTATACACTTGGCAAATAACCCAGTCTATCATGCTAGAACAAAGCACATTGAGGTGCATTATCACTATGTGCGAGAGAGGGTTTTACTAGGTCTTATTGATCTAGTTTATGTCAGCACAGAGGATCAGGTAGCTGACATATTCACGAAGGCATTGGGCGCAGAGAAGCTGCGCAAGTTCAGAGACCTGCTTGGTGTGCAGGAATTGGGATTGAGCTCGAGGGGGAGTGTTGAGATATCGAGCTCCACTCGTGATACGCCAGGGTGACCGTTGTATATTTATGTCACCGACTTGTCAGTTGCAGACGCGGTTGGTACACCGCCCATGAATAATAGCTACATGATAGCTATCCTTATCTACTCTAGTTCGTGGCTCAGTTAGTATGCCACCTTAGTTAGTTGAGTTTGGTTTGAGACCCATATATAGGGTTCTTCTATTTCTTTGTACTTGAGTTCTTTTGGCTTACACAACTAAGAAGAGGAAAACTGTTTTCAGCCTCCACCCTTGTGTGTCTTCCCCCATTGTGCAAGCAAGAAAGCTTCAAGCGAGACTCCTTCCTTCTCTCCCACAATCTTGACAAAGGCATCCAACCTCTGCACAAGTGAATGTGAGGATTACATCAATGGGTTTCAAGAATGGGTTTCCCTCCTGTATTTATCAACAGAGCGTGTGACAGAGGGTGGGTTGAGTGTGACTAGTGGTTCTCCTCCATCAATTATCAAGAGGTGAGGATTGAGAGGCTTTATGACACTTGGAGTCAGGTACGTTCTCGTTTCCCTATGCACCCATGGGATGGGTCTCTGCCATCGTCACAGGACACACCACTCTGTTCTATACACTGCACTGCAAGGCTCCTTGGCTTTCCTACTTGCACCTATGCCAGACGGGTTGGACGCACTAGTGCACCATCAACTGTGCACCTTGGCATACTTCCTCTGCACCACCCCCTTGTCGATTCTTAAACCGGGTGTGAGATCTGGGTTTCCATCAATATTCACTTGTGTGATGTAAGTTATGGGGCAAGTGACTATTCTCTCATCCCATCTGAGTGTCCGTGAGTTGAGTGACTATCCTTCATCAACGACACCTACCCCGATGGGCTTTATCAACCAACTATCTCCATGGGTGCTGCTACATGGTCCCTGCCATGCTGGCTAAACACTAGAGCGAGCCGTGGTACCTCCTATAGCTGACTTCAACCCTTCTGTAGTAGTGACGCTTCCTTCAACCATACACGAACCGGGCTAAGTTTTTCTAACCCTATCCTTATAATTGCAAGTGTATGTTATGTGTTAAGTGTGGGGACACCAGAGTCCAGTCGGTTGACGACGAGTCCTAGACTGTGTTGATGCATCTAACCCTGTTCGTTAAGGTTTTAAGTGTGGGGACACGTCCCTGCGCGTCTATGATGCATACCCCGCTACATATGCCTCACTTTAATCCTACATGTATGCCATGACCTGATTTTACTTGATGGGGTCCCTTCCCCACCCATCCGTCCACTTTCATCCCACTTCTGGGGCCGTTTCTTCTCTATTTCCCTTTCTTACTTGTTTTGACGGTTTTTCATGTGAACGTACCCTACGTTCACCGAAATCCACATCCCCCCTTATCCCCTTGTTCGTCCCTTCGACTAGTACACTTTTCCTTTTTCCAGCCCCCTATTCTGATCATCGGTTCCAAAGTTATTACTTTTTGAAGAATTTCTCATAACTTCAACATGTTTCCATGTGAACGTACCTTTATTGCTTCGAAACAACAATCTGATGTGACAGCCCGACCTCCATCTTCCCCCTGACATTTTTTCTTTTTACTCCCTTTTCTTTCGATGCACAGTTCATCTGATCTTAATTTTTTGTGCATTTTCAAGGCGCATTTTTAGACCATTTTCATGCATATTTTTCACATTTTTCCATGGAAAAATGCCCTATTTTCACCAAAATTCCAGTTTTATTTTACCTCTGTGTCCACCAGTCTTTCCCCACATTTTTTCTTTTTTCTCCACCCTATTTCGACCGTTGTATTTTACGTTAATAATTTTTCAATATTTTTTCGGTTCCTTTTTTGTGTTTTTCGCATGTGAAAACCTTTTAACCCCACCAAAAGTGAGTTTTGACGTGACAATCCTGTGAATCCCCTTTCTGCGGACATTTTTCCTTTTTACTACCCTTCATTTCACTGCTCAATTATTTTCGTATTAATTTTTGAGTCCATTTTCGGGTTTGTTTTTTGGGTTTTTCCCATGTGAATGCGTCCTCTCTTGGTTAGAACTGTGTTTTGACATGATAGGTTTGTCGAGCACGTTATTTGGCATATTTTTCCTTCTTTCTTCCCTGCGTTCGGACGAGCGAATTTTCCAATATTCATCCCTATATGTCTTTTTAGAGCCATTTTTTGAGTTTTTTCCATGTGAACACCTTGATTTCACCCTGGCACCCATGTCACATTTTTCCATCATCTTTTCCTCATCTCTCGGCACATTTTTCCTTTTTACGGTCTTTCAATTCGGTATGGTTTGGGTTTTATTAAATTTTCTTCCTCTCGACGTATGGCCACATCTCTCGTGTCGCGCGTGAATAAGCATGTTTTCGGTTTTAAGTGCCTCAGGATGCCCTCGTGGCGTTTGTGCCTCATGTATTGCCGTCCTAGCCCCGTCTGATCCTGCAGACACACCTTTTTTTTACTCCCGCCCTGTGCATGTGCGCGGTACGGGGGTGAGCTCACCTTTTAATGGATCTATAAACCCAAAAAATAAAAACAAAAACAAAAACAAAATAAATAAACACAACAATACCAAAATCACAAAACCCAAGCAAAACCGAAACTAACAACCCAAAAAAAAAAGAAACAAACAAACACACACACACACAAACAAACAAACACACCCAAAAAATAAAACAAATAATCAAACAAAACCCAAAAAAAAACCACCCAAAAAAACACACAAAAATATTGCAAACAAAAAAAAAACCCCACCCACAAAAAAAAAACAAAACAAAAGCAAA
This sequence comes from Lygodium microphyllum, assembly GCF_053477565.2. Taxonomy (NCBI): domain Eukaryota; kingdom Viridiplantae; phylum Streptophyta; class Polypodiopsida; order Schizaeales; family Lygodiaceae; genus Lygodium; species Lygodium microphyllum. Next base: position 161,742,161 of record NC_141143.1, read on the forward strand.
AAAAAAAAAACCAAACAAAAAAAAATGAGACCCTTTTTAAAACAAACAAAAAACAAAAAACAAAGAAAAAAACCAAGAACAAAAAACAAAGAAAAGAAAACCAAAAACAAAAAACAAACAAAAACAAAAAAAAGCACATCACGAAAAACCAAAAAAAAAACAAACCACTTACCTAACCGTCGTCGCGCGCGCCGCCCCTCCTCCTTCACATCACCTGGCTTGGCATCCCCCCTCCTCCTTCATGCTTGCCTGCGAAGTCCCTCCCCTCCTCTGCTTCATGCTCGGTCTTTCTCCTCTTCGCCCTGTCGTGCCCCCTTCCTCCTCCTCTCCCTCCTCTCCTCGATGCCTTCCTCCTCTCCTCCCGTCGCTGCGCCTCCCTCCCCTCCTCTCCTTCATGCTCGGCCTTGCTCCTCTCCACCCTGTCGCCGCCTTCCTCCTCCTCTCCTCCCGTCGCTGCACCTCTCTCCTCCTCTTCCTATCCATCCTCCTCCTCCCCCGCCCCCCAGCCTGCTTGTTTTTTGGACCCCCTTCCCCCCACCTGTAGGTTCTTTGGGCCCCCCCCTCGCCCGCCCACTGGTCCAAACCCATGCAGTTGTCACACAATGGTGCGTGCTCAGTTGTTTCCACACAACTGTCACACGCAGCCCGAGTACCTATTTTAAATTTCAAAACTCGATTAAAAACCCGAGAAAACACCTCAGATCTTAAATTTTTTTTAAAAAATAATAATAATTCAATTTAAAAATAGAAAAATATTTGAAAAATCCTTTATAAAATTGGAAAATTTTTAATTTAATTTTATTGGTTAAAATATAGAAAATAAATTGCAAATAAATTACAAATATTAAAGATCCTTCAATCCATTGAAATTTGAATAAAATTCACTAAAAAACAATTAAAAATAGAAATAATTTTAAAAAAGTTTTAAGAAAAAATTCATCATCTGATCTAAATATTTTTAGAATGTTTCATATGTTGAAAATGCTTTGCCAAATTGTCCAACTTTTATTTTAAGGCAAAAATGTTAAATTCAATACTTGAATTCATGAAAAAATCATTTTCAATTCCGAAAATAAACTAAAAAATAATGGATAAATTCAAAAACATTGTTGAAACTTGATGGTCTAGTTTTTTTTCATGGTGGACTGTTGAAATCTCACCATCAAAATGTATAATATATTCATGTGTTTTATTTATCCCATTTTAATCATATTTATTTTTTAAAAAAATAAACAAACAAATAAAAATAAATAATAACCTAACAACACAATCAACAAAAACAAAAACAAAACAAATCGCGTACACCAAACAAATATACTTCCACTAACCTTGCCTTGATGTGTCATATCATTTTCAGTTTGTGGTTTTTTTTCGTTTTTGGAGTATTGACTTGCATCTTGGGATTGAGATGTGCACATTTCATTTCATTACATACACGCATACCCACTTCCAAGTACTTTTCTTTTTTCCTTCCTATTTTTTATTTTCTCGCTACCCCAAAATTCACGATTAATTCTTAAAATGAATCCTAAACACCACCATGGTACGTGCGCTCGCACCAAATACACCTTTTTCTAATAAATGAAAATCAACTCGTCATTCACTTTGCACGCGCTACGTGCGCTTTAGAGGCACCTTAATTTTGAATAAAAATGGACTAGACATCACAAAAATGCACGCACTGAAAAAGAAGAGCGCTTCAGACACATCAAATTTTTAATCAATGAATATGCATTTAGAGACTTGAGTCTGGGTATCGAAGTCCGGGATTTGTTAAAAGCACCGTTTCACATTAATAAATTGTAACTAACAATTTAAAACTGAACCACTGTTTTCTTATTAAGGTTTACAACCTAATAAAATTTCAACCATTGTTAATAATTTATTAAAACGAACCCTTTACTAAAATCATTCCCCTTACTGTACTTTTTTACCTTTTTCAATAAATACGCTTTGTGGGATGGGCACATGCAATCTTTTGAGCTGTTATTGCTTATAGAAGTTCTGGTTATGTCTTGAGAAGGTTATTGAGATATTATGGTTTGATTGTATGATATGATTACAGGTGTGGTCTGTAGTCTTCTTTTCTACCTGATACGGGGTCTCGGGTGCCTGTTTGTTACATAGCATGGTTAGTTAGTTAGTCACGTTTATGTGTGCTTATTCTGATCGATTTCTTTTTTATAGATATTCTATTATTTTGCACACATTTATTATGATTGTCTGTGTGTGTGGTGTGTGTGTATATTCTATTTGAATAGCGCCTCAAGCTTCTCCTCCTGTTCAGTATGTCCCATTGATCAGTAGGGATTATTCTTTCCTACTAACTTTTGAGCCTATTGCGAAAGCTAGCCTTGTAGCTTTTGTGGCTGCTTCACTTCCTCTGATTCCAAACGATCCAGCCCTTTGTGATGAGTTTCTTGCATCATACAGTAAGAAATCGGGCTTGGTTCGTGGTACTTCCATGGTTCTGACACCTAGAGGGTTAGGGAAGGCTTTGTCTCTTCCTTACAAAGGAGAATCCTTTCTCATAGCCAGACAATTATTCTCAAATGAAGAGATCCTTAAGCTATTACAGAAGCAGACTAAAGAGGTCCTTGATGTCAAGAAGGTGATTAACACTTCAAGAGTGTCTTTCTCAATGATCATTGATCCTCTCTGGAAGCTAGTCTACCAATTTCTCCAGGACAGGTTCATGCCTGCCAAGACACCATCTTACTATTTATCCAAGGAGCTCTTCACAGCTTCCAGGATGGTTTTAAAAGGGGTTGCCATTGATTGGATACTTACCTTCTTACAAAGATGGACTAGCATTTTGTCAAAGTGACTAGAGGGAATGTTACCAATGTAACATATAGTTCATATTTATATGCTTTCTTGACATATTCAAAACTTAAGAAGGGTGTTTTACCTCCTCCTACATCTGATCCAGTCCCTCCCCCTCCACCTTCAGAAGATTTTGAAACCCATTGATATAGAGGATATTGACTCCCCTCCTTGGTTGGTCATTCAGCGGAAGCACTTGAAGCATGTAGCAGAGAAAATTCCACTGGTCATTTCTTCAGTGTCAGTTTCTACTACCTCTTGAAGTGACCTCCCTACCTACCTCACATGCAACAACTTATGTAGGGCACATCGAGAGGGTTCTTTGGAAATATCAATTCCTTCGTTGAATAGCTTAGTGACAGGGGATGCTGTTCCTTTCCTTTGTAACAACATCCATAGTTCTATTGAACTCTCAGTAGTTATATGCTTCTTTCTATGAAGAATTGACACACTCCAAAGACCAGATGCATAAGGCAACTGCAGATTTAGCATTTGCTAAAGACACTCTTTCCAATCTGTTTAAGTAGATGAAGCAATAGACAAAAATGATTGAGACCCGGAAAGAAGAAATATCTTCTTTGAAAACTCAGCTATAGAAGAAGCTCAGTCAGAGGTTACTAGAGTTTTTGAAGAGAAAGAGAAAATGTCCAAAGAAGCTCAAGATTTTAAGACTCTTCTGGATACCAAACTGTCAGCTTTGCAGACTGCTCATAATACAGTGGAATCCCAAGCTTCCCAGATTAAACAGTTGAAGGACCAACTGGCGTAGCCATGGTCCATCCCTCCAAGTCCCAATGTCCCCATGATTCCTTCTATATCTCAACAGGACTTGGCAGTTCTTCAGAGATAGGTCACATTATGTCTGTTGTTTCAAGCTAAAGTGGAAAGATTGCAGTCCAGGATGCATTTATTATGGTCTACATTTAAGCAATTTCAGGAGTATGTTCCTCTCGACCATTCCTTTTTTATCCACTATTAGCTACAGAAGTTGGCCTTCTGCATTAAGCTTTCAACGATGGATCTCCCTCTTCTAGAGGATGGTTGGAGTGGAGCTTGGTCTTTTGATTTGCTGACAGAAGTTGTCCGTATGGTCTTTGAAGATTCTATGATGATGGATACCATATTGCTGTCTTATATGTATCTACGAGGTGATCTGTTAATTTCAGATGATGTAGATCTGGCTTGGTATGTAGGCGATGTAGTCTTACAAGCTGCTTTATATGTCAACCATTTGGAGTTGAGGATAGATGAAATATTCCAGTGCTATTCTTCTAAAGTGGTTGCTTGCCCTGATACTTTATGGCATTCAATGATTGATTCTGTAGTCCTGAACCAACGACAGAATACAGCCTCTACTCATGTGCAGAACACTAACCAATTGAGGGTGGATCTTTTAGCTTATCTTTCCAAGAACCATCTCTTTGATTCATCCTTCTTTGATGCCTACCATCAACGATTTGTTTTAGGTCCCTCTGTTCCTAGCTTATTGTATTATCAACAAATGGCCCATCGTTATGATGCTTCTTTTTCCCTTTATCAATCCAACTCAACAGCAATCTTACCTCTCCTTTTCCAACCTTAGGGTTTTCCTCAAATTCCCATCTTTATCTATTGTTCTTTCATTGAAGATCGAGTATTTTTGCCTTCTCTACCTTGTCCTTCCCCATCTATCCATATACCTTCTACTTTTTCTACTTATCAATTAACACCTTTCCTAACTGATTTGCCTAAATTTTCAACTAATCCTTCTTTAGCTTATTCCTCATTTTATGATTTTGCCTACCCATCTCTTCATCCTCTTTTACTCATTCCTCTTCCATCTCCTACAACTTCTATTTCTAGTAGGTATGAAGGATTTGATTAGCAGATTCCAAGAAGAAGAGGATGGAGCTCAATAGATTCTCTCACAGGACCACAAATTAATTGGCCATTTATTCTAGGGGACTGGAAAACTGCTAGTCAAGTGTACCAAAATTATTTCCAATTTTCCCAACAATATTCACAATCTCTAGATCCTTCAGCGAGATTGACAGCCCATTTTGCTTGGTACCTAGCATATATGCATAGGCATTCCCATAACGATCAAAAGGCCATTCCCAAGCTTTGTATGAATATCAATGTGAACATTTTTTCTCAACAATTGGATGTCCTATATTTTCATACCCTTTGTTTACCTAGCAGATACCTTGTTTTGCTAGAAACGATGTGCTGCCTTCAATTCTTTCATAACCCTCCAAAATCTTTTGTAGATGAGTCTTTATCCATGGATCACTTTTGTAATCATCAAGCTTTCAAGAGGGATCATCTTCACTAATACCCTTGAATGTATATTCTATGTTTCTTAATGATATTTTTTTTTGGAGGTGCCATTCAGACGGTTGTTTTATGTTTGTGATGTATTAATTTTTATGTGATAAGTTCGTGATGGTTGAATAATTTGTTCGAGAGCTCTCTTTTCAACTATTGACACTAATGGTGATGGTGGATGGCAAGCCTATGATGCAAAGCTAAGGAACATCTTATATCCTTTAAAATTTTGTCATAACTTTTTATTGTTTATAAGATGTGTTAATGAATAACGATGTTTTTCTTTAGTAGTATTCTTTCTTAGATACAGGTGACAAAGTTAGGGTTGTGGTTGGGTGATTATTGAAGATACTAAAGAAGATCGAATTGAACTCTTTATTGAACTTATATTCTTCTTTTCCTTAGGTCGCGAGGACACTTCCTTTCTAAGTGTGGGGATATGTTGAGAGTGGAAAAAGACTGAATTTTTGATTGATTTTTGTTGTTCTTGAGGTCTGAATAGTTGATTTTTGATGGATTTTGAGTGATGTATGGTTGTTTTTGGAAGTGTTTGAGAGTTTTTTGGATGATATTGATTATGTTTTGGAAGCTCATGATGATTCTTAGTGGAAATATGAAGCTCTATGATGTTCTGATAGATTCTGTTGAGGTTTTGATTGGTTCTGATACCTTCTGATTTGTTCTGATTTTCTTCTATATGAAGCATGGATTGATGATTGATGAAGGTTGAGATCTTTTCAAAGCTTATTGAGTAGTTTTTTATAGTTTGGAATGGTTTTGGTATAAGTTATAAGGATCTATTGTTCTCTGATGACCTTTTGTAACCCTCTGTAGAGCCTCTGTCTCTACTTTGTTCCTATTTTGTTATGTTCTATAGATCTTCTGTAAGTGTTTTGTAGAATATATGTGTGACTTTAGGAAAGTTTTCTAACTTTTGGAAAGGATGAATCTAAGTTCAAAAGAGCTCAAACAAATGGAAGTCGAAGCAACAGCTGAAGACTAAACAGAAGGTTACAGAAGGACAGTGACACAAGCTAGAATCTCACAGGACACTATGATGTCTCTGGTGCGACACACCTTTTGGAAGGTGTATCCACGACCTAATGAGGGTTATTGAGAGTGATTATTGAGTATTGTGGTGACGAGATGATGTACTATTGATAGAGAGAGAGAGAGAGAGAGAGAGTCAGAGATAGCTAATTCTATCAAAACAATGTATTTACTATGAGAGATTGAGAGAGAGAACTATGAAGACAATGAAGATGAATACTATGTGATTATTTCCATTTAAAGAATGGTGTATTCTTTTATGTTCCTTATTCTATAGATGGATTTTGTGAAGATGTTGAAGATTATGGTCTATCAAATCTATGGGAGATATCTACTATGAGCCTGCATGAAGATTTGTTGTTTTCCTTGTTTTGGTCATCAAAAGAATGAAATAAAAGCTTGTTGATGTTACAAGGTAGATTTTCTTGCAATAGAATCCCCTTTTCCTTGGTGTCTCTCTGGGAGCTCTAGTTCTACCTATCGGCATCCGATGTGTAGCATCGAGTTCACATATGCCTTATGGAAGATGAATAACTTGATAATCTTGAAGTCCTCCAACCATTTTAGCCTCTTCAAATTGTTTTGAAGATAGGCAAGGTGGTTGGCATCTATGTTACAGTAACTTGCCCTCCAAGTCCAACGCCTTTCTGCATATAGCTAGGATCCCCATAATATTAGTTCTTGTGCGCTAACTTGAATATTTCATAGCCATCCTGAACATGATATGAAATATCAGGAACTTGCTCCATGCCTCGTAAGTCTAGAAGCAGCAACAATCTAGAAGTGAGTAAAAGAACAAATGTTTTCTAGTGAAGAGGCTTGCACAGGGACTCCTGGTGCATGGTCTACCTGAGAATGTGTGGCAGACACCCCTTTGCCAGTTGCTCTAATGGATCCACCTGAATCAACTCCTGTACGCTTGTCCTTGGCATTACAATTCTGAACAGGTGAACTCCTTGGGTGATCTGTCCGACAAGCAGGTGTTCGAGATATAGAGGGCAGGGAAGTCTACTTTGTAGGCATTACAAGTTGGGACTGACAGAGTTGGGAGACTGACAGATGTCAGCAGATGCTGTTCACTGATCAGTGTTGTTTGCAAATGTCTGTGAAGCAGAGAGAATTACATATTTTCCATTTCATTGGTTGCAAGTTACTTTGAAACTGAAGGCTTGGCTTTTGCTGGTTTTCTTGAGAGAGGTCAATTGTTGTGGTTGGTTCATGCATTGCAGGGTTACAAATTTGGAGCACATGTTCATAGTGGTAGCATAATTGAAGAAGAAAGCAACTCAGCATAACTAAAGAAGACACAAAAACAGTTCTTTCACACTTGATGATGATGCCCTTATACTTGCAAGCTATGTCCTGAAATCTGTAGCTAAACATTTCAGACTTCAAAAGGTCTTACCAAATGCAAGTTTGATACAATTGCAAATCAATCAGTGGATAGAGGTCCTAAAATTCACCAACATAGAAACTTGACTACAATGGTAGCTGAGAACAATAGCTCCAGCTCCAGTGAACAAGGTTGGCTTCAAACACATGCTAATATTGACAAACTTGGAGTTTTAACTGATCGGTGTATTGCTCTTATGAAGGCGGTTATGGAGAAAACAGCAAGACCTGAATCAAATGCTTCTGCTTATGGCCAACATGTATATGCTGATGGTACACTTGAATCAAATGCTTATGCTTATTGCCAACATGTATATGCTGATGAGTATCATTCCATTGAGCCTTGGTAGCAGAATGGCTATTATGGTCAACATGCTTATGCTTATGAGCATCCACCTCTTCAGCAACATAGTTATGATTATACTTGTGAGGCTCTCTTAGTTGAGCAGCCCAGTTCTTATGGATGTGACAAAAATGGTTATGCTTATCAGTGCCCTTCTAGCTTTGATCAGCAGCAAGCAAGTGATTATGACTAACATCATGCCAATACCTATGCTCATGGACTTGCCAATTATCATGCTTATGGACAGCCTAGGATACAAGAACATCATTGTAATCATGTTGGACAGTCATCATGCAATCTTGGGAAGCATGTTTATGGGCAAAAATATGACCAAAGTTTTGGTAGTAGGCAATAGCAAATAGATGTATTTGGATAGCAGCATGAACATTTTTGTGACATGTATTCTCATAGAGATTATGGACAGCATGACCAATGCTGTGGGATCAATGATCAAAGGCAGCATGCTTATGTACGTGAGCAGCAAACATCAGTGGAAGAAAATGCATATGCTCAACCAAACTGTCCCTCTAATGCGTAGCAGGGCTATTATCACCATATGCAGTATGGACAACATGAGCATTATGGCCATGAGCATGGACAACCATCTGTTGTACATGAGCAGCAAGATGACTATGAGCAACATGTCAGAACTATTATAGAGCTGACCAATGGTGATTAGCAGGTGTGTAAATTGCTATCTAAGGCTAAACGTGTTAGACACCTTACTAGTGATACAATACGGGAACTGCATGCTGCGGGCTTATGCTATCGATGTGCTAAGCCACTATCTTGTAATCACCAAGCCACATGCAGGGAAAAGACTGCCAAAATATTCTTGGTATTTGAATATTACGATACAAAGGATGGAGAAGATCTTGTTGAAGACCATTTTGGTATGGGTCCACAACAAGAACCTCAGTTCAAGAAAGCAGATCATGGGCAGCATGTGGATTTGGATGATCATGACGCCATGCGGGAACACCGTTAGTCCACAAACATGCAGTTTAAATGCTTGGACATCACTAAGAATGCAGGGTCTATGAATATACATCACTTAGGGGTTGATGCAGTCCATGCAATGGTGAATTCAGTCTCATATGCTTCAGTCATACAGAACATGGTGATGCCTGAGAGGCTTATGGAAGAGTTAGTGAATACCATCATGATGATCAAGCTTCCAGTTGTACTTGACTATGACCTTATAAAAGTTGATCCAATGCATGGCAGCGATACCACTTTCCCTTTTGATCCGGGTGGCTACAGGCTGATTTTGACCCTCTGTATAGACTAGTACTACTATTGACTATTAGGTAATCTTTTCTTTTACCACTTGTAATGTTGTACAGAGTAGTACTCTGCAGCCCACTACTTGGCTATACCAATAAGTCCGATCTTTGTTTTTTAGGACAAAAACTTCATTTTTGAGTGGGGATGGATTATAAGAAGCTGAGAATAAGGAATTAGTGTAAATAATATTGATATTATGCCATGTCACACTAACATTGGTATAAAAGGAGAGAACATGTAAATAAACACATCTTTTTGACACAATAATACAATTACAGACTTTCTCTCCCTTCTTGCTCACAACTTCTATGGCTTCCCCTTCTTTCTTGTCTTTCTCTCTCTAAATCTAGTCTTTCTCTCTCCTCGTCACTCTTCTTCTCTCTCTTCCTGCAGTCTTTCTCTCTCTTCTGTAGTCTTCTCTCTCCTCTTTCTCTCTCCCTAGTTCTCTCTCTGACAATTAATGTCAAAGATGCATAGCCCATATGAGCTAAAAGTACTTAAAGAGAGCTTCCTCTGGAGCTATAGCATGTCTGATTTAGATCAGCCAATCCAAAGTTATTATAGACTTTGTACAACAAGGTTTGCAGTGGACAGCATAGTGTCTCCATTTGGGAGGACCTCTAAATGACAACATTTTGATAAAATTTTCATTTTTACATTTCCAAATGGATGCCAATACTTTGTTCTTGGATTCTCAACCCTCTAGTTGTACTTATTTTGTGAATCCTTGAAGATTAGGGCAATTTATTTTCAGTCCATACAAAGTACCCCTTTCCACCACTTAGCAAATTATAATAAGTCCTATTTTTTGTTTTTTGAGGATCCAAGTGGGGATGGAATTTAAAGAGTTGAATTAGGTGCATATAAAAGGGCAAAGGACACATGCCCACGAGATCATTTTTGACACAATAATATAACATTGTTCTTCTTCTCTCTAGCTCTTCCTATCCTTTCATGGCTTTCAACCATCTCTTTCCTTCTCTCCTATTTTTTTCTCTTCGTTTCTAGTATTTCTCTCTCCTCATCTAAACTTTTCTCTCTTTCTTGTAGTCTTCTCTCTCCTATTGGTCTCTCCTCTTAGGTCCCTTCATGACATTCCTTTTATAGACAAAGGAGAGAGAAAGGGGAGAGAGTGAGGGAGAGATAGAGAGAGAGCCACATACCAAGAGTTGTTGAAATGAATGTGAATAAGGGGGGTGGGTCCTTTTATAGGCAAAGAAGAGAGAAAATAGGGGGAGCGAGAGAAAGAGTGATGAGAGAAGGGGGAGGGAGAGAGAGATAGAGAGAGTATGCGATATGTGTAATTTTTTCTTGCCAGGAAGGGGAGACAAGAGAGAGGGGGAGAGAGAGAGAGAGCATATGATGTGTAATTTTTTCTCGCCAAGAAGGGGAGATAAGAGAGAGAGGGAAAGAGAGTAAAAGAGTGATGAGAGAGGGGGGGAGAGAGAGAGAGAGAAAGAGAAAGCATGCAATATGTACTATTTCTTATCACCAAAAAGAAGGGATCATTGACAGCCCCTTCTTGGGCGAAAAACAAAGGCTCAAGTCTACTTGTGGCTTTGTTTTTTCACCCAAGAAGGAGTCACTAATGACCGCTCCTTCTCGAGCCAAAAAAAAAAAGGTCAAAAGTGGATTTGTGGTTTTATTTTTCAAGGAAGAAGGGCTATTGGTGACCCCTTCTCTGACGGAAAAAAAGTCAATAAGTCCCCTTCACCCCCTTCCAAGCAAAGAGAAATTTCACAAGTCCCATGTTGTGTGTGTGTGTGTGTGTGTGTGTGAAACTATGACTCAAGCGATAAATAATATATTAATTACTTAGTCAACAAATAATTGAGAGTATTGATGTAGATTATATTAATTTAATTAGTAAGTATTAATTAGGTTGTTGTATTTTAATTTCCTTAGCTAGTATTAAATAAATTAGTATTGATTATTAGTATTAATCAATTATTGATATTAATAGATTATTTAATTATATTAGTATTATTTAATTGAGTATTAGTAGTAACTAATATTTATTATAAGATATAATTATTTACATTAGTATTAATTGGATTACATTAGTATTAACTTAATTAGTATTAAATATGTATTAGTATTAATAAATTAATTATTAGTCATTATTAATCTTATTTTAATTTGATTATCAATATTACTTATTTAATTATTACTATGCATATTTATTGAAAGTATTAATATTAATATTATTTAATTATTAGATTAAAATTATTAAGTTATTATTATTATTATTATTAAAGTAATATGTTAATACTAATTAATTATTAACTCATAATAGATACTAATAGTAATCATTTAATTTTTAGTAATTATAAATTTTAATATCAGTTAGTTATTAATTAGGAATTAATTAATTATTTAGTATTAATTATATTGATTTAATTATTATTAAGTTATTAAATAATTAACTAACTACTAATTAATTAATACATAATTAGTTAACTATTTAACTAATTTAATTTTCATTTTTTGTGCTTGGGAGATGCCCATTACGAGGGGAAATTTTTTTAAGCCCTCCACACGAACACACACACACACACACACACACACACACACACACACACACACACACACACACACACACACACACACACACACACACACACACACACACACACACACACACACACATATATATATATAATTAACGAGTGTATTTTTTCTTTTTTATAATTTAATATCTAATTATTAGTTAATTAGCAGTTAGTGGAATAAAATATTTTATTGTTTACTATTAGCTTATTACTGAATTAACTTATTAATATAAAAAGTAATGATTAATTAATAACATAATTTTTGAATTAACTAATTAATTGATATTAAAATTTATTAATACATGTATGAATCAATTAATATTTACTTAATCATCATTAACTAGTTCAAAATGAGTTAATTAGTTTATCACTTAAATAACATCAACTAGATTATTAATTAATTGGTTAATTGATATGAATTAGCTTGTCTATTAGTTAGTGCTTATTCACTAGTTGATTAATTAATATATTTTTATATATTAGTATTAATAATTGATTAATACCAATCAATTTATTATAATAAATTATTTTCTTAATATTAGTTACTTTATATTGATAGTGTTTTTTATACTTAAATAATTAGTTATGTTACTTAATATTTAAGTTATGGTACCCCCTTGCCACCACCACTCTATATATATATATATATGTATATATATATGTATATATATGTATATATATATGTATATATATGTATATATATATGTATATATATATATATATATAAGAGTCTATTTTTTCTTTTTTATAGTCTAATATATAATTTTTAGTTAATTATAAATTAGTAAAATAAAGTGCTTTATTGTTTAATATTAACTCATTATTAATCAACGTATTAATATTAATATTAATAATTAATTAACACCTTAAATTTTTTATTAAATAAGTAATTTATATTAAAAAGTATTTATATATATATATATATATAAATTAGTATTTAATTAATCATTATTAATTAGCTCAAAAATTAGTTAATTAGTTTATCACTTAAATAATATCAATCAAATTATTAATTAATTGGTTAATTGATATGAATCGGCTTGTTTATTAGTTAGTGCTTATTCGCTAGTTTATTAATTAATATATTATTATATATAAATATTAATATCTCATGAATATCAAACAATTTATTATAATAAATTAAGTTCCCAATATCACTTACTTTATATTGATAGTATTTTCTTTACTTAAATAATTAGTTATATTACTTACTATTTAAAATTAGTCTATTGATATAGCACTTATTTTATATAAATTACTATTAATTATCAAGGATATTAATATTAATTAGTGAATAATATTATCAACTAAATAATATGAATTAGATTGTTAATTAATTAGTTAATTGATATTATTTAGCTTATCCATTAGTTAATGCATATCAACTAGTTTATTAAGTAATATGTTATTATATATCAATATTAATAGTTCATGAATATGAGTTAGTTAGCTCTATTTGTAGAGGGCCATACTAGCACGTGAGGAAGCATCCTCGTAAGAGACTCACTACAAGATATAGGCCTTACATAGACGTTAAAAGTGACGAAAATGTAAATAACAAAATTTTCTCCCATCGTAGCAAAAAGCGTCGTTATTGGCGACGCCATAGAACAGTCGGTATTAGCATCGGTATCAACGTCCCTATTTGCATCGGTATCAGCAATGCTGATACCGATGTAAATAGCGACGCTGATACCGACGCTCTACGACGCTAATAACGACACGTGCATGTAAATTTGCGACGCTAATAGTGACGGTAACAGGGAAAAAAATTTTGTGGCAAGGCAGCAAGCGACTCTGCCACATATAGCATTGTGTGCTTTATTTGGGCCATACAAAATAGTTTCTGCACTGTGTACAATGCTGTGTAAACAAAAACAAAGTGTACTTAAATCATAACACTGATACAAGAAATAAATACATGATCACATAATGAAAGTGACTGGTACAATCATGACAAGATATCACTACTACATAGAAAATGTCTACATAGATCAAGCGACCAAAAAAGAAGGGTGTATGAGCTCTAGGGATCCAAGGGCAAGCTACAGATCCTCGCCATCCGAAAGCTCGTTCTACTGCAAAGGAGCATCGAATGGACCTTGCAAAAAAAGAAACAACTACACATCAGTCCACCATACAATAATGCATTTTAATTAAACATGGTAACTACAGATAAGAAAGATGAGTGACTTATAGGGCCGTCGTGTGTATACAATCGGTCGATCAATGCAGTGAGACTGTGCCTTCTCTGCATATCGAGTCTCAAGGCTAGTCGGATCGCGATTTGTAATGGAGTGCTGCAAAGAAAACAAAATACTAACTGTTAGAAACATGATTGTCAGTAGAAAGGATATTGCAAAAAAATAAGCAACGAAAACGAAAGAAAAACTTACAAAGTCCTCCAGATATGTCTTGTGGCGGCCACTCCCAAGATGATGGACCACTCCAGCCTCTAGTCGTGCCCTCGCCGCCTCGCACTGCTGACTCCAGCATCCTGGAGAATCTATAGCCTCCTTCCTCAGTCGGCGCCAGTCGTCCGCGTCTAGCCACTCAGGCTTTGCAGTCCCACTCTTGAGTGCCTTATGTGAGTCCGATCGTCTGTGTGACATATATGCACGCATGCAGTCCATCATCCAGCCTGTAGAAAATCTATCTGCTGTAGCTGGAACCAGAAACTCCTCATGCAAGGATGCTACTATGTAGTCATTTCTCCCCTCCAGCATGTTTTTCCAATGATCTAAGATGTTGTGCCGAAAAACTTGTTGGCACAACTCTCATGCGAGCCATCACCCTCCTCCCCTCATCATTCATGATGATGGCTCCTAACCTATCATTGACAAGATAGGCATATCCCTCTAGGGTATGCCTAAGATGGGTCCTCTCTCACCTGCGTCCACGCTCTTGGGCATATCCAGGAGACCCATGTACATCCGATGTACCGACCGGGGTAGTATCTATCAGTGTAGCACCCATAGGGGTGCCACTTGCAGACCACTGAGCAAAAGCCGACGGAGTAACTGGAGTAGACGCAACTCCAGCAGAACAACGAGATGAAGACATCGCGTCCATGCCTCCACAACAACCACCTGAGCCACGCTCCTTGGAACCGCCACGAGAGCGAGGAGTTGCACCTGTATCCCGTGCCAACCACGGGCTCACTGCCTCCGTATCTCTATAGCATCCCCTTGACCCTGAAGCACTCCCTCCCTCTAGCCCAAGTCTGGAGTGTCGACCTCATCTGCTCGAAGCTGAAGCATCTGATCGCGCCGAAGTAGATCTAGTAGAGCGACTTGACGATGTCCGAGATAGCTCTTGGTCTGCCATGTCTTTGAATCTCGCCATCTGATCTGGAGGCATGCGCGTGAAGATATCCTACAACTCCTCGTCGCTCATTCCTTGACTCGTCCTAAAAAGGTAACCTTCATAGACAAAAAATGATGTTATCATAATCAATTTAAATCATACAAAGCACAGTAATATAAATCCTAAAAAAAGATCTCACTTAAAATGCATAACTTACGTACCCTTATAAGTGATTAGTCAACGAATTGAGTAAGCGGATGCTCCAAGTATGAAGTATCCTATGGTCCCATGTCAATCTCCTGACACAACTCCGCATACACTGGAAGGTCGATAGACATGTCACCACAAAAGGATAAGTCCACCTTGTTCTCAAAGAATTCTTGGACTCCTGTATTTCCATCATTGTTAGCCGATGTTGGCTCCTCTATATGCTCCAAGCTCTCGGTGACCTCCACCCCTTGCAATATCGACCCCTCTATTTGCATATTGTCCTCATCTATGCTCGAAACATCACTTTGATCATATACTCTTGCACTTCTGGGAGCTGAAGGTATAACATACCACCATCGAGATTGTCGGGGGTTTGGATAGAAGATTACATGTTCACAAACACATACAAGAGAGATTAAACTATTGTGACATGTACCATGTCGTAATACAAGTAACAAACAAATGAGTTCATGCATCTTTTCACAATGGACCGGTAACACAAAGGTGTCATGCAAATCTAACCAATTTTTTTCGGAATCTATTTCGAGAAATTCAGATGGACCTCATCGAACTATTGCTCCAGCTCCTTCAAGTACCACTTTGAACCACTGCACATCGAATAGTATCATGGAGAAACTACAGTAATCCACTGTAACAATACTTTGCAAGTTTCCAAAATACTCCATCTCATCTATAACCATGTTTGGATCCCTTGCTCCTCGTCAGGTCTCCTGCTTGAACCTTGCTATGATACCACAGTCCATTATGGAGCGCATTTTGTCAATACGCTCCATGCAAAAATGCCATTCGCGCGACCACGCTGCATTACATATTTTGTACTATACATTGAAACACTCAAATTAGTTGTCGCATATAAAATATATATACGACAAATCCTAAACACTTCATCAACTTTGGACTACATCCCCTCGAGAATTCACACTCCTCCATTGAGACCTCTGCCCCTTCGCGAGATGCTACAGTCAAGGCTCCATGCAACCATCGTGTTGACATGAACCATGGCATCTCCTCCATACCCTTGCGATATCGAATCTGTCGATGACGCATAGTACGTCGAAATTCAGATTGCACTTCCTCTCGATCTTGCCTAGCGATCTGGTCCCTGGCGAGCCACGTCTCCATAGAGGCATGGTGCAACATATAAAAGCGATTCACCTTCTCCTCCATTGCAACATCCATTCTTTTTTTTACCCCATTTCCAACCACCACATCTCCGATCAATCTATCATCGTCCTTTAGCGACCATAGCATTTTGTTGTCTAGATCCACCGTTGGTAGCCATTGTGAAATATGCACTAGCACCTCAGACACCAACCAACCTTCAGCCATGCTACCTTCTGGCCGAGCTTGTTGTCGCACAAAGCCTTTCAGGGTTTTCATGAAGCGCTCCAAGAAGAACATCCATCGCGTATGGACAGGTCCAGCAATCTCCACTTCATCTACAAGATGTATAAGAAGGTGGATTTGTATCGTGAACATGCTGGTAGGCAGGTATTTCTCAAAGAGATAGACCGTCTCCACTACTCCCCGCCTCGCAGATTCAATAGAGGATGTCTTAATATCCTTCTGTGAGATCCATTGCACCAAAGTCGACAATCTGTAAATGGCACTGCGTATTTCTGGAGTAAGGCATCCTGCGATCACGATTGGTAGTAGAAACTTGCACAAATGAGAAAGCATTATGAACAATGGCTATACTCCAAATGGCAAAATGCACATGCCAATTACAATCCATTCGTAATACAAACTTGACATATCTTATGCCAGTCATGGGATTTTAGCCTTGATAATTGGTCATCTTTAGAAAATGCAGACCTGAGAGAACGCATCATATCCGTCGGAGTGTGGATAGACTTGACTACTTGCTTCACAATGTACTCTTCTTCAGTGGACAAAACCCAAGGAGCGTGAGGTAGCTACACACGACCATTAGCACTCGACCGCGGCCAAAGCGCCTCCATCTTGCCTACCTCCTTCAAATCCATAGCAAGCTGCCCACATTCTTGAAAATATGCATGGGATCCAACAAATGGTTGATCTATAAGTGGGTCCAATATGGCAACTCGTAGAAAACTGAGAACTGTCACATTCCATTTGGATGTGACTCTGTGTGGACCATTTTCAGCTCCTACCAGCTTGCGGCATTCATACGTGTTGGAGGTCGTCTAAGAAAACCTTCCCTGAGTTTATGACCCTCTATCAAGAAAGCGGTGTGTCCTTGATATACCATCTTCTTCATCGTTCGTGACCTTCAGAAGTCTAACTATGGCCCACACAATGGACATGCATGATAACCTAAGGTAATCAGACCTGTTCCAACACCTCTATCTAGTGAATACAAACTTGAACGAGATAAAATATAGATATTACCAATGAGAATGGAAGCCTATTTACCTGAGCACTCTCTGAATCCCGGAAAGTCATGCATCGTCCACATGAGAATGGCTCGAATATCTGTAGACCGTCAACCATCGCGCTTGCTTATATCTTGCACGGTGACCCCCTCCTCCCACAAAATCTTAAGCTCATCGACTAATGGACGAAGATACACACCCATATTTTTGACTTTGTAGCGGCCAGGGACGAGTAAGCTAAGGATGAGATGTCCTTTCTTCGTAGAAAGCCATGGAGGGATATTGTTGTTGACAAGGACTATAGGCCACACACTGTAAGAAGTTGAGCACAAACCGAATGGGTTCACGCCATCCATTGCAAGACTGAGCCGAAGATTCCTTGGCTCTCGGGCGGCAAAGCCTGGGAATGTAGAATTAATGTGGCTCCATGTGTGTGAATCTATTGATATTCGTTGAACTCCATCTATGGACCTATTCTGCGCATGCCACATTATCAAGCTCGCCATGCCAGACATACGAAACATGTGGTTTATGCGAGGGATAAGCGAAAAGTGTCTAAGAACTTTTTGAGAGATGGTTTGCCCTTGCAAGTCTTGTCGATACCAGTGAGCACCACACTTTGGAAATGTCTCCATAGTCTGGTATTCTCCTCGAAACAGTATGCAATCGTTGATACATGCATGGATACTATTGTAGTCCATGCCAAGCTTTTGTAAAACATGTCGTGCATCATCACGAGACTCAGGCATGGTATTTGTAGGTGGTAATATATGATATTTCAGTAACCTGAAAAAAATCATAAAACACCTTGAAAAAGCACAAATGTTCTTAATGATAGTGTCGAAAAGAAATCAACAAAGTGTACGTACAAGGTACTTGTATAACTCGATCACACTCGCTCGCTCCACCCGTATTTTGATTGCACACTCGGCACCCATCATATAATGATATGGATGCTTCCTCTCTAAGCGAATCAGAAATCTTGAAATCCATGGAAATCAATGCATCGATCATTGCCTCCATCTCAGCCTCCAAGATTGTAGGTAGGTCTGGAAGGCTGCCTGTCTCCTCTGGTATTGATGATATAGATTGGGTAGTACCTTCCAAGTGGTGGATTGGCTCAGACACTCCATCCATCACACGACCACGAACTCTTCTAATTGGCTACAAAGGGTGCACTCCTCCTTGGGACGAGACGTCACCTCCCTGGATAGAAAATTTGCCAGCCACATCCAATCTTCTTGTATATGGTATTCAATTAGCTTGCGAGTACAATGCATGATTGATATTAACTTTTCTTACCGTTTGCTGAAAATCCAAGATCGCCTGATCAATGATCTCAGATTGAAACTCACCGAAGCGTGGTACATGTTCTATAGACAATCGACGTTTTCGTTTAATTGCCAGCTTACATTGAGAGCAAGGACATGGGACACGATGATTAAGATACGCCTCGCGATCTTGAACAACAAGACCTTCATTATTTTCCATTTTGTCTACGTTATGGCAAAAAATTTGTTTTTGTTATCATTCTTTTTTTCTTTCTTAAATTGTTTGAGAAGGGATTTCTTCTCTTGTAACTCAGCAAAAATTAATGTATGTAAAGTCTCCACCCACAGATTAACATATATATGTCGGAGTGTTTCCCGTCTTGTGGTGTTGCACTGGACCTCGCCACCACTCTCTCTACACTACAAGCATATTGAAAATCTTTCTATCGTGTTTTGTTCTTTTTTGCTTATGTTCTAAATGTTTCCAACTAGCTGGATTTCTTATTGGATTTCCTAGTGATTGTATCACGTGAATGGACAATTGCACATTCAATTTTTAGTTGCATACACACCCCTCCCAAGTATTTTTTTCTTTTATTTTTTATTTTTTCTACTCCAAAATCCATAAATAATTATTAAAAGGAATCATGATCACCACATTTTTCATGCGTGTCCACGCCACACACACATATTTTTAAATTAAAATCAACCCACCATTTACTTAGCACATGCTTTGTGTATACACGTTTAATTTTAATTAAAAATGGACCAACCAGCACCAAAAAGCATGCACTAGCAAAAAAGTTTTCAACACATAATTAATTTTTAATAAATGAATTTACATTTAGAGACCCTCAATCAAGGTCCAAAGTTTGAGTTATGCTAAAAGCACATTGTCAAACTTAATAAATTTGAAATAAATGATAATAAGGAACCCTGTTTTCTTTTTAAGGTTTATTACTTAATAAAATTTCACCCATTATTAATAATTTTATTAAAATGAATCATTCATTACATTTCCTTCCCCCACACTGCACACTTCCCTTATTAATGAACGCGCTTCATGGGGATGGGAACAATGGAGTCTTGTGTAGTCCTTCTTGTCGATGATGGTCCACAATTCAAGTGTCATGTCGGTATAATTAGTTCTTATGTGATTCTATATTTTTGTTTTGCTCATGTTGACGAGTTAGTATACGGTATGTATTTTTCTTCTTCTTTTTTGCTTGATACGAGGAATCCATGTGTCTATTTATATGTATCACATGAAGCTTTCAATTGCACGTGTGTAGAGGTCATACCAAATTTTTCCTGAGATGTGGACTACTTGGGGTGGTTGGTTAGTCAATCCCGTCGTGTGAGTTTATTATGATTGATATCTTATCTATTCCTATCCTATTGTTTTGCAAGAATTCATTATGACTATCTGTGTGTGTGGTGTGTGTGTGTAACCCATCTTAATGATGCCTCTCGAACTCCTCCCTTGATCCAGTATGTGCCTTTGGTATCGCATGATTATTTCTTGTTGCTAGATTGAGACCTCCTTGCTAAGCAAGATTATCCAAATTTGTGGGCCTTTCTATACCACTAGTTCTAGATGATCCTGACATCTCTGATCAATTTTTAACATCTTATGATGGATTTACCTCTCCTAGAGCATGGTTCTAGTGGGGCTGGTCTTCTGACTTGTTGACTAAAGTAGTCATAATTTTTTTTGAGGTCTCTGTGACTTCAGATACTATGCTTCTGTCTTATATGTATTTGAGAGGTGATTTGTTAATTCCAGATGATGAAGATTTGGCTTGGTATGTTGGGGATGTGGTACTACAAGTTGCTTTGTATGTCAAACATTTGGAGTTGCGGATAGATGAGATGTTTTAGTGTTATTCCTCCAAAGTGGCTGATTGTCTTGAGATTTTGTGACATACCATGATTAACTTTGTCATTTTGAATCAATGCCAAATCAAAGCTTCAGTTCATGCACAAAACATTAACCAACTGAGAATGGATCTTTTAGCCCATCTTTCCAGGCAACCCCCATTTGATTCCTCCTTCTTTGAAGTTTATCATCATAGGTCCACCATCAATACCTTGTTTATCTCATTATCAATAGATGGCCCATATGTATGACACATCTTTTCCTTTATCAATCTAACCCCCATGTCATTTTACCCCTTCTCTTTCAACCCTAAGGTGCTCCTCAAATTCCTATCTTTACTCATTGTTATTTTATTGAAGATCATGTTTTTTTCCCTGCATGTCATTTTACCCCTTCTCTTTCAACCCCAAGGTGCTCCTCAAATTCCTATCTTTACTCATTGTTATTTTATTAAAGAAGATCATGTTTTTTTCCCTCCTTATTGTCCTTTTCCATCTATAGTGTTTCTCTCCACTTTTTCTACCTATCTATTAACACATTTCTTAGCAGATTCTCCTAAATTTTTAGCTAATCTCTCTTTAGCTCATTCTTCATCCCTACCCATCTCTTCATTCTCTTTTACTAGTTCCTTTTCCATCTCCTACCACTTCTATTCTTCATTCCCCTTAGTTGGTTAGTGGGTATGTAAGTTTTGATCAAAAGCTTCCTAGAAGATGATGATGGAGTTCAGTTGATTCTCTTATTGGACCTCAGATTAATTGGCCATTGATTCCAAGGGAGTGGATGACTACTAGTCAAACATATCAGAATTATCTACATTTTGCTCAACAACATTCTCAGTCTATAGATCCTTCAGTGAGATTGATTGCTCACTTTGCTTGGTACCTAGTGTATATGCACAGGCATTCACATAATGATCATAAGTCCATTCCAAAGTTGTGCATGAATGTGAATGTGAACATTGATTCCCAACAACTAGATGTATTGTACTTTTATGCCCTTTGTTTAACTAGTAGACTATATCTTGTATTGCTACAGAGGATGTGTTACCTTGAGCTTTTCCAAAATCCTCCAAAGACTTTTATGGATGAATCCTTATCCATGGACCGTTTTCGCAATCACAAAGCTTTTAAGAGGAATCATCTCCATTTATATCTCTGGATGTATCTTTAATTATTCATAATGATATATCTCTCTTTTGGAGATGCCACTCATATGGTTGTTTTGTGTTTTGTGTTTGTGTTGTGTATTAATTTATATGTGATGGGATCATGGTGTTTAGATATTCAATTTTTTTGAGAGCTATATTTTTGGAGATTTGTAGTGATGATGATGATGGATAGATAGCTCAAGATGCAAAGATGTAGAACCTCTTATATCCTTTACAAGTTTGTCATCCTTTTCTATTTTAAAGTTATAATCATGGATAAAGGTGCTTTCCTTTCGTTGTATTCTTTATTAGAAACAGGTTATAAGTGGGGTCGTGGTTCGATGGTTTATTGAAGATGATAAAGAAGATCGAGATGAGATATATTTTGAACTTATATTCTCTTTTTCCTAGGTTGCAAGGACACTCCCTTATTAAGTGTGAAGATATGTTGAATGCTGAAATGGCTTGTTTTTTTGGCTACATGATGATTTATTGGTTTGGAAGTGGTTTGAGATTGTTTTGGATAGGATGGAATGGTTTTGATAAGTTCATGATTTTTTTCAGTAGCGATGTGAGGTTTTGTGATGTTCTATTGATGTCCTGAAAGTGTTAGATTGGTTCTGATACCTTCTGTTTTGTTTTGTTTTTCTTTTGTATGGAAGGATGGAGTAATGATTGATGAAGTTTGAGGTTTTTTGAAAGCTCATTGAATGGTTTTGGATGGTTTTGATTGGTTTTAGTTGAGCTGGATGCTTTCTCTAGACCTTCTATAACCCTCTATTTAAGCTTTTGTGAATCCTTTGTATGCCTCTATATGTGTTCTATTGGATGAGGATATAGTTTGGAAAAGTTTTCTAGTCTTAGAAAGAGATAAATGCAAGTTCAAAAGAGCTCAAAGAAGTGGAAGAAGTGGCTACTAAATACTTAAGTAAAGACTGGAGTGAAGTGGCAGTGATGAGCTATGAAGAGTCACTATAGTGGCTCTGGTGATCTTTCATATCAGACATAGCTCTTGGGAGGGGTATTCACGACCAAAGAACAGTTATTGTGAGTGATTATTGAGTATTGTAGTGAGGATATGATGTACTATTGAGAGAGAGTATGTGTGTGTGTGTGTGTGTGAAAGATAGCCAAATTCTATGTCGTCAAACAATGTATCTATGAGTGAGAGATTATGCAAGAAAGCTATGGAAACTTTGAAGAATAATAATATGTGATATATTTCCATTCAAAGTGGTGTATTCTCTTGTGTATTTATAGTTTCTTGAAAAATTATATGAAGAATATAAAGAGCACAATGAATTTGGTTCAAGTTAAATGTTGAGATGGCAAGCCCAATACGTGCGGACATTGATGATGGACCACTTGGCTAGATGAGTCCACACGTCTACACTTAGCACGTTGGTAGTCATTATGATACTCACATGACCACTGACTTATCACTTATTATATTTAGTTTGTTACACCTACCTACAACTGGTAAAGATATAACGCCAGTCGATTAGTGTAGTCAGTTGTGCACTGTTTGACTTTGAAGGCCACTTTCCTTTATGTTTTATCTTATCTATACTTTGTATACATTGTATAGTGTGTGAAAGAAGAAGAAAAAATCAGCAAGAGAACATTTTGTCCTTCATCTCTCTTCTTGTGTTTTTTAGTGAGCTTCCTCTTGTGTATACAATGCGTGTTTGGCATAGCAGCTCAAGCAAAGTCCCCCACCACATGATTCTTGACATGGTATCAGAGCTGCGCTACTGAGAGAGGTTGATTTTGAAGGCTGAATTGAAGGAGAAGAAGCAAGATTCAAGCAAGCAAGCAACGGGTAAGAAGCTCTCCCATTCTTCCACTCTTTCTCTTGGATAGTGCCTATGGAGGCACCGGAAGCAGGGTAGAGTGAAAATCTCAAATTGCTGTGAGATTTGGTGTGTGAGCAGAGTATTGTATATTTTTTAAATAAGCCCTTTAAGGCTTGCCACAGTTATTTTGGGCATCTGAGACCGTTTCAGGTCCCGTTTTAGAGCCGCAAGGTTGCAAACAGCAGTTTTAGGGTACACTGTGATTTCGATTGTATTGACCGAAAGTGGATGCACATGTTATATATTTCGAATCTATAATTTTTGAGGTGTTTTCAAGAAGAAAAAATAAGGTTTATCTGCAACCAGGTTGCAGATTACATGTACTATTGAGCAATCAGTGAAAAAGGTTGCTTGGTGTATTGTTGTGCACGTGTTGTAAAAGATTGCAGAAGACTAGCTTACTGTGTTGTATCCTTGTTTGTGATAATGGCAAAGAACAGTGGAAATCCCATTATTGAGAAGCTTGACAAGAACAACTACCCTTCATGGAAGTTTCGTGTGACAAACTTCATCATTGGAAAGGGCCTTTATGAGTTTGTTTCAGGTGAAGAAATTGAGCCAGAGTTGGGTATCCCTTCGACTGCAAATGAATTGAAAGCATGGAAAGAATGGAATGCGAAAAGACAAAAAGGTGATGTATTGGTTATCTGCAATCATTGATAGTACGATGTTGGGACATATCAAGAATGCAAAAACCTCACATGCATCTTGGACAATTTTTAAGAACATGTTTTTAGTAAATACAAAGGCATGAAAGATTCAACTCAAGCAAGAGTTGAAAATGTAAGTCAATGAGTATGTGTTGAAGGTGAGGAGCATTGTAGATGCTTTAGAAGCGATAGATGAAATGCGTGATGATGATGATTTGGTTTCATCCACTTTGAGTGGCCTTAATAATGAGAAGGCATGGAAATCATTTATTACTTCAGTATACTATGGAAGCCATTTCCAGATTTTGATGAGTTGATCTCTCTCATGATTACCAAAGAGATCAATATGCAAGGTGACTCATCTGAAAAAAAATGGTGAGTAGGTTTAAGCATTTTACTCAAGTTCAGGAAGGGGACATGGTAGATCCTCTTTGAGAGGCTGTGGTATGGGACGTGCTGGCGATGACCAACAAAACAAGTTCAATCAGCAATTTGGTGAAATGCAGGTTTTAGGAGGCCGAGGAAATTTTAGAGGCAAGGGGAGCTCTTGAGGAAGAGGTGGATGGCAGAATAGAGGTTTTGGAAATTCTGCTATTCTTTGCCATTATTGTGGCAAAACAGGACATATTGCAGCCAATTGTTATGCTAAGAAGGATGATATTCGCAGTGGTAAATTGCAACATGGAAACTATGCATCGTCTTCATGATAGAATGAAGATTAAAATGAGTGTCTGTTTGTTATGCAACATATTATGAATGCAATTACAGGAAAGGGGACACATGATGATGTATGGTATGTCAATTCAAGTGCATCTAATCATATGACTAGTCATGTTGAATGGTTTGGAGAGATGCAGGACTTACAAAATCCAGGTTATGTGCAGACGAGTGATGATTTATGCGACCCAATTTCACACATTGGAAAGGTTCCCTTGTCCTTGTATGATGGCCAAACAAAGAGTCTGATAGGTGTATTACATGTGCCATCAATCATAAATAAACTAGTGTATGTTGGCTAAATGGTAGAGCAAGGGTTGCATGTTCGATTCAATGCAAAAGGTTATTTTGTTGAAGACTTTAATGATAAGTGCAGGTTGGTCGCAAAAGAAAGTAGAGTTGGCCGCATGTTCACTTTAGATGCTGGAATTCCTGCAATGGATGCTACTATATATGCTAAAGGAAAAGGAGTAGTTGCAGATATTGAAATATGGCATAAACGTATTGGACATGCAAATGTACAAAGGCTGAAATTAATGCAGTCTAGAGAATTGGTTACAGGGTTGCCTTCATTTAGAGTAACAGAATTGCATAAAGTCTATGAAGCATGCCAGTTTGGTACACAGGCAAGACCACCCTTCTCGCATGATAGAGAAGTGAGTAGAAAAATACTTGATGTAGTGCATACAGATGTTTGGGATATACACAGAATGTATCTCTTGGTGGCAGCAAATACTTTGTCACACTTATTAATGACTGTTCAAGGAAGTTATGGGTATACTTCATGAAGGAAAAGAGTGATATGTTTGAGCACTTCAAATCTTTACTGAAACAAAAATAGGCTTAAAAGTGAAGTGCTTGAGATCAGATGGAGGGGGAGAGTACCTCTCTAATGAGTTTAGTGGCTTCTTCAGGACCCATGGGATAAAGAGGCAATTTACTTGCAAGTATACCCCACAGCAAAATGGGGTTGTAGAAAGAAAAAATAGGCATATTGTAGAAGTTGCACGGGCATTAATGATTGAAAAGAATATGCCTAAACATTTTTTGTCTGAGGCTGTCCATACTGCTGTCTACATTATGAATAGAATTCCCACAACTGCAGTTCATGGGATGACTCCTGAAGAATGCTTTACTAGCAAAAAGCCCAATGTATCACACTTGAAGGTATTTGGATGTGTTGCATATGTTCATGTGTCAGGTGAGCTACGGAAGAAGCTTGATCCAAAGGCAAAAAAATGTATTTTTATTGAATACTCTTTAGAGCAGAAGGGGTATCGTTGTTATAACCCTATCGCAGGTGAATTCAGAGTGAGCAGAGATGTTATCTTTGATGACATTAGCAGTTGGTATGCATCTGCTGGTGATATATTAGATGATGATAATGATCAGGACAGCTATGTGCAGAAAGAAAAACAATAATCAGGGAGTCTTAGTGGACCAAAAACATCATCTGGTACTATACCTACAGTGAGCCCTTGGTTTGGGAGACTAAGGAGTAGCCCCACAACTTCACGTGGATCTATAAGTGTTGCACGGAAGGACAAAGGAAAGAAGAAAGTGTTGGTCATGCTCATTGAGATGTAGCAATGGATGAAGAGATGGCTGCATTAGAAGCCAATAAGACTTGGGATTTGGTACTCTTACCTAAGGGTAAGAAAGCTATTGGTTGTAAGTGGGTTTACAAAGTCAAGCATAATGTAGATGGTTCAGTTAGCAGGTATAAGGCTAGGTTGGTTGCAAAAGGCTATTCTCAAACATATGGCATAGATTATGAAGAGACATTCAGTCCAGTTGCTAGGATGGAAACTGTTAGGTGTGTGATTGCCTTGGCAGCAGCCAAAGGTTGGAGTTTGCAGCAAACGGATGTTAAGAATGCCTTCTTGCATGGTGAATTGCAAGAAGAAGTGTAAATGGAGTAGCCAACAGGTTATGAGGATTTAGAGCATCCCACATATGTATGCAAGTTAAAAAAGGCGCTCTATGGGTTGAAGCAAGCACCTAGAGCATGGTCCGATAAGATTGGAGAGTATCTTGTCAATATTAGATTTTGTATTTCTGATACTGATCACTCACTTTATGTGAGAAAGGGAGATGCAAGTTTGGTCATCATAGTCATCTATGTGGATGACTTGATTATTACAAGTGACAGTGACAATGGGATTTCTGAAGTTAAGGACTTCTTGAAGAAGAAGTTTGAGATGAAAGATTTGGGTGAGCCGAGATACTTTATTGGTATTGAGGTGATTAAATGTGATGATGGTATATGGCTATCCCAAAGGCAGTATGGCTTGGATATGTTATCCAAGTATGGTATGACAGCATGTAAGCCTCTTTCAGTACCATTGGAGCAAAATGTGAAGTTGAGTGCCGATGTTGGGGATGAGATAGAAGACCCTACTATGTTCAGGAGGATAGTAGGGAGTTTGATTTACATGACTATCACAAGGCCAAACTTGAGCTATGATGTTGGCCTTATCAGTCAATTTATGCAGATGCCTAGAAAGCCTCAATTGGATATAGTTAGATGTATATTGAGATATGTGAAGTCCACTTTACATTATGGACTTTTTTATGAGGCAAGTAAGGACATACAAGTCTTTGGATACACAGATGCAGATTGGGCTGGTAGCATGTCAGATAGAAGATCTACTAGTGGATTCATGTTTTCCCTTAGTAGTGCAGCAGTTACATGGAGTAGCAAAAAGCAACCTACAGTTGCTCTATCGAGTACAGAGAGGCTGAGTATAGAGGTGCTACTATGGTAGCATGTGAGGTGGTATGGCTGCAAAAGTTATTAGGTGATTTGGACGTGCAAGGAGATAGTCCAGTTGTCATTCATTGTGACAACATGAGCAGCATACAACTAGCTAGGAATCCAGTGTTCCATGCTAGGACAAAACACATTGAGGTGCACTACCACTTTGTGAGAGAGAAGATACTTGCAGGAGAGATTGACTCGGTAAATGTCAGCACACAGGATCAGATAGCTGACATTTTTACAAAGGCATTGGGTGCAGAGAAGCTTTGAAATTTCTAAAGCTTATTTGGAGTTGCAGAGATAGAGTTGAGCTTGAGGGGGAGTGTTGAGATGGCAAGCTCAACACGTGCGGACATTGATGATGGACCGCCTGGCTAGATGAGTCCACACATCTACACTTAGCACATTGGTGGCCATTATGATACTCACATGGCCACTGACTTATCACTTATTACATTTAGTTTGTTACACCTACCTACAGCCGGCAAAGATATAACATCAGTCAATTCGTGTAGTCGGTTATGAAATGTTTGACTTAGAAGGCCACTTTCCTTTATGTTGTATCTTATCTATACTTTGTGTGTACATTGTATAGTGTGTGAAAGAAGAAGAAAAAATCAGCAAGAAAACATTTTGGCCTCCATCTCTCTTCTTGTGTTCTTGATTGATCTTCCTCTTGCGTATACAGTGTGTGTTTGGCGCAACAGCTCAAGCAAAGTCCCCCACCACACAATTCTTGACATTAAAGCCATGGGAGAATTGTTTTTATGATGTTGCATGAAGATTTATTATTCCTCATGTTCTTTTCCTTGTTGTGGTCATATCAAATATAAGAAAGATGTTTGTTGATAATACAAGATAGATTTTCTTACAGTAAAAGCCTAGTTTCCTTGGTGTTCCTCTTGGGGCTCCATCTTTCTAGCTTTTTTTTTTTTTAAAGACCCAACCCTTAGCTAAAACTACATTTGCCTTGATAAAGGCTTCTTAGCCCACTCTTATGCCAAATTAAGCTAACTAATTATCTTCTTAAATATATAGAATGCATCAATGGAATTAATAGATATATACTTTATAAACCTATTGCAAAGAAATTTCTTTTTAATAATCTTTTGAAAATTAAGACTATTCCTTTCATGTAACAAACCAAAGAAAAATTACGAAAGATATATGTAAATTTGAAACACGATCTAATAAGAATCAACACAATTTTTTATAGAGAATCATAAAGTAAAGAGCAAAAGAGAAATTTGTATTATAATATGATGGAGACAAAGGAGCCAAAACCAATAGCGTGATCAAAATATGTACTTCGATATGGAGCTTGAACTTCTCAACCACCCCTGAGCTTATGT
Organism: Lygodium microphyllum; assembly: GCF_053477565.2. Taxonomy (NCBI): domain Eukaryota; kingdom Viridiplantae; phylum Streptophyta; class Polypodiopsida; order Schizaeales; family Lygodiaceae; genus Lygodium; species Lygodium microphyllum. The sequence continues at coordinate 161,771,445 of NC_141143.1, forward strand.
CATGTATATAAAAAGGGATCCCAATCTCACTCTCATCTTAACAATCACAATCTCGAATTTCTAGATGAAAATGAAGAAGAAGAATTGCTTCGATCCACTATTTGGACCAAAATGTCTTCATGTATCTAGAAGAGGCTTTCTCACGAAATGCATATTTTTTTAGAAAAGTACACACCAAAATTGATTGTATCTTCCTAAATCGACACTCACATGCAACCTACCAAAAACAGAAAGAAATGACAAACAATATGATACATTTTATTATTTTATAAGTATTAAAATTTGTTTTTTATTCTTAAAGACTCGTATCTCCAAAATGGTGATGAATCCGATTGAGCTTGTGAGAGGACAAAATATTCTCCTCGATACCCTCTTCAAACTCTGTCGAGAAAATTTTTCCAAATTATGCTCCATTGATCACAAATCATGCTCAAAGATTGGAAATATCCTTATGTATTAGAAAAATTCAACCAACAATTTACAATTATCAAAATTTGTTAACACGCTCAAAATGATCTAAAAATCATTTTCAAACATTATTTATACACATGCACTATAAGGGAATGGGACAATAGCGATGGTGATTTGTGACGTAAAATAATAGTGTTGCCAATAACATCACAAATGAAAATATTTGATGCTTATAGCAACGCTAATAGCTATGCATATAGCGATGCTTAGCAATGCTACTTTGAGAAAAAAAAAGCACTGAAAACCCAAGTGCGACATTTATCAAAAACATGTGCGTGAGAGAGCGAGAGAGCTCACCACTTTGAGAGGGAGAGGGAGAGGGAGAGGGAGAGGGAGAGGAAGAGGAAGAGGAAAAGATAGGGAGAGGGAGAGCCCATTATCATCATCGCCACCGCCACCACCATATGCAAAGAAGAGGGAGAAATGCACAAGGGAGAAAGAAGGGAAGCCACGAAGAGGAGGCACAAAATATTTCATCTTTGGGCCTTTGAGGTAGGTACATTGCCTCTTCTTGCTTTGTTTTTTTGTTTTCTTCTTTACTTTCTTTGTTTTTCTTTGTAACGAAATGCATTGAAAGAGAGGGAGAGAGAAAAGGAGGGAGGGAGAATGATAGGGAGGAAGAGAGAAAGAGGGAGAGAAAGGGGAGAAAGGAAAGGAAGAGGAAGAGAGAAATAAGATATGAAGGGAGAAAGAGAGGAGGATGAGGGAGAGAAACAATAAGGGAGAGAGGGGGGAGAGAAACAAAGAGAGAGAAGAAAGGGAAAGAGAGAAATAAAGAGAGGAGGGAGAGAAAAGGAGAAGGTAGAAAAGAAGGGTGAGGTAAAGGGAGGAAGAAGAGTGAAAAAAAGAGAGAGAGAGAGGGAGAAAAAGAGATGGAAAGAGAGAGAAAAAGAGACAGAGAGAAAAAATAGAGAGAGGGAGAGAGAGAGAGGGAAACAAATAGAGAATGAGAGAGAAGGGAAAGAGAGAAAAATGAAGGGAGAGGGGGAATAGAGAGATAAAGAGAGGTTGGGAGAGAGGGTCTTTCAATATCCTTGTTTTTAAATTTTTTTTATTTTCTATCTTTGATTTTGATTGTAATGAGATGGATTGAGTGAGAGTGGGGAGGAAAAGAGAGAGAGAAATAGAGAGAAGAAGGGAGGGAAAGTAAGAGAGAGATGGAGAGAAATAAAAAATGGGAGATGAAGGGAGAGAGAGAGAGAGAGAGAGAGAGAGAGAGAGAGAGAGAGAAATAGAGAGGGAGATAGATAAAGATGGATAAAGATAAAGAGAAAGGGAGAGGGAGAGAAAAGGAATAGAGAAAATTAGAGAGATGGAAGGAGAGAGAGAAACAATGAGAGAGGGGGGAGAGAGAAACAAAGAAATATGAAGGGACGCAAACAAAGAAGGGAAAAGAGAGAGAGAAAGAGGGGTGGGGAGAAAAATAGAGAGGGGGATAGATAAAGATAAATAGAGGGGGAGAGAAAAGAAATGGACAAAGAGAGATGAAGGAAGGCAAGGAGAGAAAGGAAAAGAGAGAGAGAAAGAGGGGTGATGACAAAAATAGAGAGAGAAAAGAAATTGACAAAAAGAGATGAATGAAGGCAAGGAGAGAGGAAAAGAGAGAGAAAGAGGGATGGGGAGAGAAATAGAGAGGGGGATAGATAAAAATAGATAAAGGCAAGGGAGAAAAGTAGAGAGATGGGGGAGAGAGAAACAATGAGAGAGAGGGGGAGAGAAATAAAGAGAGATTAAGAACAAAGAAAGGGAAAGAGAGAGAGAAATAGGGGTGGGGAGAGAAATAAAGAGGGGGGAGAAAAGGAATGGAGGGAAATTTAAGAATACAGAGCAAGAAAGATAAGTAGAGACTAAAATGGAGGAAGATCATCAATGAGGAAAACAAAAACATATTATTTGCAGTAACATAGACCAAATGGATACAGTGATGGTTGTGACATCCAAGATCGCGAGATGTATCTTAATCAACATGTCCCGTATCCTTGCACTCAGTGTAAGCTGGCAATTAGATGAAAGGGCTTGTCTATAGACCACATGCAATGCTTAGACAAGTTTCAATCGGAAATCATTGACCGAGCAATCTTAGACTTTGAGTGAACAATAAGAAAAGTGTGTATCAATTATGCTTTACATTTGCAAAGTAATTGAACATCATATACAATAATATTAGACATGCCCTTGAAATGTCTATAGAGAGGTGATACTTCATCCCAAGGAATACACCTATTGCGGCCCATGAAAAGAGTTTGTGGTTGTGCGATGGATGGAGTGCCTACCTCAATAAACCCATTGGAGGGCACACTACAAACTACACCATCAGTACCAAAGAAGATAGTGGACCTTTCTAACCTTCCTCCAATCTTGGAGTGTGGCAATGACTAATGCATTACTACCCATGGATGCCATGTCATTTGATCCAATGAGAGAGAAAGCATACATACCATTGTATGATGGGAACCCGAGTATCTGGCTTAAAGACACAGTTTGTGCTCCTAAGTGTACAGACAAAGTACGAGTGGAGTGATGCAAGTGTGACTAAGTTATTTAGGTACACTCTATGCTCCTTTGATTTTGACTCCATTATAAAAAATGATTTTTATGCTCTTCAAAGGTGCTTGGTTTTTTTTTAGGTTACTAAAATATCACATGCATGTGTCAACGATTGTGTGCTAATTCAAGGAGTCTACGAGACTATGGAGATATATCTGAAGTGTGGTACTCACAAGTATTGACAAGACTTGCAAGGGCAAACCATCTCTCATAAGGTTCTCAGATACTTTTCACTTATGCGGTGTATACATTACATGTTTCGTACGTCAGGCATAGTGACCTTAACAATGTGTCATGCACAGAATAGATCCATAGATAGAGTCCAATGAATATGAGCAAATTCATGTGCATAGAGCCACATTGACTCTACCTTTCCATGCTTTGCACAAGAGCCAAGGAATCTTTGGCTCCGTCTTGCTATGGATGGCATGAATCCATTCAATCTCCACTCAACTTCTTATAGTGTGTGGCTTGTAGTCCTTGTAAACTACAACATTCCGCCATGTCTTTCTAAGAAGAAAGGACACTTGATCCTTAGCTTACTTGTTCCTAGACACTAAAAAGTTAAGAACATGGGCGTCTACCTCCATTCATTAGTTGATGAGGGAGGAGGGGGTCACTATGGAAGACATGAGCAAGCGTGATGGTCAGTGGTCCGCTAATATACGGGCCATTCTCATGTGGACTATGCATGACTTTCTGATATTTAGGGAGTGCTCGAGTAAGTGGGCTTCTGTTCTCATTTTTTATCTGTAATATGGCTCATTCAAGCTTGTGTTGACTAGATAGGGGTATTATGGCAAGTCTTCTTACCTCAACTTATCATGTGCGTCCATTGTCTAGGCCACAGATAGACTCGCGAATGTCATAAACCATGAAAAAGATGGTATATTAGGGACACACTACTTTCTTGCGATAGGGTCATGAAATGAGGGAAGGTTTTCTTAGACAATCACTAGCACGAATGAATGCCCAAAGCTAGTACGAGCTAAAATTGGTCCACAAAGAGTCACATCCAAGTAGAATGTGACAGTTCTCAGTTTTCTACGAGTTGACATATTAGATTCACTTATATATCAACCATTTATTGGATCCCATACATATTTTCAAGAATGTGGGCAGCTTATTGTGGGACCAAATCATAGGAAAGAGAGACACTGTAGGGGCATGAATGGATTTTCTAACCATCGCTTGCAACTACTTATGCTCCTTGGGTTCTATCCACTAAAGAAGAGCACATAGTGAAGCAAATTATAAAGTTCATCCACACCCCGATAGGTATGATGCGTTCCCTTAGGTCTGCTTTTTCTAAAGATGACCAACTATCAAGAAATCCCATGATTGGCACAAGATATGCCAAGTTTGTCATGGCCTTGATAGTAAGATATGCCATGATTGGCACAAACTTGGCACAAGATATGCCAAGTTTGTCATGGCCTTGATAGTAAGTAATCTCAACATTTTGCTATTTAGTGTATATTCGATGTTTGTAATATTTTAAATTTTTGACAGTTCATACTATCGATTATTATTGTGGGGTGCCTCACTCTAGAAATATGCTTGACGATTTATAAGTTGTCAAATTTAGTACAATGGATCTCATAGAAGGAGATCAAGAAATCCTCTATTGAATTTGCGAGGTAGAGTGTGGTGGAGACAATCTGTCTCTTTGAGAAGTACCTGCCCACGAGCATGCTTACGATACAAACTCACCCTCTTGGTACATCTCTTAGATGAATTAGAGATTGCAGGACCCATCCATATGCGATGGATGTTCTTCTTAGAGTGATTCATGAAAATCCTGAAGGGCTTTGTGTAACAACGAGCTCGTCCAAAAGGTAGCATGGCTAAAGGTTGGCTAGTGTTAGAGACAATAGTGCATATTTCGGAGTGGCTACTGACAGTAGATTCAAACAACAATATGCTATGGATGCGGAAGGATGATGATAGACTAACCGGAGATGTGGTGGTTGGAAATGGGATAGAAAAAAGGATGGATGGTTCCATGGAGAAAGCAAATCATTTTTGTATGTTGCATCATGTATCCATGGAAAAATGGCTCACTAGGTACGAGCATGCCAAAAGAGAGCAGGAGGGAGCACAATTAGGATTTCAATGCAATACACACCATCGACTGGTTTGATATCCTAAGGGCATGGAGGAGATGTTGTGGTTTATGTCCATGATATGGTTGCATGAAGCTTTGAATGTAGTTTCATGCGAAGGAGTAGAGGTCTCTACCAATGAGTGGAAATTCTCGAGGGGATGTAGTTCAAATATGATTGCATGTTTTCTTTACTGCCATATCTAGATTTTATGTACAACAACTAGTCTAATCATTTCAATGTACAATACAAAATCTACAAGCAGCATGACATTTTTTTAGTTGAGTGCATCCACAAAATGTGCTCAACGGATCGTGGTGTCATGGAAAAGTTTGAGCAAGAGAGCCAACGATGGGCCACCGATCTGAATACTATAGTACATGAGATGGAATATTTTGGCAACTTGTAAAGTGTTATCTCATTGGATTACTGTACCTTCTCCATGATCATATTTGATGTACAGTGACTTAAACTGGTATTGAAAGGAGCTAGGCAACCATTTGGCAAGGTCCATCTGGATTTCTAGAGGTAGATTCGGAGAAAAGATGGAACAATCAATGTGACATATTTGTCTTGCCGAGTCATGGTAATAGGTGCATGACCTTTTTTATTAAATTTTCCACGACATGAAATAGTCACAAATGTTAATTCACTCTTATATGTGATATTGAATAGGTAATCTTCTATCCAAATCCTCGACAACCTCAATGATGGTACATTGTGCCATCAACACCTCGAAGTGTGCAAGTGTATGATGAGAGCAATCTCCCCAATGTGAATGAGGAGAGTATGCATATAGAGGGGTCGATGTTGTGAAGGGTGGAGGGCAAAGAGGGCTTGGAGTGTGTATAGAGGAGACATGAAAAAGTGAACTCCTCTTTCTATGGTGACCTATGTATAGACCTTCTAGTGTACATCGAGCTATGTTAAGAGCTTGACATGGAGACATATGACAAGTCGTTTACTCAATTAATTGATAATTCACTTTTAGGGGTACTTTAATATATGCATTTTAATTAGTATCCTTTTTTGCTTATTTATCTTATTGTGCTTTACCTAAATCCTTATATTTATTATGCTAACATCATTTTCAGTCTATGCAAGTTACCTTTGATGATGCTCAAAGAGCAAGATGAATCAAGGGATGACTAATGAGGAGTTGCAGGAGATCTTCACATGTATCTCCAATTCAAATGGCCCACTTTAGAGATATTGTGGACCAAGAGTTGTTGTGGCCATCGTCCCCAGGCCATTCTGTGAGGTCTACTTTAGCACGCTCTAATGCTTCAATCTCCAATAGGTGGGTCAACTCTCTAAACTAGCCTCAAATGGAGGGAGTGGTTATGGGAGGTGTTGCGAAGATGTAGAAGTTGTGAATCCACAGTCGATTTCAAAGAGGGTTGTTACTTCTCATTCTTGTACCAGTTCTAGAGAGGGTAGCTCAGGTGGATATTACAAATGCACCAATGTAGTGTCTCCATCTTGTCAGTCTGGTGGATACTTATTACCTCTAGGATTTGTCACACCTGTAAAGACATCTACTCTTGTGACTCCAAGTTTCCTCAATTGTCCCTGCAGTGGCATCCCTATGGGTGTTAGTCTGAGAGATACTACCCCCGCAGGTATGCCAAATGTATGGCCCAAGAAAGTGGTCATCGTAGGTGAAGAGATCGCACCTTAGACATACTCCAATAGGGTACAGATACCTTGTAGATGAGAAAACAGGAGTTGTGATCATGAATTATGAGAAAAGGAGGGTGATGCCTCACATGAGAGAGTTGTCCAACAAGTATTGAGGCACAATATTCTAGACCATTGGAAGAATATACTTGAGGGGGAGCAAGAACTATGTAGTGGCATCTTTTCATGAGGAGTTTCCAGTACCTGCTACAACAATAGAGAGGTTTTCCACTAGGTGGATGATAGAGTATATGCGTGCATACATATCATATAGACCATCAAGCACACAAGGTAATCAAGAGTGGCGCCTCAAAACTTGAGTGGTTGGATGAAAATGATTGGTGGAGACTCAAGGAGGAGGCCACAAACTCTCCAAGGATATGGTGGCAGTAGGCTAGAGGCAACGAGGGTACGATTGGAGGTAGGGGTTGTGCATCAATGGGGAGTAGCAATCATATGACTTATTTGGAGGACTTTTTAAGTTTTATTTTGGTTCTTCTCTCTTTCTTATTTGGAATATCACTTATACTAACAACATTATTTCTAATAATGATATTCTATTTTCTTTGCAGCACTCTATCACAAACTACGATCCTTCAGGTTTAGAGACTCGATATGCAGAGAGACACGGTCTTACTGCACTTATCTACAGATTGTATGAGTGCGGCAATCTTGTAAGTCAATTCTCTTCTTATTTTTAGTCATTATTTTTTTTCTGATATATTATGTATGGTGGACTAATGTCTGGCTATTTATTTTGCAGAGTCCATTTGATGCTTCTTTGCGTCAGGACGAGCTTTCATATGGCAAAGAGCTATAGCATGTGCTTGGATTGGTGGAGCACACATCATTTTCCTTTTTGGTCCTATGATCCATGCAAGCCTCTTCCATGTAGCATTCCTTAGATATATTTATCATCCTTTGTATAAAATTGCATTTTGTGATATTTACAGATAGATTACCATGTTTGTTTTGGACTCTCCTCTCCATGGTTCCATATATTTTTTTGAGTTGTCATCACCAATCTTGTACTTATTTTATGAGTTATCAGTCTTATGGTTTTAAGTAGTTTTTGCACTTGTCTTGATAGCGATTATGTATTCAATATAAAATTGTTTTACAAAATATTATTAAGCACCATATGGTGCTCCAAATTTATTTTCTCTATAATCGTCACTATTTATGTCATTAATTTACTATATCCATCACTATCCCAGTCAGTATATGTGTTGCAAAGCATCACTATTTGTGTCGCTGTCTGCATCGCTTTTGTAATGCTAATAGCGATGCATATAGCAATGCTATTAGCGACAGATATGTAGAGATGCATATATCAATGCTTTTAGCAAATGACTGGGGTAAATTTTTTTATGAATATTTGCATCACGTTCAACATCAGTATGTGGCTTGTATCTTATAGTGATGTCAAAAAAAAAATTACTATGGCTTTATTAGGGCATGTCACATTCTCCACTTCTCTTTAAAAATCTATCCTTAGAGTAGGAAAGAAGACATTCTTGTTGTAAGACATCCAAATGAGCCTAAGTTGCATCTTATATAGGATATATATCCCATTTTACCAAACATCTATAATATCTCTACCTCTAAGATGTCTAACTTTGTGATTTAATACTAACTTGAGTTCTACCTTTAGTGTCCCATCTTCTTGTAGTCTAGACTTGTCCTACAAAATATCATCAAAGTTAGCATCATACTTTTTCAATAAACTTACATGAAAAATAGGGTGAATCTTGACATGAGATGGAAATTCAAGTTTATATACAAGTGAGCTAATCTTCCTTAGAATTTTGAATGGTCTTGCAAAATGTGAAGACAATCTTCTATCTTTCCTAAGAAGCAAGTTAGTTTGAGAGGCTCAACTCTCAAGAAAACCATATCACTTTCATTAAACTCTAATGCTCTCTTTTTCTTATCATAATATTTATTTTGCCTTTATTGTGCCTCTTTAATGTGTTCTTTCATTCTTCTTAATTTCTTATCCATTGTTTCAAGCATTTGTTTTGAAATATCTACTCTATTTGAAGCATTAGAAATTTGAACAGGAGACACACAATTATAAGCATGTATTGCTTTAAACAAAGTCATTTTTTATGCATTCCATAAACTATTGTTTGCAAATTCACTTAATGCTAAATATTCAATCCAATTGTTTTGTTTTTCATTCACACACATCCTAACCATGTCCTCTAGAACCTAGTTCACTCTCTCTGTCTCCATTAGTCTCTATGGGTGAAATATAGTACTCATCCTTAGTTCAATTCCAATGTCCTTAAACGTGGCTTGCCAAAATTTAGATTGTAAATTTTGAATCTATGTCAAAAATAATACTTTTGAGCATACTATGCAAAAATAAAATTTCTTTCTTAGAAAATTTGGCTACATTTAAAGCGATGTTAGTATTTTTCAATGGAAAGAAATGAGCCATTTTTGTGAGTCTATTTACTACTACAAAGATAGTATCATATCCTTCCCTAGTAACATGCAACCTTATGATAAATCTATAGATATGTATTCCAACTTTTGGCTATGTATATCCAATGGTTGCATTATATTGAGCATGCATTTCTATTCAATTTTTACTTATCGACACTCCATACAATCCCTCACATATTTTCTAATGTCCTTCTTCATCCCTTGCAAAAAGAATGAGTTCTTGACTTTGTTGTAAGTCTTTGAAAATCCAAGTTGAGAAGAGAAAGGAAAATTATGACATCCTTTAAGAATTTCTTTCTTGAATTTTGAGGAAACACGAATACACAAGCAATTCAAATAATAAAAATTCCCCTTAAGCATATGAAATTTCCTATTATGTATATTTTTCCCAAATTTTCATATAGGAACAACAAGATTTTAGAATACATGGAGTCATCCTGCACTTCAAGTCACACATTATGAATCAAGTCAATTCATATGATAGATAAACTAGTATACATAGGTCTATGCCTTAAAGCATCAACAACTTTGTTTTCCCTTCAAGATACATATTTGATATCAAAGTCATATTCACATAAGAACTATGGCCACCTCTTTTGCTAATTATTCAACAATGGCTAATTGAAAATGATTTTAGACTTTGATAATCAATTCTTAGCTCAAATTTCACTCGAAGTAACAAATGCCTCCAACATTTTAAAACATAAACTACAGCAACAAGTTCTAAGTGATGTACTGAATAGTTTAGCTCATGGCTCCTTAATTTTTGAGATTCATGAGTCACTACTCTCCCCTCCTATGTCAACACACATCCCAATTGCTCCCCACTGACATCACAAGATAATACAAAATGTTTTCCCATCTTAAGAAATTTTTAGGTACAAATTTTAGCAACTTTCCATTTTAATGTTTCAAAGGCTACCCAACATGCATGTCTCTAAACAAAGGTATAGTCTTCTTAGTCAATTCGGTCAAAGGACTTGCTATCTTAGAAAAGCCTCAAATATGGATTCTCTTATATTGAGCTAATCTTAAGAAGCTTCTCATATCTTTCACACAATTTTTTATAGGCCAATCAACAATAGCCTTTACATTCTCAAGATCTATATGAATTCCCTCTTTAGAGATAACTCTTCCTAGATAAACAATCTTATCTTTTGCAAAGAAACATTTACTTTGTTTAGCATAGAGTTTATGTTCCCTCAAAATTTGAACAGTTTTTCTAAGATGTATCTAATGTTCCTTGATAATCTTTAGAATATACAAAGATATCATCCCAAAATGCAATAATGAATTCATCAAGATGCAAATGGAAAATGTTGTTTATCAAGCACATGAATGTGGTTAGTGCATTGATTAATCTAAAGGCTAGAACTAGAAAGTCATTATGACCATACATAGTCCAATAAGTATTCTTTGGAAGATCCTCAGACTTTATACGGATTTGGTGATAACCCGATCATAAGTCTATATTTGAAAACACCTTTGTACCACTCTATTGGCTCAATAAATCATCAATGTATGGAAGGGGATATTTATTCCTTATGGCTTTCTTATTAAGACATCTATAATCAATATAGAGTCCATATGTAATGTCCTTCTTCTTTTGGAACAATACAGGAGCACCCCAAGGAGAAACATTGGGTTTGATAAATCCCTTTCTCAAGAGATTTTCAAGTTGTAGTTTTAGTTTCTTTAGCTCTTCTATCTGGAACTAATAAGTGTTTTAGAGTAGGGTTCTATTCTTGGATACAACTCTATAGCATAGTCTGAACTAATCAAGGAGGTATACCTAGCAGGTCATCAAGGAAAACATCATTGTAGTCATCAAGCATTTTCTCTATGTATTCATGATTTCTCTCCATCTCCTTTGGCTTTGACTCTCTAGCAAATATTAATAAGGTCTCACGTCCTTATCTGGAGCCCCAAGAGGAACACTAAGAAAATGGGGAAGCTACTACAAGAAAATCTATCTTGTATCATCAACAAGCATGTTCTTCATATTTTATGTGACCACAACAAGAAAAAGAATACCAATCTTCTCTGTAGTCACAGAATCCTCAAAAACCATTCTAGCCACTTCAATCAACAAATCAAAAGACCAATCTCCACTCCAACCATCCTCTGGAAGAGGCAAATCCATCATTGAAAGCTTAATATAAAAGGCCAACTTGTGTTGCTAATAATGAACAAAGGAATGATTTGGAGAAGCAAACTCCTAAAGTTGCTCAAATGAAGACCATAACAAGTCCATTCTTGACTAAATCCTTTCCACCTTGGCTTAGAATAAAGGGCATAATGTAGCATTCCTTTGAAGGATAGCTAAATCCGCAGGGGATAAGGAGGAACAAACTGGTTACATAGAAGGACTCTGTGAAGTAGAATGGGACTGAGCCAATTGTTCCTTAAGTTGTTGAATCTAAGTATTGCTCTCTTCTAGGATAGTATTAGTTTCTTTAAGCTCTTTTGTTTAGGTAGCTATCAAAGCTCTTAGCTCTTGAGACTCCTTCAACAACCTATCCCTCTCCTCAATCATAGTAACAACTTGGGATTTAGTTTCTTCCAACTCTGTTTGCAAATTAGAAATGTCCTCTTTCTAGGAATCAATGACCTTAGTCTGATGCTCCATATGTGTACAGAGGTCAAAAAAAATTTCTTGAGTAGAGGCTAGCTCATTGTTTACTTTATTCAACTCCTCCTTGAACTCTTGAACCTCTTCATAACAAGAAGAATAAAGGTGTTGGATACAAGTAATAACCAAGATTTCAATAGAGCTCTAGATGTCTTTACACAAAAAAGAAATTGCATCTTGTGTCACTAGGCATTGCACAAAGGGAATGGAAATTTTCATCTCTATGTGCTCTAAAAAGATTTGGGATTGTGAGGAAAGCAAGCAATTGACTGCTAGATTGAGTAGGAATGGAAATTGGAGGAGTGAGAATCAGTACTGACAACCACACATTTAAGTCACTTCCTATGAATCACCACAGGAGGAAGGGGATCAACATCCTCAATGACAATTTTTAGTAGGAGGAGGAGGAGCCTCTGGAGGAGCAACTGGTAGAGTAGGAACTTCCTTTGCAGTGGTAGCATATGTTAAGAAAATAGAAATTTAAGAACCAAATGTGACACTAGTCACATTACCACTCATTGCTCTAATAAAATGCTGATCCATCTTGGCCAGGAGATATAAACTCCAATCAATGATAATTCCTTTTAGTACCATACGGGAAGTTGTGAATAACTCCTTCGAAAGGTAGTTAGAAGGGGTTTTGGCAAGGCATAAACCTATCCTAAAGGAGCTGGCATAGGATTAGAGATCATGGACACACTAACTCCTAAAGTAGTGATAACCCTCTTAGGATCCAAGACATCTCGGGTCTGCTTCTGTAACAACTTCAAAATATCCTCATTAGAGAATAGTTGACGAGTAGTAGGAAAAGGTTTCCCACAATATGGTAAGGAAAGAGCTTTTTCTAGGCTCTTAGGCATCATATGGATAAGTGTACCCTGAATATGACCAGACCTCTTATTGTAAGAGACTAAAAACTGATCACATACATTAAAATCCTCTAGGATAAGTGACAATGAAAGTGTCACAAATTTGGATAACCATGCCTTAACAATAAGGTCTAAATCCAACAACAGTGAGTAATCATGCGACACCAATGCAACATACTAGACCGAGGGAGGAGTACGAGGTGCCATTCAGATGGTTTACACACACACCACACTCACACATAGACAATCACAAAGAATGCTTGCAAAACAACAAAAATAACAGTAGATAAGATATCGACCACAAAAACTCACACAAACTTGACCAACTAACTTACCACCCCAAGCAATCCACATCCAAGAAAAAATTTGGCAAGACCTCTGCACTTATATGGCTAAAAGCTTTATGCTATGTATACAAAAAAGCACCCAATATCCCCATATATCAAGCAGAAAAAAAAAAGAATACACACCGTACCTTGACTCCAATCAAATGACCAACAAAAAAAAGTGAAGTACAACCAAACCAAAATCAATTATTGAACAAATCTTAGCTGATTAAGATGACCAATAGGGACCTCGTTAACAACCACGTACCCACCCCATGTAACACTTCATTGAAAAGAGGAATGTACAATGTGGGGGGAAAGGGGAATTTAATTATATGTCCCTTATACAAATTAATTATCAAAGGTGAACTTTTATTACGTGATAAATCTTAATAAGAAAATTGTGGTTTATTTTTTCCATTAAAAACTTATTAAGTTTTATGGTACTTATTAACATCCCCGGACTAGGGTCTATAAATGCAAGTTCGTTCTTACAAATTAATGTATGTAGTGCACTTTTTTAAAAAGTACACGCACTTGTGATGGCATGTTTATTTTATTATAAATTAAGAAGGTGTATTTGGTGCATGAAGCACGTGCTACATGAACGATAATAATATTTAAATTAATTAAAATGTGTGTTTAGCACGAATGCGTATGAAAAATGTGATCAATTGGTTCTTTTTTATAATTAATTATGATGTTTGCTGCAAAAAAGAAAAATAAGGAGAGCAATGGGGTACCTGGAGGAGGAAGTGTATACAAATGAATCTGAATGTGCAATCAGTAATTGGTGTCACACAAAAAATTGCAACAACAACACAATCCAGCTAGCTGAAAAATGGATATCATTTTTAAAAACCAAAACACAATGTTTAAGATTTTCAATAGATTTGAGTGTTCTTGTTTTAGGGTTTTTTTTTTCCATCATTCGGAGGTTTGTATTTTTTTTTTTGTTGATTCAGCATGGTTTTGTTTGATTAATTTTTAAAAACACTCCTTCCAATCAGCAAAATGTGGGCTGAAAGCTAAACACATGAATGCACTTTATTTCCTCGCATATTCAAGAATTTGTTTTGACTATTTTACAAATGTGGAAAAGAATGTTTCAAGAATTTATTACTTTTATAACTTAATTTCCTTTCAAATAAATATTTTTCAATTGGTATTGAAAATTTCAACTCATTTCAATGTTCCATAATTATGAAAGAAAATTTTTGGTAGTTTTTAAATTTTTATAATTTTATCAAGATTTAATCGAATATATGTTAAATTTTAAAGTTTTAGAATTTATTTTATATTTTTCAATTTTATTGAGCATTTTTCAATTGATAAAAATGCGTCAATTTTTTAGTAAATTTTTAGCTTTTTAATTATTTTTTGGAAATTTATTTATTTTATTTGGTTTTTAATTATTTTTAGATTTTTTAAATATTTTTATAGTTTTTCAAAAATAAAAATATTTCAAGAATATGATATCCGGTCTGAAACTACATGCGACTGTGTGTCAACAGCTGCAAGCTCACCACCGCCGCGTGGAAAAAACAGCACACGTGTCCTCGCGCATGAATGATTGCTAGCACGAATGCGCTCACGAGGACCAAAACCCGACACACAAACAAGACCTTAGGGGAGGCAACACATGAACGTCATGGTGGAAAAGGGGGTTATACATTGAAGAAGGGGGATTAAAAAACATAGGAAGAAGGGTAAAAAGAAAGGGAGGGGATAGCGGGAAATTTTATTTTGTTTCTTTTTTTGTGATTTTTTTGTTTTTTCAATATTCTTTGGTTTTTGTTTGTTTTTTTAAAGGATGAAGGTTTTTTTTTCTTCTTTCTTTTTTTGTGTTTTAACTATATAGTTGTTTTTTTTTAAGGGTGGGGGGTGGCCTTGTTTGTAGGGTGGATGGGTACCTTGGGAGGTGGTGGCGGGTGCTCGTGGGTGGATGGGAAGTCAACAAGGAGGTGGGCAGAACCATCGAGGGGAATTATGGGCATTGAGGAGGGCGTGGTGGCATGGCAGGGTGCCTTGTTGGACGCACGACAATTATTTAGCGGTGGCGGCAATGTAGTGGTGGCATCTATGATTCATCAAGAGACCACAAAAACACAAGAGAATACACCACTTTGAAGGGAAATCATCACATAGCATTCTTCTTCAAAGGTTTCATAGCTTTCTCTCACAATCTCTCACTCATAGATACATTGTTTTGCATAGATTTGGCTCTCTCTCTCTCTCTCTCTCTCTCTCTCTCTCTCTCTCTCTCTCTCTCTCTCTCTCTCTCTCTCTCTCTCTCTCTCTCTCTCTCTCTCTCTCTCTCTCTCTCTCTCTCTCTCTCTCTCTCTCTCTCTCTCATACATGCTCCCTCTCAATAGTACATTGGAATAATCAAGAATAATAATTCATAATCCCTCTTTGTTCATGGATACCCCTCCCAAGAGATATGTTTGATATGAAAGGTCACTAGAGCCACTACAGTGTCCCTTCGTAGCTCAATAGTGTCAATGTCACTTCAGTCTCTACTTGAGTCTTAAGGAGCTACTTCTTCCACTTCTTTCAGCTATTTTGAAGTTGTATTCATCTCTTCCCAAGGTTAGAAAACTTTCCCAAGCTACACATCCATCCCACATAACACTTATAGAGGCATACAAAACATAACAAAACAAAGACAAAGGCTCTACAGAAGCTCAACAGAGGGTCTACAGAACCATATAGAATGTCATCAAAAAGCCTTTAGCTTGACTAAAAACATTCAAAACCATCAAGAATCAATCAATAAGCTTCCAAACACTCTCAAACTCCATCAATCATTATTCCATCCTCTCATACAGAAAGAAAACATAGCAAAATAGAAGCTTGACAAACTCAATCATAACCAATCAGACACTATCAGGACATTAACAAAATATGTCAATATATTATATTTCCACTATAAAACATCATGAGCTCCCAAAACTAATCAATCTTATCCAAAAAACTCTTAAAAACTCCCAAACCACTAATCATCATATAAAATCAAGAAAAAATCAACCATTCAGTCCTCAAAAACAACAAAATCAACCAAAAAAGCAAGTCATTTCAACCCTCAACATTAGCTGATTCTCCTTAGAAGTTTTATGGTCGAAATAATTAAGGATTTGGAATCTCTCTTCCTTCCTTGACTTTTGTGGATTTTTGAATCTTTGTCTTTGAAAATTACAGATCTCTCTTCACAATTATTTAAGATATGATTTTTGGTTCACCAATCTATTACAATTAGCACATCTCTTTTCTCGATGTCAAGTGCATAAAAATCTCCCTTATGTGTTTCATTATTTAATATGAAGGATATATTTTATATCAAGCTCTTTGTAAATTATTTTCCCACATTAGCCAATTCCATAGGTCATTTTATTGTTTCATCAAATTTTAGTTTTTGATTTTTAAGAAGTTACAGGAGTGAAAAGCAATGCATACTTCCAAAATCAATAAGAAAGTTTACCTTCTATTTGCCAATTTTACCGAAAATTTTGATAACATAATATTTAAGATACCAAGTAGAAGAAATCATACATCTCATGGGAGAATTTAAACACTTTCTTTGTTCATCTACTTCCTCACTCATTGTATACATCTCAATCTTCTTGGCTTGGAACAAATTGTTTGCCGCTTTATTGGGACATTTGAAAATACAATGGCCTTGCTCCCCACAATGGTAGCTCATTCAAGGAATTTTGGGTCTTGTTGCCATCAAAGCAACTATCTTTTCTTCTTATTTTTGTTGTTACTAGAGATGTTTTGATTCTGTATTAGTTCTTTTTGAGAACCTTGTATTGGCCCTATTTGTAAAGTATTCTGACCTCTACTATTGTTGAGATTCTAGCCTAGCTTATTCTTTGCAGTAGTAGAATGGGAGCTTTGTGGATGATGGCCTGTGGAGATAATCTACAAACTAGAGAAATTTGATGCCTTCTTCTCGTTGTATTTCTATATCTTTTCATAATTCTTTGCATTTGCTACATCATCAAGAAAATCAATAGATCCTAATCCCTTGACTTGATACTTTGAGTTATCCTTCAATCTGTCATCAATGAACTTTCTTTTTAGGGCATCTCTAATCACTTCAAGAGCATACTTATGGATCCATAAGAATTTGTATTTATAGTCATCAATAGAAAGATCATGCTTATCCTCTTCAAAGTTTTTGAAATTCTAAAATTTCATCTTCTTTTCCATATACTAGTGGGGAGAACAATACCTCTTCTCAGCCTGCATACAAATACAAAACTCCTCCCATGTGATAGGGATGACTTGAGTTCTAGTTTATATATAGAACTTCCACCATAGCTTTGCCACACTGCACAGTTATAGAATCACAATCTTGGCTTTCAATTCTTCGAAAAATTCCCATAGTATGAAGAGGTTTTCAAGCTCTTCAAGTCATGCCTTTAGATCTTCTCATGACTTCTTTTCACCATGAAACTGTTTTAGCTTCACCTTTTTGAATACTTTCTTAATAATAGATTCTCCAACATCATCTTCAAAAGATCTTTCTCTTCTCTTTGCTTGTTGTTGTGTGACCTAGGTTGTTGAGACAACTCTCCAGTCGACTCATATCACAAATCACATGGTGGGGAGACTTGCTTGAGCTGTTGCGCCAAGCACACCCTATATACACAAGAAGAAGCTTACTCAAGAACACAAGAAGAGAGATGGAAACCAAAACGTTTTCTTACTGATTTCTTCCCCTTCTTCCATGCACTATACAATGTACACAAAGTATAGATAAGATAAAACATAAAGGAAAGTGGCCTACTAAGTCAAACAGTGCATAACAGACTACACTAATCGACTGGAAATATATCTTTGCCAGCTGTAGATAGGTGTAACAAACTAAATATAATAAGCGATAAGTCAATGGCCATGTGAGTATCATAATGACTACCAACGTGCTAAGTATAGACGTGCGGACACATCTAGCCAGGGCGGTCCATCATCAATGTCCGCACGTGTTGAGCTTGCCATCTCAACACTCCCCCTCAAGCTCAACTCTATCTCTACAACTCCAAGTAAGCTTCGGAACTTTTAAAGCTTCTCTAAACCCAATGCCTTTGTGAAAATGTTAGCTATCTGATCTTGTGTGCTGATATATAACAAGTCAACCTCTCATGCAAGTACCTTCTCTCTCACAAAGTGGTAGTGCACCTCAATGTGTTTTGTCCTAGCATGGAACACTAGATTCCTAGCTAGCTGTATGCTGCTCATGTTGTCACAATGAATGACAATTAGACCATCTCCATGCACATCCAAATCACCTAATAACTTTTATAGCCATACCACCTCACATGCTACCATAGCAGCACTTCTATACTCAGCCTCCATACTCGATAAAGAAACTGTAGGTTTCTTTTTGCTACTCCATGTAACTGCTGCACTACCAAGGGAAAACATGAATTCACTAGTAGATCTTCTGTCTAACATACTACCAGCTCAATCTGCATCTGTGTATCCAAAGAAATGTACATTGTTACCTGCCTCATAAAAAATTCCATAATGTAAAGTGGACTTCACATATCTCAACATACGTCTAACTACATCCAAATGAGGCTTTCTAGGCATCTGCATAAACTGACTTACAAGGCTAACAGCATAGCTCAAGTCTGATCTTATGATAGTCATGTAAATCAAACTCCCTACTATCCTCATGAACATGGTAGGGTCTTCTATCTCATTCCCAACGTCGGCACTCAACTTTGCATTTTGCTCCAATGGTACTGAAAGCGGCTTACATGCTATCATACCATACTTGGATAACATATCCAAGCCATACTGCCTTTGAGATAGCCATATACCATCACCACATCTGAACACCTCAATACCAAGAAAGTATCTCAGCTCACCCAAATCTTTTATCTCAAACTTCTTCTTCAAGAAGTCCTTAACTTCAACAATCCCATTGTCATTGTCACCTATGATAATCAAGTCATCCACATAAATGATTATGATGACCAGATATGCATCTCCCCTTCTATCATAAAGTGAGTGATCTGAATCGGAAATATAAAATCCAATATTGACAAGATACTCTCCAATCTTGTCAGAACATGCTCTAGGTGCTTGCTTCAGCCTATAGAGCGCCTTCTTTAACATGCACACATATCTAAATCCTTATAACCTATTGGATGCTCCATATACACTTATTCTTGCAATTCACCATGCAAGAAGGCATTATTAACATCCATTTGTTGCAAACTCCAACCTTTGGTTTCTACCAAGACAATCACGCATCTAACAGTTGCCATCCTAGCGACTGGACTGAATGTCTCTTCATAATCTATGCCATATGTTTGAGCCTAGCCTTTTGCAACCAGCCTAGCCTTATACCTGCTAACGGAACCATCTGCATTATGATTGACTTTGTAAACCCACTTACAGCCAATAGCTTTCTTACCCTTAGGCAGGGGTACCAAATTCCAAGTCTTATTGGCTTCTTATGCAGCCATCTCCTCATCCATTGCTGCATCCCAATTAGCATAACAAACAGCATCCTCAAAACAAGTGGGCTCAACATCCTTAACTAGTTTTATCGTATAAGCATAATGATGAGCTGCATAACCTTCAAAACCAAATCTTTTAATAGGGTATCTAACCCTGCTAGACCTGCATACCACTGGATCACTCAATGGAGCCTTTACATTACTATGAGCTCTCTGTACACCTAATGTCCTAATTGAAGGAATACCAAGCTCATCATCCAAACTCTCTAAACCACTAGAATCTCCATCAAATACCAAATGACTAGTAGATGCATCATTACCATCCAACGCTTTCTTCTTTCCTTTGTCTTTGCCTGCAACACTTATAGATCCACTTGAAGTTGTGGGTCTACTCCTTAGTCTCCCAGACCAAGAGCTCACCATAGGTGTAGTATCGGATGATGTTTATGGTCCATCAAGACTCCGTGATTCTTGCTTTTCTTTTTGCACATAGCTATCATGATCATTATCATCATCTAATGCATCACCAGGCAGGTGCATACCAACTGCTCATCTCATTAAAAATAACATCCCTACTCACTCTGAGTACACTATGACACGGTTGTAACAACAATACCCTTTATGCCCTAAAGAGTATCCAATAAAAATATATTTTTCAGCCTTTGGATCAAGCTTCTTCCGTAGCTCATCTCACACATGAACATATGCAACACATCCAAATACCTTCAAGTGTGATACATCAGGCTTCTGCACGCACTCAGGAAAAGGCCCAGTTTTATGCTGTGCGACCACTGTTCTGCAGGTCGGTAAAAAGTTACTGTAGAAATTGCATTGTATGCCTGTGCGCAGAGACATTGGGAGTTACAGAATCATCCCTGTTGCCTGTTGATGCAAAATCGTCACTAGGAAGTGACTGTGTGGTCAAATACCACTTTCGTCAGTTTTCCAGATTTGCCCTTGTGAGGCTGAAGCTGTGTTCTTTGCAGTGACAGAATTTTTTGCAGTGTTCTGTAATGGCGTCTGATTCTCTTTCATAGATTGTCACTGAAAAGCTTGACAAGAACAACTTCCAAGCATGGAAGTTTAGAATGACAAATTTTCTTATGGGAAAAGGATATTGGGAATTTGTTGCAGGAAATGAAGAAGAACCAGTTCTTCCTGATGTTCCCAATCAACAGCAAATGCAGGCATTCAAAACATGGCATGAGAGAGCCAGGAAAGTTATATATTGGCTGTCTATCAGTATTTCAAACTCTATGATTGTGCATATTCAGGATGCAAGTACGCCAAAGGAGGCATGGGATACTTTGTCAAAAATGTATAGCACAAATACGCAAGCCAGGAAAATGCAGCTCAAGCAAGAGTTGCATAATGTGCAAAGAGAAAGTATGAGCATCAACGACTACCACATGAAGGTGAAGAAGATTGCAGATGCACTTGCTTCCATCGGGTCGCCAGTGGAAGATGATGATTTAGTTTCCGTGACCTTGAATGGTCTAGGAAAGGATTATGCACAGTTCCGAACATCCATTTCCGTCCGTGAAAGATTTCCTGATTTTGAGGAGTTGATTGCTCTTCTAATTTCTGAGGAGCAGAGAAATGGTGGTGCATCTTCTTCAAGAGGAACTTCAAAAGAAGCTGTCTTCTACTCAAATGCTGAAAGAGGTAGAGGCAGAGGTAGAGGAGGCCGATTTGGAGGCCGTGGCAAAAATCAGAATATGCAGCAAACTCAAGAAAACCAGTCCTATGGAGGAGGACGTGGTAACTCTAGAGGCAGGGGGAGCCAAAGAGGTCGTGGTGGATGGCAAAGAGGCCAAAATGCAAACAGTAATGTTGAATGCTACTACTGTGGTAAAATGGGTCATATGGCTAAAGACTGCTATAAAAAGCCGAATAACATCATGAATGGAAAACTGCAACAAGGGAATTATGCATCCTCTAGTAGACAGGGTGATGACAAAAATGAGCACTTGTTTATGGTGCAGCACATGAACAATTCTGTGACAAGTGCAGAAGAAAGCAATGATGTATGGTATGTTGACTCAGGTGCATTAAACCACATGACAGGTCATGCAGAATGGATGGAGGATGCAAGAAAAATGGAAAAACCAGGATTTGTGGAGACTGGTGATGATACTGCACATCCTATTGTGCAGATTGGAAAAATTCCCTTGTCTATGCAGGATGGGAAAAAGAAATACCTGTCCGATGTATTTCATGTCCCGAATATCACCAAGAATCTGGTTTCTGTTGGTCAAATGGTTGAGCAGGGCTTGCGGGTCAGATTTAATCCTCATGGATGCTTTGTTGAGGATATAAAAAATAAAGGTCGCTTGATAGCAAAAGGAAAGAAGAAGGGCAGAATGTTTACATTGGATGCAGACATGTCTGAATTGAGTGCAGCAATGTTTGCACATGGGACCGGTGTAGTTGCAGATATTGATATCTGGCATAAACGCATTGGTCATGTTAATGTACAGCGACTTAAATCAATGCAGGCCCAAAATATTATTACAGGTTTACCAAAATTCAAGGTTGCAGAAATGCATAAGGTATGTGAAGCCTGTCAGTTTGGAAAATAGGCAAGGAAACCATTTCCTAGACATGTTCAAGAGAGTAAGAAGCCATTGGAATTAATCCACTCTAATGTGTGGACAACTAAAGCTGCATCTCTTGGAGGCTGTCATTATTTTGTTAGTTTTATTGATGACTATAGCAGAAAAGTTTGGGTGTATTTTATGAAAAAGAAAAGTGAAGTTTTTGGGCATTTCAAAACTCTTAAAGCGATGGTTGAAAAAGAAACAGGCCTGCAGATAAAATGCCTAAGGTCAGATGGAGGGGGAGAGTACCTCTCAAATGAGTTTGCAAGGTTCCTACAGGAGCATGGCATAAAGCAGCAATATTCATGCAGTCATACCCCACAACAAAATGGAATTGCAGAAAGGAAAAACAGGCATATTGGAGAGGTATCACGTGCCATGCTCAATGAAAAAAACTTGCCAGATTTTTATTGGGCTGAAGCAGTTGCTACAGCAGTCTACATAATGAACAGGACTCCCACTGCAGCAATACATGGAATGACTCCAGAGGAGAGGTATACTGGTAGGAAACCAGATATTTCTCATTTGAAAATTTTTTGTTGCATTGCCTATGTACATGTGCCAGATGAGTTGAGATCCAAGTTGGATCCAAAAGCTGAGAAGTGCATCTTTATTGGTTACTCTCTGCAGCAAAAATGGTATAGATGCTATAACCCTTCTACTCGTAAGTTTACAGTGAGCAGAGATGTTGTTTTTGATGAGATGAGTAGCTGGTATAAACCAGTAAATGTGATTGATGATGTAGATGCACAAAATGGTAATGCTGCACAGAATTCACAGTAGCAATCACAAAATATTAGTGGACCTGGAGCGTCCTCTAGCAGTGGTTCACATTCTTCGCCATGGACAGGCAGATTGAGATCAGAGAATCTTCTCAAAGTAATGCAGATAGTGGTATGCAGGTATCACGAAAAGGAAAAGAGAAGGTTGATCAGCCCATGTTTGATGTGAATGTAGGTCACTCTTATGTGGATGGTGAATCCAGTGGCTCAGAACAGAGCATTGATGATGAGTTGGGTATTCCTTCTATTGTTACACCTGGAGTAAGGAAGACCAGGGATGTTTTGAGAGCACCTGGGAGTGAGCCTACTTTGCGCAGGTCTACGAGAGCTAGGTATCCTGTGGATAGGCTGAAATATGATGGATTTACAGCCATTCACTATGCATATATGGTCAAAGTGATACAGGAACCAGAACCCACTTCTTTTGAGCAAGCCATGGGAAAAGAAAAATGGGAGAAAGCCATGGATGAAGAAATGGATGCCTTGGAAGCAAATGCTACATGGGAATTGGTACCTTTGCCTAAAGGTAAAAATGCAATTGGCTGTAAGTGGGTTTATAAGGTGAAGCACAATGCAGATGGTTCTGTGAACAGATACAAGGCAAGATTAGTAGTCAAGGGGTATGCACAAACATATGGCATTGACTATGAAGAAACATTCTGTCCGGTTGCAAGGATGGCAACCGTAAGAGCAGTCATTGCTATGGCTACATCAAAGGGATGGTCTTTACATCAGATGGATGTAAAGAATGCCTTCTTGCATGGTGATTTGCAAGAAGAGGTCTATATGGAGCAGCCACCAGGTTATGTGCATGATGTTCATCCTGAGTTTGTTTGCAGGTTGAAGAAAGCCTTGTATGGCTTGAAGCAAGCACCTAGAGCATGGTCTGACAAGATAGGACAGTATCTTGTTACTATTGGCTTTCAGATTTCCAAGGCAGATTTCTCACTTTATGTGAGAAAAACAGAGAAATGTATTATGCTACTTGTCATTTAAGTTGATGATTTGATTATGACAGGTGACAGTGATGAAGATATCCTTCATGTGAAAATGCTATTGAAGCAGAAGTTTGAGATGAAGGATTTGGGAGAGCTGCGTTATTTCTTGGGCATTGAGGTGATTAGATCACCAAGTGGGATACAGCTCTTGCAGAGGCAGTATGGATTGGACATGCTGTCCAAATATGGGATGACAGGCTATAAGCCTATTTCAGTTCCTTTGGAGCAGAATGTGAAGCTGAGCCCAGATGCAGGTGAGCTTCTGGAAGACTCTACTATGTACAGACGCATAGTAGGAAGCTTGATTTATATGACTATTACCAGGCCAGATTTGAGCTATGCTGTTGGATTGGTAAGTCAGTTTATGTAGGCTCCAAGGAAACCACATTTGGATACGGCTAGACGCATACTCAGGTATGTGAAGTCCACATTGCAGTATGGACTATTTTATGAGACTGGGGTTCAGATACAGTTGCATGGATACACTGATGCTGATTGGGCTGGTAGTATCTATGATAGACGATCTACCAGTGGATATGTGTTCTCTTTTGGGAGTGCTGCAGTCACTTGGAGCAGTAAGAAACAGTCTACAGTTGCCTTGTCGAGCACAGAGGCTGAGTACAGGGGTGCAGCAATGGCTGCATGTGAGGTAGCTTGGTTGCATAAGCTACTTTATGATATGCATCAACCTACAGATGGGCCAGTTGTCATTTATTGTGACAACATGAGTAGTATACACTTGGCAAATAACCCAGTCTATCATGCTAGAACAAAGCACATTGAGGTGCATTATCACTATGTGCGGGAGAGGGTTTTACTAGGTCTTATTGATCTAGTTTATGTCAGCACAGAAGATCAGGTAGCTGACATATTCACAAAGGCATTGGGCGCAGAGAAGCTGCGCAAGTTCAGAGACCTGCTTGGTGTGCAGGAATTAGGATTGAGCTCGAGGGGGAGTGTTGAGATATCGAGCTCTACTCGTGATACGCCAGGGTGACCGTTGTGTATTTATGTCACCGACTTGTCAGTTGCAGACACGGTTGGTACACCGCCCATGAATAATAGCTACATGATAGCTATCCTTATCTACTCTAGTTTGTGGCTCAGTTAGTATGCCACCTTAGTTAGTTGAGTTTGGTTTGGGACCCATATATAGGGTTCTTCTATTTCTTTGTATATGAGTTCTTTTGGCTTACACAACTAAGAAGAGGAAAACTGTTTTCAGCCTCCACCCTTGTGTGTATTCCCCCATTGTGCAAGCAAGAAAGCTTCAAGTGAGACTCCTTCCTTCTCTCCCACAATCTTGACACCTACTACTCCAAACACTCAAGATTTTGAAGGCTTTAAGCAATGGATTCAAGATTGAAGACCAATCTTCTCTTGGACTTCAAGCATGACAGGGATTGAAGAATTTCTTGGAAATCTCAATCAAAGAGGCTCCAATTACAAAGGATCTTCCATTCATTTGGCTTCTTGCAGTTGAAGACTCACTCAAGGCATCATCCTTGGATCATACTTGGAGCTATTGTATGGAATTATGGAGCATTACTCTCTCTTGATCAATTGGAGGACTTATGAAGATGGGCTATCACTCTTTATGGTGGCTGAGGTTTGAGACAAGCAACATCTTCTTCTCCAAGCATTGAAAAGGTACTTCTAATACTCTTTTTAATCTCTCCAATCATTAATCCACTTGTTGACTGCATCTCCTATTGTTGAAGGAAAGATTAAGAGAGTAATCTAAGCAATGACTTGCTTCATAGACTTTACCTTCAGCATTGATTGATAATGAATCATCAAATTTCATACAATGAGCCTTCAATTTGGATTGTCATGCATTGATTGAGTATCTACTCAGTCATTCAGCCATTCATTGATTGAGTTTTGATCATCCTATTGATCTATTGCATTTGATTGATTGAATACTTCAAAATTCATCATATAATCCTTCATATTTTGATTGAGATTTACCTAACCCTAACCCATGAGTTTGTGTTGACCCAATCTTTGAGAATTTTTCAAAATAAATTTGTAAAGGTGAGCATAGTATGCAGTGAGTCACTAATACTATTGGTAAGTCTATCTCAGCCCATTTTCATTCATGATACCTTTCTAATTCATGCATATCATGAAAGGATCAATGTCTTGATTTGGTCTTGCATATCATACATTGTTTGTTAGAATACTAGCTCTTCCATGTTCAATACCGACACGAGGAAAAAGGTCGAAGTCGGACGAGATAACAAGACAATAGTGAGGTGACCCTCCCTTGCTATTGATGACTCTGTAAGGGTGCACAACCTGGCCCGGAAGGAACTTTGCACACCTTCTGGAGTTTCAGAGCCCATTTAGGTGCATGTCCGCCATTTTATCCCTCACCACAAGTGGTGGACCACGGAAAACCACTCAGAATGAGAGTGGAAAAGATTTGAAGACACTTGGTACAAACAGGGAAAAACAGGGCAGTTTGGTCACAATTTTGAACAGTTTGACAGGTCTATAGGTGCTACAGATTTGATTCCACGTGGTGATTATAGCCTATAGGTTTCCCTTCAGTGCCACATGAGTTTTACCATGGTCTATATGCATATGGGATGAAACAGTGCTCAAACAGTGCTTTTACAGGTTTTTTACAGGGTGCAGTCCCATTCTAGACAGTCATAAAGAACCTATTACATGAAAGGAATTTTTGATTTTGTAATAAGGGTTCTTGTGCTCATACGTAGATCTCAAAGTCCACTTTGATCCTAGCTATAGCAGGCCTAATTTGGAGTAGCGGATCTCAAGTTATAGCCCATTTTGTGACAGGTGGTCACTCTAGACTGCACTTTGACAGGCAGGTAGAGACACACTGTTTTGGTCTGGAACCATTATATACCTTTTCCAAAGTTCTTATTTCAGTAAATCTAGTATATATAAATATTGTAAGATCCATTTGGAGCTACAAATCACTTGGATCAAGGAAGCATAGCTCAAGATATAGACCAATCCTTGACTGACACTGCTGAAATTACAACATGGCAATGAACAAGAAGAAAGAGCAAATGTTAGACCACATTGAGGAAGGCTTAGAGGAGTATCATGCTGAGACAAATGACAATAATAGAGCCACAAATCAGAGGCTAGAATTCATGGAAGTTAGTACCACCAATGACGAAGTGCAATGGACAAAGAACCCTCATGTCATAGATCAGGGGAATGAAGTAAACATCTCACATGATTCTAACGGCTTCCAACAAATGTCTAAGCAACTTGGCAACATGAATGATGGTTTACTTCAGCTTACCCACTCCATGAATGATGGTTTACTTTAGCTTACCCACTCCATGGATGATAAATTTAGCAAGATGATTTCTCATATGGAGCAACAAAGTAGTAGATTGGATACCAAGTTTGATCAGCTGATCACTATATTCAGCAATTTGGGAGATAGATTCCAAAGTAAACCACCGCCCCATGTTGAAGAAGTGCCACTTACTCATGGGAATGTGAGATCTACTACAGATCATCAACATATACCATCGACTTATGAACATGGAGGTCCTTCTGGAGTCAATGAAACCGCTCAGCCACGTGCTAATTCATGGAGTAGAGGCAGGCCTAAATTTCCTATCTCAAGAGAACATGGACGGCAAGGTCATTCACTGCATGAAGATGAAGATGAATCTGAAGACAAAGCTAAAGATGAAGATGAAGATGAAGATGAAGAGCAAGAGGATACACATGACAAAGTTTATCAAGAGTACATTAGTGTACAACAAGAAGAGCAAACTCAAGGTTTACATATATTTCATGATGATGTTGAAGAGGATTATGTTGATCATATATGTCATGAAGATATTGCGGCATCACATGAAGATATTGAGGAAACACATAATGGGTTCTATCAGCCCATTGACAACTTTGGTATGCTATAGCCAATAGAAGAAGATGTTGATTGGAATGCATATGGAGATGTACATGAGAAAAATGTTTGGGATGCATATACTTTTGATGAGAGTATCAATGAAGACATGCCTTATGATGATGATGAGATATCTTTTCCCTATGATCCGGGTAGTCATGATGGAGATGATTCTCTCTTTCCTTTTGACTGTTGGGGGTAAAGGCGCCTCCGCCGTGCCGCCCCATGTATTACTACACTGATAGTACCCGCCACTACACACTGCAGGTGGCAGGCACCCGTCACGTCACTTTATTCTTTATTCTTTTAGTGACAGTTTGAATAAAGGAAGGCCTGGTCACACATTGTGACTGTTGGAGTTCCCATTTTCTTGTCTCTCTCTTTCTTGCTCTTGCTCTCCCGCCATAGCTCGCATGCAAGATTCGATCCTTCTCACCTTTCAAGTGGTATCAGAGCTTGGCATTCTCTTGCTCGAGCTCGACTCGATGCTTCCCGACCTTCGCATCGACTCGCTTCATGCATTGGGTCTCCATCCCGGCAACCATATCCGATCTCCCCGAGCTCCCATCACTCTCCGGCTTCCCGAGCACCTTCCCAGCCTATTGAGGCACCTTCAAGGCATTGATACTGAGGTATTTGATCATTCTTTCAGGGTTTTATTTTAGTCTACAGGTTGCAAACAGCAAGGGCAGCCATGGCTTCAAACCCTTGAAGCTTACTCCCCTCATATTGTGCCTTACACCTATCAAGGCTCAAAGAGGCTTGTCATAGGCCTTTGATAGGCCCTTCTTGAGCCCCCCATTACCCCCTTTTCAGCCCATGTGGAGCAGTAGCAAGTTCAGCACCAACAGGGCAGATTGCATCATTTTTTTCCAGGCTGTCAGCACTCATCTACTTCAGCTCCACACTTGGCCATTGCTTCTTGCTCTCTACCTTGATCAAGAGGGCTATAGAGTTCATGTTTGATGTCATTCAAGCTTTGGGCATTGGTCTTGATCATTCGAGGCTGATCTCTTCAGATTTGGGACTGTCATAAACTGTCATAACAGGCTGAAAACAGGGCAGCACCATTGGCATTAGCATTTGTTTCTTATACTCCATTCCGGTTGTGCTATTTGATGCCCGTATGCGGTCTACATGATGCCTAGTGCCTTGGGAATGTATGCACATGATTATGCCATGATTTTGGCCTGAAATATTGGCTGATTTGGGACTGTTATTTACTATTATACAGTGCTGGAAATAGGGCAGCCACACTTGGCATTGGCATTTGATGCTTATACTCTACTCCGGTTACCTTATTTGATGCCCGTATGCGGTCTACTTCCTACCCCGATGTATTGGGGATGTATGCATTTGGTTTGACCATGATTTTGGCTTTAATTCGGGGCTGAAATCTACTGTTTAGAATAGTAAATACATGCTGGAATAACAGTGGGCTGAAGGTACTTTACAGGCTTTGGCACTTACCTACCGATACTGGATGTATGCTTTGAGCTTTGGCATGATGTCTCTGACATTTGGGGACGACTTGGAGCATATGTATGAGATTATGGGATGCTTTTGAGCTTTACATTAGCTCCGTCTTCACTGGCATTTGGACCGACTTGGCATGCTCGTGGACCGCCTATGCCTCATGTCTCTGCTTGACAGTTAGGCTTTTGCATTACATGCTTTGGTTCGTGAAATATGCTATTTGGTTCGTGTATGCCATACCGACATTTGGAGCTTGGATTTGGATGTATTTGAGCATTCCCGGCTTACTTGATCACTGATCTTGGTTGCTATTTGGATGTCATTGAGTTGACCGAGAGCTTATTTGGGCTTATGTATTGCTTTATGGTTAATACGACCGGTGCTTCATGTATGTCATGCTCTCTTGGATGCGCTTGATGCATTGACAGGGTCACTTATCACTAGTGCTTTCTCTTGGGTTGTTTTAGCTTCTGAGCTCGCTTTGTACGCCTTTTGTGCCAATGGGAACATTTTACATGCTTGCTTGACCTTTGACAGTTGCATGCTATTGGAGCACTTACATGTATTTGGAGCAGTTTATGTCTTGAGCAGCTACATACGCATTGAGACTTTGGGATCATACTCCGATCTTTATGGATATGCATTGATGTACTCTTGGTTCACAGGATGCTTATGAGCTGAGTCTCATATTTGGATCTTTCTCTTTGAGCAGACACCTATTTGTGTCAGGTTTTGGCAGTTACAGGAACACTTTGCCTAGAGTGTCTGGGGGTGTGCCTTTCACTGGCAGATGTTATTTTGACATGCTTTGGTGTTGAGCTCATGTTCTTTTCACTGTCATTGGCCTTGCTTATGTCCGTTTCATGCCAGCTTTGGACCTAGCATTGTTTGCTTGACATTGGATCCTATTTTGGGACAGTTTGCTCTCTAGACTGCATACCTACAATTTATTACAGCAAGCAGTTATTGGTGGACTGAGGTGTACTTTTCATGCTGAAATATCCTGATTTGGTGTATCGCACCTAGTAGTAAGTGGGCAGCAACTTTTGGCACACTTTGCTCGCCCTTTGGACCCCGTTTTGGTCATTTTTGGACAGTTTCCGCAGTAAAACAGCAAGCAGTTTTGGACTGTTTGGGCATTTCCAGCCTGCATAATGGCATCATCTTCGCATGATAGTGCCATCTTTAACATTACAAAGTTGGATGGTACCAACTACTCTTACTGGAAGAGTCAAATTTGGCAGGTCTTGGTGCAAAAATCTCAGATTAAGCCACTTCGGTTGAGTGGGGAGCAGCCTGAAACTATGGACAATGACGACTGGCTTGAACTTGATGAGCTATGCAAGTCCACAATTGTATTGTCTCTCACTGAACAGGTACATTATAATGTATTTGAGGAAGCACAGAGTGCATGGGATCTATGGAATAAGATAAAAAATCTTTATGATAAGAAAAGTCCGGCAAGTCAGATGTACTGGTTGAAGCAGCTTATGGATCTGCGCATGAAGGATAATGCGACTATGTCTGCTCACTTGAGCCAGTTCCATGCTATACTGAAGAACCTGACTTCGCAGGATATCACCTTTGAAGAGGAAGTAACTCCTCTTTTCTTGCTTGGGACTCTGAATGAGTCATGGGATGTTTTCCATACTGCTCTTTGTGTCTCTAGTGCTACTCTAAAATTGGCAGATGTTGAGAGTGCTCTTCTTCAGAAAGAGGTGAATCGCAAAAACTTGGATGCCTCTCGTGGTAGTCATGCTTTGACAGTTAGAGACAGGAATGACAGGAATGATCGTGGTAATAACCGTGGTCGTGACTCGCAGAAGGGTCGGTCTAAATCTCGTGGCAAGTCGCGTAGTAAGTCGCGTGGGTGCAATGCAAATGTCACTTGTCATCATTGTGGAAAAAAGGGCCATATTAGACCACAGTGTCATGAGTTGCGCAATGAGAAGCCCAAGGATAAGGGGAAAGATAAAGTGCAGGAGAAGTCCTCTGATCGCAGCATAGTACTTGCGAAGTCCAGCGTCAAGATTGAGGAAATTAATGTCACGTAGACTGAGGAGTCCGATGGTGGTGATGAGTTTATACTTGCAGCTAGTTCTTCTGATGCTTCACACTTGACTGAGACACCTAGTATGTATGCACAGTGCTGGTTATTGGATTCCGGAGCATCCTTCCATGTAACGCCTTACCGTGAGTGGTTCCACTCTTATCGCACTATATCTGGTTCAGTCAGACTTGGAGACGACAGGTCTCTTGACATTGTGGGCATGGGTGATATTCAGTTGCAGTTTTCCACTGGCAGTTCATTTTTGCTTAGGGATGTACGTCATGTACCTGCGCTTACGCGTAGTCTTATGTCTGCAGGACAGCTGGATGATGCAGGATTTCATGTATGTTTTGGGGATTCTACCTGGAAGATTACTCGTGGCAGACTTGTGCTTGCTAGAGGCGCCAAGTCTGGCAGCCTCTATCCTCTTGTTGTATCTGGGTCCTCAGTTGACCATGTTTTGGCAGTGGGTTCTATCCCACATGTATCACTTTGGCATGCTCATTTAGGGCACATGTCTTTGAAGGGAATGAAAATGTTATCAGGTTTACAGTATCTTCCGCCTTTGGATTATGCATGTTTTGACTCATGTGATCATTGTCTTTATGGTAAGCAGAATAGGTCTACGCATAAGAAATCGGGTAGGCCACGCATGAGTGAGCCCTTGGCATTGGTGCATTCCGATGTTTGTGGGCCTATCCCTTGCATGTCTATGGGTGGCGCGAAGTACTTCGTTACCTTCATTGATGATTTTTCTAGGAAAGTGTGGGCTTATCCCATAAAGCAGAAGTCCGATGTCTTGGCAGTTTTTCAGAGATAGCTTGCTCTTGTTGAGAACCAGACTGGGTATAGGCTGAAATGCCTTAGGACAGATAATGGGGGAGAATATGTCTCGCATGCTTTTGAGCAGTTTTGTGATGACAGGGGTATTAAGCGTCAGTTGACCGCCCCTTACACCCCACCCCAGAATGGTTTGGCTGAGCGCATGAACAGGACTATGCAGGAGCATGTGCGCTCTATGCTTAGCCATGCAGGCTTACCCCAGAGTTTTTGGGCTGAGGCAGTTAGTACCGCAGTGCATGTCATAAACCGATCGCCTTCCAGTGGATTGGATTTCCAGGTTGCAGAGGAAGTTTGGGCTGGTAAGCCACCCTCTTATGCGCATCTCCGTGTCTTTGGATGTGAGGCATTCTGCCATGTGCCCAAGGACAAGAGGAGTAAATTGGATCCAAAGAGCATTAAATGCATATTCCTTGGCTATGGTGAGTCAGGAGAGATGGGCTATCGCCTATGGGATCCGCAGGCGTGGAAAATAGTACGCAGCCATGATGTCGTCTTCCATGAAGACAAGATGCACAGGCAGTCTGAGAAGGTGGTTGAGATCCGCAAAGTGATCTTTCAGGAGGAGCCTAGAGCTCTAGCACAGCCAGTAGTACAGCCTGCAGCAGTTTCTCCACAGGGCCAGGGTGTTGGACAGGCAGTTAGACAGGCAGCAAAGCCTGCGATGAGACGGTCTGCTAGAGACAGACATCCACGTGACAGATTTCAGCCCTCTATGCATTATGTTTTGGTTACAGATGCAGGAGAGCCTTTCACTTATGATGAGGCTATGCGCAGGGGTGACAGTCACTCCTAGGAGAGGGCTATGCAGTCTGAGATAGACTCCGTGCATAAGAATGAGACTTGGGATTTGGTTGCCTTGCCTAAGGGCAAGAAGGCTTTGCCATGCAAGTGGGTGTACAAGCTGAAAAGTACCCCTGGACACCCCAAGCCGGCATACAAGGCTAGATTGGTAGCAAAGGGTTTTAAGCAGGAACATGGTGTGGACTTTGATGAGGTCTTCTCTCCTATGGTTAAGATGACCACCCTGCGCTTAGTCTTGGCTTTGGTTGCACAGCTTGACTTAGATCTATATCAGATGGATGTCAAGATGGCTTTTCTACATGGGGACTTGCATGATGAGATCTATATGGATCAACCTAAGGGCTTTGCAGAACCTGGCAGGGAGCACCTAGTATGCAAGTTGAAGAAGGGCTTGTATGGCTTGAAGCAGGCACCTAGGGAATGGTATCATAAGTTTGATGCCTTTATGCAGTCACAGGGCTATAGCAGGAGTGCTATGGATCCGTGTCTTTACACGAAGAAAGCCCGTGATGGCAGTTTGCTTATCTTGGTACTCTATGTTGATAATATGCTGATAGCAAGGAAAGCTCATGATGAGCTAGATGCTCTTAAATCTCAGCTGAAGAAGAGCTTTGAGATGAAGGATTTGGGACAGGCCTCACATATACTTGGGATGCGCATTAAGCGCGATAAGCATCAGGGGCTTTTGTATCTCTCGTAGCGGGAGTACATTCATAAAGTCCTTGAGTGCTTCCGCATGCAGGACATAAAGCCTATTGGCTGTCCATTACCTTCTTATGTGAAGGTATCACAGGCCGATTGTCCACAGACAGATGAGCAGAGGGCCGAGATGGCCAAGATCCCTTATGCTTTAGCCGTGGGCAGTTTGATGTATGCCATGATAGCCACTCGTCCAGATATTGCGCATGCAGTTGGTGTTGTGGCACGCTATATGGCTACACCTGGCAGCAGACATTGGGATGTCGTGAAGGGTATCATGAGGTACCTGAAGGGCACAGTAGATATGTGTATTTGCTATGGCAGCCAGGATACTGGGGTCGTGGGGTACACTGACTCCGATTATGCAGGACATGCAGATAGTAGGAAGTCCACTTCTGGCTATGTATTCACCTATGATGGAGGGGCTGTCTCTTGGATATCGAGGGTTCAGAAGTGTACGGCTTTGTCTACCACTGAGGCCGAGTATGTTGCAGCCACTGAGGCTTGCAAGGAGGCCATATGGTTAGGCCGTCTAGTTGCTGACCTTGGGATTGATGCTACACCTACACTGCATTCGGATTCTATGAGTGCCATTCAGTTGGCTAAGAATCCGGTCTTCCATGCAAAGACAAAACACATTGAAGTGAGGTATCACTTCATACGTGGTGTCGTGGAGGACAAGTCTGTTGACCTTGTCAAGATCTCCACTGACGAGAATCCTGTAGATCTACTCACGAAGAGCCTCACTACTGAGCGCTTTGCCTTCCTCAGGAGGTTGATGGGCGTTGGATGAGATGTCGCCTTTCCTCATCCCTTGTACCTATGTACATTTGTACTGTCTTTTCTTTTTTCTTTTCTCTCTCACTAGGGCAGATTCGCCTTTAAGTGGGAGGTTGTTGGGGGTAAAGGCGCCTCCGCCGTGCCGCCCCGTGTATTACTACACTGACAGTACCCGCCACTACACACTGCAGGTGGCGGGCGCCCGTCACGTCACTTTATTCTTTATTCTTTTAGTGACAGTTTGAATAAAGGAAGGCCCGGTCACACATTGTGACTGTTGGAGTTCCCATTTTCTTGTCTCTCTCTTTCTTGCTCTTGCTCTCCCGCCATAGCTCACGCGCAAGCTTCGATCCTTCTCACCTTTCATTGACCTGGGTGGTTTGACATTTATGGTTCATGACAATCCTACTTCTCTTGATGGTTATTATCTCGGTATTCCATATGACCTGGGTGGTCTTATACTAAGAGAAAGTCATTTGTAGCAAGGCATCTTGCATACAAAACTTAATGATACTTTTTTCACATGGTTTCTTCATGGTTTACATGGGAGAAAGGCTGAAGAAGATGGATTTTCCTGCAGAATACAGCTTGCTGTATTAAATTCCTGTCATGGAATTAAATGTTTTATCTTTTTCAAAACCATGGATTTTTGCTTGGAGAGGGTAGCCTACATCATATACTTCAATATGACATATCATTTGTCCAATTTGGATGTGTCTATCGAAAGTTATGCCTATTTTACTATAGCAACCCGTTTATGCCAGCATGCAGGAAATTCACTATAGATTTCTTGTGGAGCTTCATCAATCATGGGATCTTTTCAGCCACATATGCTTTGATCTACTATTTCATCCATTGTATTCTTTCCCATTTTCTCAAGCTTTGAGGACAAAGCTTCTTTAGGCCGGGATGGCTTGTAATAAAGCAAATTTAACCTAGGCTTAGGAGGTAGACACATTAATTAGGGTTAGCTATAAATAGTGGAGTATGGCCAAATGTGGGAACCTTTTGATCATTTTGAAATACAACTCCTTGTGGAGCTCTTGAGGTCACATCCTCCCACCATTCATGGAGGTGCATATCCATGTCCACCCTACTTGGAGGTGAGTATCCTTGTCCACCATTGTAGAAGGTGAGTATTCTACAACAGCTTATCATCACTTGATTCTCAGCATACCATCTATTTCCCCATTTGTACATCTCATATGGAACATGGATCTTGGCTATGGCAGTAGCATTTCTTATTATTGTCAGCATTAGATGTTAGATCTTGTGTATTTTCTTGTATGAGATGTCAGCTTTATTACAAATGAGGACGCACAGCCCTTGCTGAAAGCTATAACACTGCAAACATTGCCTATCGTGAGGTGGATGCGCTACGGCGTGTAATCGACATTGCAGTGAGCCTGCTTTTTGAAAGTTCACCCCAGCAACGACTCCGTGCCCGCGTCTTTAGTGTCTGGCAATACGTAAAAAATCAGTGGTATAATCTTTGCAGACTCGATAGAGACAGCAACTTTGCACTTGCCCAGAAGTGCGTATGAATGGACCCCATATGGGCTTAATTTGGCAGTGGTGGGTTGAAGTTGTGGTTTGCCAAGTTGGGTCCAATGATCATGAGTTAAGACATTGCAGTCTGCTCCCTCGTCGATTAGGGCATTAAAAGTGCATGTTTGGTTGGCAGTGACCATGATATGGAGGTATGCGGGCTCTATGGCTTCCTCATCCTCATCGTCAATTTCAGTGATTGTGGCTACTCATACTTTGATAGGCAGTTCTAACATCGGTGGCTCATGCAAAGGATGCGTAGGAGGGTAGTACTTCTTGACACGACTGCCATTGAAGAAGCCTATTCCTTCACCGTCGAGGGTCTCAAGTTCGACATTGCCTGTTCGGCTGATCGGAAGAACTTTGAAGAGTCCAAGACCTCTAAATTTTATTTTTTGCTTATGCCCCTTAACTGAGTAGAGGAGCACTAAGTCACCCTGTTTGAACTCGTGCTGCTTGATATGTCGGTCAAACCAGCTCTTGCGTCAGGCTTTCTCACATATCAGCACATGGGTGGCTAGAAGAGGAGTCTCCGAGAGGCGTTCGAGTTCAACTAGGCATTGTATCCATGCCTCCTTCCCTTCCCATCGTTCTTGAAGCGCTATTCTCAGGCTAGGAATGAAGAATTCTAATGGTAGAATCGCTTTTGTTTCATATGTCAACCTAAAGGGGGTTTGACAGACAGTCATTTTATAAGCTATGCGGTAAGCCCACAAAGCTGCCATCAGCTTGTTATCCTAGTCACTGCGTGAAGCAGAGACAACTTTGGTTAGGACATTGACAAGAATCTTATTCGTCGATTTGGCCTGGCCGTTTGCCTCAGGGTAGTATGGCGAGGATTTGCAATGCATGATGAGGAAGGTGGACAGGAGATGCGCGATCACTTCATTGATGAAGTGCGCACCTTGATCACTGACCAGTTCAATGGGGCAGCCGAATCATGAGATCACTTACTCCCACAAGAACTTAGCAGTCGTTCTAGTGTCGTTTTTTCGTGTTGCTCTCGCTTCTGCCCATTTCATGAGATAATCCGTTGCTACAATTATGTACTTGGCCTGCGAATACTATGCGGTAGGATTGATGGGTCCAATGAAGTCAATTCCCCATTTTTCGAAGGGTTGTCGAGCAATAACTGGGGTTAATTCCATTTGATCCTTGTGAATCGGAACCTTCATCCATTGGCACTCATCATAGTGCTTGACAAATCGTGCTGCATCGCAAAAAAGCGTGGGCCACCAGAGTTGAGACTGCAGCACCTTTCGTGCTATCGTATC
The DNA here is from genome assembly GCF_053477565.2 of Lygodium microphyllum. Taxonomy (NCBI): domain Eukaryota; kingdom Viridiplantae; phylum Streptophyta; class Polypodiopsida; order Schizaeales; family Lygodiaceae; genus Lygodium; species Lygodium microphyllum. The sequence continues at coordinate 161,808,760 of NC_141143.1, forward strand.
CCCGCTAAAGTGCCCTCCGGCAATGCCACCGTGTGCTTCTAAGAGCACATTGTGCATCTCATATTTGCATACACATCTACGCAGCAATCCGTCTTGCCCCAGCCTATAGAGTTGGCCTACAATCAGTTGATAGGGCTGGATCTTAAGGATTAATTGCCTAAGTCGGGCTTTTTCTATCGGTCGGTCAGGCAGTCCATGCTCAAGCACCTGGACTATGTCATCTGCCCAATATGGCATTAGATTAGCCTTAAATAGATCTCTTTCACTGGAAAGGTTAAATAGATGGGCATTGGGTAATTCATCAACAATACCTTGTCCAACGGCTTCTCCAGTGGGAATGCCTGACATGTGATCAGCCATGTAATGTTGTTTTCCCTTCCGTACCACCACGGAGAAGTCAAACTCTAAAAGAAGAAGGAGCCATCGAGCTATGCATCCTCTAGCGCAAGGTTTGTTTACTAGATAGAGCAAGGCTTGATGGTCCACGAAGAAGGTAAAGGGCGTGGCCAAAAGATAATGCCAGAATTTCTTCACTGCAAATACCATGGCTAATCCCTCTCTTTCCGTTGTCGAGTAGTTCATTTCCGTCTTAGTGAGTTGTCTGCTAGCAAAGCTCATTGGATAGTCTAAATTATGTTCACCAGATTGACACAACACTGCCCCCACGGCAAACTTAGAAGCATCGATTTGCACATGGAAGGTAATGGTCCAATCTGGGGCTCGTAGGATTGGTGCTGTGGCTAGAGCCTTCTTCGACTCTTCGTATGCCCGTTGGCATGCTTCGGTCCATTCGAAGACAATAAGTAGCTTGTACAAGGGTCTGGTGATCAATGCATAATTCAGTACAAACCGTCGATAGTATCCAGTATGGCCTAGGAAGCATTGAACTCCCTTGTAGTTGTTTGGGGGTGGAAGGTCAACATTGACCCTAACCTTCGAGAAGTCAGTGGCAATGCCATTCTTCGACACCACATGCCCTAGGATGCATCCATGCTTCACCCAAAACTGGCACTTTAAGGGATTCAAGGAGAGACGATATAAGCAACACCGCTCGAAGACTGCTCAAAGTTTGTCTAGGTGTTCGATCCAGGTCGAGTGGACACACAGAGGTTGTCGACAAAGGCTTCTAACTCCTTGCGAAGCATGTCCTTAAAGATGGTGCACATGAGGCATTGGAAAGTGGCAGGGGCATTAGTCAACCGGAATGGCATGACTATGTAAGCAAAGACGCCCCACTCAATGGCGAAGGCAATCTTATGCCTGCTGTCCGCAGGATGCACTTGCACCTGGTTGCACCCTGAGAAGCCGTCCAGAAAGCTATAGGATTCCTTGCATGCCACTCTCTCAAGCATGTGCTCGGTGTATGGCAACGGATAGTTGTCCCTCTTGGTAGCATCATTCACCTTTTTGTAATTGAGGCACACTCGGATTTTTCCATTCTTCTTCATCACGATGACTATGGGTGATACCCAGTCTGTGTGCTCAATTTCGTAGATGAATCCCGCTCTCATCAGCTTATCGATCTCTTCTTTGACAGCATGAGCGTGTTTTGGATTCATAGGGTACGATCGCTGCTTGACTGGCATTGCATCTGGCGTCATGGGTATGTTGTGAGTCACGACACTCGGATCTATCCCCTTAAGCTCTTCTAAGGACCAGGCGAACATGTCTATGTACTCTCGCAAGAGAGCGATAAGACCCATTTCTTCTTCATTAGTCAAGTCATCGGCAATGAAGACAAGTCAGGGTGTTTTCCCTTCCTGGGCTAGGTCCACCTCCTTGACCTTGGCTGGGGTCCCTCGATTGGTTCGCTTGTCTGCGCTTGACGTTTCGCACCTAACAAAACTACCACCCTATCCCCTTTTTTGAATTTCGTAAATCGTTTAGGGAGGTCATGTGGTTTTCGATGTTCTTCCGTTCGTGTATCCCTGGGTTATTTTTCCTTTTCCTGCCTTAATCGTCTGCGCCTCAGGTGGATGGGTAGGTCCCCCTTGGTGCATCCGATTCAGAGTCGAACCCTCTGTCTTTGCTAGAAGAGGTGGTCTCCCCTGGTGGGTGCAGTTCAGATGGTGACTCAGTCCTAAGCACTGATGTCATTCCTAGCTAGGCTAGGCCTACTTGCTCAAGGTCTATGGCTCCTACGTGTTCCAACCAGGCGCGATCACATTCCACACGCATGACTCCTCGCTTCATCTTGAAGATACTCTTTTTCTGTGGCTTGGAGTCTCCACATATTTGCTCTATTTCTTATCCTTCAATGTTGTATTCCACGGTATCTACCTCACCCTCACTTTCATCACTAAAGGATTGGCAGTCTTCGTATTTGTCATTAGAATTCTCTTCATCAGACTGCTCGTCATCTCCTAGGGCTTGGTATATCTCTAGTCATTGGTCAGGAACCAGGGCCCAGTTATACATGAGGTATAAGTCATGCACTATGGTCCATTGCCACTTGGATTCATCTAAGAGATCCTGGAGTGGTTTGAAATTTGCAATTGGATTGCCAGCTAGCTTGTCCGTTAGGTATTCCAATATCTCCTAGAGTTCCCTTTTGTTGGTTGGGACTTGGAAGTTGACTGGCTTCGGTTTCCCACGAAGGCTTACTGCCATCATGCAGACTGGTACGGAGGGTGTGTCGTTAGCCTTGCCGATTGTTTTGATGGCTTGCTCATACGCCTCGTGATCAGAGAACGGCAGGTTGATTGTAGAAAGGACATGCATCCAATCCCGCTCATCCTCTGGGCACAGGATATACTTGGTCAAGGGTCTATAGGACTTCTTGACCTGAGCATTACCCTTGAGCATAGCAGAGATGGCATCTAAGTCGACTGGTGAGGTCTTTCAGGTGTCCATCTCTACTCTCACAGTGTCTGTCCTATTGCCAAGGAAGATCAAGCCGTTACCACAATCTTCAATGACTCTAGCGTTGCGCATCTAGGGTCGGCCTAATAGGACATCGTAGTCCACTCCCTTCATGACTATAAAGTCAACGGAGAACTGGACACTTGCGATCTGGCCAATTCTTAAGCACCCCGAATGGCTTGACTCTCATACCATTTGCTAGTGTGACATTAAACCTAGTTGTCTCAATGAGTGGGTTTCCCCAAGTCTGAAGCACTGCGTGGCTAAGCACACTAACCCCAGCCCCCGTGTCCATGATTCCCTTCCTCGTTGTATCACCTAGGGCTAAAACCGGTAAGACTGCATGCATCTCGGAACCTTCCCAGAAGGCATTAAAGTGCAAGGATTTAGGCATAGAGTACAGCGTCAAACTCGGTATTTGCATCTCTGCATCATGATCATGAGGGTCTGCCGTGACCTGCTCTTATGACCCTTCAACCCACTACTTAAGATCTTGCCATAGGGTGGGGTGCTGCCTAAGCAGATGTCCCAGGCTAAGTGTTACAGGGGTAGTCACCAATGTGGTCAGGAGATCATTAGGTGTTTGTCTCTCTCCTAACCGTGGCCCTGTAGCACCGAGGATTGGCCTTAGTGGCACTGCTTGTGGTGCAATTGCTTCTCCTGACTTTGGTTGTGGAGGTGAGGTTGGCGTACTTATGCTGGAGAGGTCATCGATTTCATCCTCTAGGATGGGCTGAGCGTCTTTTAGATGCTCTTGAGCCTCCTTCACCCATTCCTTCACCTTTTCTATGGCCTCTAACTGTCACTTTGGATGCAGGTATTCCCCTACCTTAGCGCTTACCTTTTTGGCCGTCTTAGGGGCTGACGTCTCTGCCTCTGTGTCAGAGACCTTCTTTCCAGCAAGCAGAGTTGTAGCACTCTCCATTTTTAGTGTGATTTTAGCTTCTGACCTCTTCCTCCTCCGTATATGGCTCTTCTTCCCTATCGAGGCTGCATCGATATTGCTAGGTCCTGGCAGAGAGATGTCGGCCTGCTTTGTTTGGGCACAGGTCATGACCCGCGATGGGATAGGCGTGGCATCCCCATCGAGGTTCTCAACACCAAACATCCCCAATGGGACAGATAGCACGTTGGCTGAGCTAGAAGACGGCTTTCGATTTGGGCAATCAACGAAGAGATTGGTGATTCCGCACTCAGCACACCTTTGGTCAGCCTTGTCTCTATTTTGCTGCTCCCTTTCAGGGCAGCATGATGAGATATGACCTGGGTGACCACAAGTCCAATAGGTGATTGGAACCTGTGTCTGCCCTCCTAGGCCTTTACCTCGTCCTCTTCCTAACGCCATCACCAGTACGGAGCGATAATCCATGAGGACAACGTTGCCCTCATCTTCATGCGAGACGTAAGGGCATATATAAGCTTCTTCCTCGTTTGGTTCTTCCACATAGTGGACAGGAGCGTCACTCGGTGGATGGGTTACGTAAAGACCAGGTGGTCTAGGAATGCCTATAGGATTTATTTCCATCCTAGGAACAGCCGGCTTAATGTCGTTAGGTGCAGGGAGGGCCAATGGAGCTCCCCTTTCGAAAAATGGCTGCTGCCTATTCGCTAGGTAAGGCTGGTTGTATGGTTGTTAGTATGGAAGTCTTCTTGGCAATCTACAATGCGCAACGTCATGACCAAACCTACCGTAGTTAGCACAAGATCTTGACACTCGGCTGGCAAGTGGTTTCCGCCACAGTACACGCATTGGACGTGTGGGCGTGTTGGTCATCTCAACATGTCTTGCAACTTGGCTAGTTCCATCTTAACGTTAGCCAAGTCTTGGTTCGTCTCGGTGGTTTTCCCCTTATCCTGGGATGATGGGACTAATCGCTCACTCAAGGCTGATGCTCTCTCTGAGCTTTGCGAGTTGGTCTCTTCTAGGTTTGCGCTTTTGGAGCTCTGCTCCTTTAGTTGATCGTCGACTCAGATGGCTTCCTCAAAGACCCTAGCTAGCGCGTCGTCTCGCTGCAAGCTCAAGTTGCCTGCCAAAGCCTTATATAGTTCCTCGTTCTAAATCCCACTGATGAATACAGTTGATACTGCTCTTTCAGTCAGCTGCTCTCCAATAGGGATTCTCTTAAAGAGACTCCGCACATGGGTCACGTAATCGCGAATGTCCTCCTTCTCTTTCTGCTTGATGTTCATCAAGCGTACTAGTAGATTATCGGATTATCCGGGCTCATCAAATCTCTTAATGAAGAGATCCTTGAGGCCATCGAAGTTGGCTTACTCTATGGTATCTAAGCTCGTATACCACATCCTACCCTTGTCGCCCAAGCAAAGCCTGAACGCTTGAGAGCGTTGAGTTAGGTTGTTGAGGCCATTGGCTTCACAGACTTGCTCGAACTGCTCAACAAAGCTGTATGGATCGTCATGGGGTTGGTACTTATCGAGTTGCTTGGCAACAATAGGGATTTTAGACTAGCTCTTTGAGCCCTGGTTTGCTCCTAATCCTGCAAGCAGCGACGTCGCTAGAGCCATGGCACTTTGCACTACAGTCGTGTTATCGAGCAGCCGCTTCATGAGAAGCTCACTCAGTGTTAAGTCTCCTTCTAGTGCTCTCTCATGGTCCGTTCGATTTTTGATAGCCAGGTTCAGCACCCGCTGCACCTCTCGCAACTCCATGCTTTGCCTTTGGCTCCTAACCTGCTGATCCCTATTGTATTCAGCCATGCTTTGTGGGCCAGCTTTCTCTCCTCTTCTAGATCTGCGATGATAGTGTTTGCTATTCTGCCACGGTGCTCATACCAGGCATGAGCGTCGTAACTGCTGACCAGTTGAATAGCGTCTGCTATTCTGCCACGGTTCTCATACCGGGCATGAGCGTCGTAACTGCTGACCAGCTGTGCTGAATAGCATCTGGAAAGACTCATAAGTCGAATTCCTCGTTAGATCTGCGATCTGAACTTTCTTCTGCCATTTTCGAGTTATCGTGCTCCACCAAGCTATCAATCAGGTTTAGTAGACTTGTCAAATCCACTTCGTCGGTGCCCCTTGCTTGGTCCTACTTTTGCGCGTTGATGGTTTGTCTATGTCTTGGGTCCTCTCCTCTACTAGTGGGTTCCTTGAGTGGTTTATCTGGGTCAGTTCCTTCAGTTATTGAATACAATCCTTAATTTATGTCCACTCAATGTGTGTGTCTTTCATGTGTACTTGTGCTCAATCAGGCTTTCAGTTTCCTTAAGTGTACTTCAAGTGTGGAAATTCAGGGTGAGTGCAGCAACCAATTTCTAGGCATCTTACACACTCTCGCGTTGTTTCGGGCCTAATAGGCTTGTTGGTCAATTTTTTGGCCGTCTTGGCAGGGTTTAGGGTTTCTCTAATATGTTGCCTCGTTCATTTTTTGTCCAATCAGGCTTTACAACTTAGCGGTTTTCGTCTAGGTCCCTGGGTCTAGCAACTACCTACTTCTAACTGCTAAGCGGCTGCACCCTATGATTTTGCCTATTCCATGTGCTAGAATCAAGTTCTGAGCATCCCAAGGGCTTTCAATAGTTTGCGCTACGTGAGTTCTAGCCGGGTCAGGTCAAATTTCTGAAAATTTGGTAAAAATCTACACTCGGCCCAACTGGTCAGAATGCAGGGTTCGAGTGGGTCACTCGGACGGGCCGAGGCGCATGGGCCGAGGGCCAAATTTGGGACTTGGACAGGATGGGCTCAGACGGGTCGAGGAGTGGACTCGGAAAAAGTCACTTGAACAGATTGGCTTGAACGGGCCGAGTGGTCAATTCGGACGAGATCGCTCGGACGGACCGAGGGTTGAGTTTGACACGTGGCAGAGGGCCGAATTGATCCACGGTCCAAATGGTCGACTCGGACGGGCCGATTAGGGTTTAGGCTGAGTGGGCCGAATGGTAAGGGGCCAAGGGCCGATTCTGGGACTCGGCCTAGAAGTGACCGTTCGAACAGGCCGAGCGCGGCGCACGTCAACAACGTGAGTTTGATTTCGATCGTTCCTTGTGATTTACTCAATCATATCAGGCACAAACCTTCAGATCCTACCTAAGGGGGTAATGGAAGGGATTCATATACCTAGATAGAGTGGTGGGCTCGTCGTTGGTGTGATCGAATCGAATCGGGCAATAGCTCTCTCTCTCTCTCTCTCTCTCTCTCTCTCTCTCTCTCTCTCTCTCTCTCTCTCTCTCTCTCTCTCTCTCTCTCTCTCTCTCTCTCTCTCTCTCTCTCTCTCTCTCTCTCTCTCTCTCTCTCTCTCTCTCACACACTGAAATGGTCACAAATGAGCTCTCCCTTGGCCTCTTGGCTCTTATACCCCTTCCCGGGTATGGTATTGGTGCCCCCAATCACTCACTTGCCGATCTTAGGCATCACAAGCGAAATTTTTGCCATTTTTTGTACGATTTTTGTCCTGTTTTGCCCTATTTTGCAACAGTAAACCCTACCCTTCTCTGGTGCGATTTCCTAATCCTAACCTACTCTAAATGAAACAAGAATTGAAAGCAAAACATTGAAATGATTTCTCCATGTTTTCTAATCATCAAACAAACAAAATAACCCAAAATACTTACTTGTTTTGAAGATCAAAAACACCCAAACTTCCTACCTATCTCAAGCTCCGTTTCGAAGATGAATCCCTTACTCTGATGCTCTATATGAAGTGCACAAGTGCTCAAGCTTGAATCTATTGGCCTCGGCAACGGAACCAAAATGTGGGAGCTTTCGCTCTACCACCAAGACCCACGGACCGCTTATTGTTTCAAGCATTCCAAGCAAGCTCTAATGGCTATCTCTCACCTAGCCGACGCACCGTCGATCCTACGAGTGTAGTGAGCTTACCTTCATGCCGATATGAGTTACCTCCTCTCTCTCACACGCCAGTAGCTCCATGATCCTAGATGCAAGCTTAAGCATCCTCAAGCCTCCTCCACCTCCAAGCTCCATCCTCCATAGCCGTGCGCGCAAGAAGAGAGAAGAGAAGAGAAGAAGAGAAGAGGAGATGGTGAAGAGCTTCACCCTCGTGATCCCTCACTCTCACACACTCACTCCCTCACACTCTCACACTCCCTCTCTCAAGAGCACACACAAGCGAGAAGATGAGACGGAGAGAAGAAGAAGAAGACTCTTGTTGCCATACACCAAAGAATGAGCTCTTATTCACTTTTTGAACTTTATATATACAAACCCTAAAATCCCATGGGCACCCATCCCTTTTTTACATGACCGGCCATTGTGGCAAGGTCCTTTTTTCCATTTCCCTCTTCTAGCCTTATGCCTCTAGCCTACACCTGGCACTCTTTTACAAGAGTTTTTCGAGTTTTTTGAGGCGCCTTTTCATTTAAAGTTGTGCTTTTTGCCCCGGTTCATCTTTAGAGACCACCTGCGTGTCTTTGCTCTTTTTCCATCTTCCTTTTGCTTTTTCCTTCATTTTTCCGCCATCTCGACTTGGGGTTAACAGAAGTCTCTACTACTATCAAACCTCAACCACCTGCTGGCCTTAAACCCTCTTATAAGCGGCGATCAATTCTAACCTTGGCTACAAACCTAGCTGAAAATATGGGGGACGACTTAGATGCTTGCCTAAGACGCTTAAATGCTACCTTCATGACATTGGCTGGAAGAGACCTATAGCAACAAAATTATGCACGCTCCCTTGCTCCTGGGAAGAGTCGAAATTCGTATTTGTAAAGGCTTTCAAAGTAGCTGAGGAGTTAATTGCAACTGAGATATCCAAAGAACAAGCAACCACATAGCGTCTCATTATGTCATATCACAGAATTGCAGTCATGGCCACAAACCAAGAAATTGCACGATTGCAATAGCTTGCCGACAACAAATCCTCCTTCTTGCAAAAATGGTACACTCTTCGATTGCAATGGGAACTAGAAGGATGCCAAATCATGACCAACACTGAGCAGCAACGCGCAATCAAGTCATTGGAATACAACCCAACATATGTAGCTCCAACTTCCTATAGGGTGTTGACTACCATTTGTAACCGACCCCTAGAAGAACACATTAAGGGACATCCTTATTTAGATCACATCCTCACCGAGGAAGAGTTGCACATCGCTATCCAAGTGGACTCTGGTGACATCTTGCTTGATGTCCTCGCTTATATTACGCATGTGGACATACACCCTTTAAACATGGACAGCTATGCTACTTTAGAATATAACCTAAATTTCTATGCTTGGCTCATGCGATAGTAAAGCACTAAGATTATGTGATGCAGGCCCTTCATCCTCTAAACCTTTAATCCTAGGAAGGATTCTTCTCAACTCAGAGGGGGGGAGGTAAGGTGAATCAAACCAAACACATAAGGAAAACAATGAAGGAAAAGCACACATGGGGGACCTCAATGATAGGATGAAATAACTTGTGATTGAGGAAATGTCAATAAAATTTGAAATCAATAAAGTACTTGGAGGAAAAAGTCTAATTTTGTACTACAAACATTTTAATCTGCCAAGCATGAAGTTTTTTCTTCCAACAAATGACTGTTTGGAAAAGCACTAATGGCAAACCATGGCTTATGACAAAAGCTGAAGATGTCGCAGCAAGATCGAGCCCATCACCTCTCCTTCATGGAAGAGGAAAGAGCAAAGTATAGCCTCTTCCTTGAGAACCGAGCATACATCCAACTCAGATTCAGGAGCATTCACAACACATCTTGAGTCCAAGGAGAGAGGAGGGCCCAAGCTCAAGCATTCAGGTATCTAAAGGCACGCCAACCACAACACAAAAAGGCAAGGGAAAAGCCCTTATCGATCCCATTCCGCCCCTCATGGTGCCTACCCCCGCAATGACAATGCCTACACATAGCACCCCAGTCATGGTCGACGCCACTTATCTTATGGCCTGGGTACAATATTTTGTCAACAAAGAGCTAGCTCATGAAAAGGGCACAAAATCCCTAACTGAAGGGTACAAGAGATCAGCAGGAGTAGCAGCATCAAGGAAAAAGATAGGGGCCTCCACGACTCCCATCCCCACAATTATGATGCCACCCACTAACTACAATGGCTATGTCGCAGAGCTCCTTTCTGAACTAGAGAAGGCCGAGGAAAAAAGAATAATGGTGGCTGAGTTGGAAGTTGAGAAAGAGTTAGTGGCGGCCTTTCAACTAGAAAAAACTCAGCATATCGCCACATACCAACAAAAAGAGATTAGTGAGCTAAAGGCCAAAGGCAAACCTCACCGCCAAGGAGGAAAAGGAGAAAACTTGAAGGCAGCAGCTCGAAGAAGAAAACCAGGAGTTGGTGGTGCTACAACTCGAATATAAAACCTTGATACTACAACACCAGGACCTGGAAGCTCAACTACAAAGAATCCAATCAAGCATGGAAGAGCTGGTTGAAAGAGAAGTAGAAAGGAAGCATGAACAAGAGGAGTATCACCAAGAGGTTGAAGACCTCCTAATCAGAGTATTACTAGAAATAGATGAGCAGGAGAGGCTGGAGAGAGAGATTGAACACTTGGAAAAAGAGAAGGAGGAGCTCACCCACAAGTGGAAAGAACAAGAGTCGATCATAACATCCCTAACAAGCAGGTAGGGGGAGAGCTCCAAGGAGATGATGAAGAGAGCCGAAGAGTGGGAAATCCACAATGAAGGGAGGGTGAGAACCCTGGTGTGCCACCTGGCTCAAATAGAGAAAGACAAAACACTTGCAGAAAGCAGAGCAGAGGCCGCCCAAGTGAGCTTCCAAACGTATCAACATGCCTTCATGAATACCCAACTGGACATCACCCAAGCAAAGGAGGGAGAATCCATAGAGGCCATGAAGAAGAAATTGGGAATGGCTCGTAGAGCTCTGAGAGCAAGCCTACAGATGTCGTCACAACCTAGGGGAGTTGTCCCAAGCCTGGAAGTGCAACACCACTATCTCCTATTGGCAGGCCTAACCTCACAAGAAGTGGATGCACTTGGATTCACCAAAGAAGAGCAGCAAGAGCCAAGGCAGGAGAGGGAGGTGGATATGAACTTTGAAATGGGACCACACGAGGAAGAGCTTGTCCCACCATGTCCTCCCCGTGGCTTGAAGAGTAACCACACACAAACACCTTCGAAGAAAGAAAGGTGGCACTAAGGGAAAGAAGAAAACAAATGGTAGAGGAAACAAGAAGAAAATGGAATGCCAAGGGAGTGATGGCACCCCAGGCACTTATCCCACCATGTGAGGTGCCCCAACAAGCTTCCACACCAACCTTGTAATCTAGGAGAGACAAGAAATGTCCAAGATCCCCTATGACTTTAACTTCCAATTCCCCACCACCTTGCATAGGGTTTTGCCCATCAAGGTGGTGGAGGAGGTGATTAACATCGAAGGCAAGCTCGGATAGAAATGGCTGGAGAAGAGAGAGCAAAATCCCACATTATGGGCCACTAAAGATGCCGAATTTTAGCAGAATAAAGTTTTTGAAGTGCCAAGGTCCGTACCTAGCTACGAATGCCAACTTACATGGAGAAGAAGGATCTATGACACCAACATGGAAACTTGGATGGCCTTTTACAACACTTAGCCCTTCGAACGGAATGACCCAACCTTTATGCCCTACCCTTGAAGGGTGGGAGTGGATTTTGACTCCAGTGTCCACAACCGCTATGATTTCCCAATAATTTATAATCCACATTGTACTACATATGAAGATGCCCTTGTCTTCACATCAGAAAATTTGTATGATACCCTAATCCACTTCACCAATGAATTCTCTTCATGCCCTGACTCCGCCTTTATTACTACTTGTAATTACCTTAGACTACTTAGGATACTTCTTAGGCAAGGCCCCACTCTGCAGGAGCGCGGCCTCCCAGTCCTCCATTTTGATCCTAACGCTATAGACAGTTGCACGATGGCTGAACTAATGATGCGAGCAGCTCTACTACCTTCATTTTGCTTAACTCTTCTATAGATATGAATGAAAGCCACTTCACCTGCTGCAATCATCCATTCCTTTCCACCACTACCCTTCAAGTTTACCTAAACCTCAAGGGGTATCTCCAAAGCCACCAATTCCTTAACAAATCTATTAAGCCCCCTTTTCCACCTCACTCCAATGACAAAGACTAACTTCTATCATGACTATATAACTTGTCCCAAAAAAAAAAGAGAAAAAGAAAAAGGAGGAGGAGGAGAAGGCGAGAGATAAGAAAATAAAAAAAGAAATCACACGTAGACACAGCAAGCTGCACATAAGTCACAGTCACTGCACCTAGGGGTTCTCAAGTTAGGTGCATCCGATGGCTTCGGTCGGCTAGCTTCGCCTTCCCTAACCCCCTAACCTATTCTGATTCTCCACTTCACGCTTAGGGCACATCAAGGGTATGACATACCTAAGGAGGTAACACTCACCTATGGTTAGACCTGTCACCTTAAGCTACATGCACCGCACCCCCCTTATGGCACAAACTGGGTCCTCAAGGGAGGGACGACACCCAGGCTTTTGACCCAACTCCCAGTCCCACTAGCACAAGCACAATGCACCACGCAGCAAAGCAAGCACATCCCTAAGTAGTGCACCTTATTTTCTTTTCAGGTACAAACAAGGCTCCAATCCTCCAACTTCGGAGACCCCATCATCCATGTAATGCGCTCTCGGCCTCCACTACCTTAATTAGGTGATCTATTTTTTCTCAAGACCAATTCCCATGAGACCCCATCATCATCGACTCACACGCCCACCCTTTCTCATCGAACCCTCATCAGCTCAAAACCGTAGGTATTCTCGAACTAGCACCTGCCTAAGAGAGGGGCCATCTTATTTGACAATGTTACCATGCAAGCACCACAAAGCAGGGGCAGACTGCAACAGTCCCAGTCAAAAAGTGAATGAAGAAGCTCATCTGGAACAATGCAAGAGAAGGCAACCATGGAGGGCCAAGGAAGGGACCGGTCCAACCCGATATTCAATTTTAAAGATGGAACCACCCACTAGCCTCTCTTCACACAAGAATCTGTCCAACACGATATTCAATTTTAAAGATGGATCCACCCACCAGTCTCTCTTCACACAAGGATCCGTCCAACACCATATTCAATTTCAAGGAAAATATTCCTCACGATCACCAACCAAGGAGGATCCACCCAACTCCAATTTTAGTCAAGGGTAGTCCCCATGGCCAACCTTAAGAAGCGGGTTTTCCTTAACACCATCATCAATTTCAAAGGCAAACCTCCACCACAACCAACTCCCTGGAGGGACTTACTCCAATACCATCTTTAATTCCAAACATAAATCCTTCCAACACATCCTCAACTAGGGCTTGTATACAAACTCAAAAAAGTCATCTAGCTACACCCATCCCACATTCCAACTACTACACATCAGTGCCATGGGATTGGTACTCATCTAGAAGGGGGGGTAATGTTAACCCTCAAATGAACAAGGTGGAAAATTCGGAAAACCTAAAGTAGAAGACAAGGCCAAGGCAAAAGTGAAACGGAAAACGAAGGTGCACCAAGAAAAATATGGAAACATAAGAAGTGTAAAAAAATCCTAAATCAAGGAGAAAGGCGTACAAGAAAAAACGCAAGTCAATACTTTTGTAAAAAAGTGCAAGGCGCACCATAATTTATTATAAGAGTGCCTCACCCGTGCAAATTATAAAGGTAGATGGATGATAGGAAGGAAGCTAGGAAGATAGGAGGACAGTGGAAAAAAGTACCTTGCCACAATGCATGGTCATGTAAAAGGGGGATGGGTGCCATGGGATTTTAGGGCATGTATATAAAGTTCAAAAAGTGAATGAGAGCTCATTCTTTGGTATGTAGCAAAGTTGACTCTTCTTCTTCTCTCCTTCTCTTCTCTTTCTTGCTTTCTTGTGAGTGCTTAAGGGAGGGAGTGTGAGTGAGTGAGGGAGTGAGTGTTTGAGGGTGAAGGATCTTGGAGGTGAATCCCTCCACCATCTCCTCTCTCCTTCTCTTCTCTTCTCTTCTCTCCTCTCCTCTCCTGCGCGGCTATGGAGAATGAATCTTGGAGGAAGAGGCTTGAGGATGCTTGAGCTTGCATCACGAATCGTGGAGCTGTTGGAGTGCTTAAGAGAGAAAGCAACTCAATCGGGCATCAAGGTAAGCTCACTACACTCGTAGAGAGGGATAGCGTATCGGCTATGTGAGAGGTAGCCATTAGTGCTCACTTGAAACGCTTGAAGAAATAAGCGGTCCATGGGTCTTGGCAGTTGAGCAAGAGAAACCTCAACACTATAGGTCCACAACGATTGGTGTGAACCAACTCAAGTGGGGTAGAAGTTCTCCTAGTGGCAACCTAGGGATATGGCTACCTATGTTGCTTGCCCCGCAAGCATCCAGGCACAAAATGTGAATGGAGGGAAATCAGAAAGTCCCTCCCACCATCTTCTTCCAGAAGCACATCGGATCACATCAAAGTGAAGATGACCATAATGAGCATGCCAAAGCAGCCCAAGCTTGTGGAAAGATGAAGCGGTCAAGGCTATGAGCATGTAAAGCCCACTATCTTGGGAGCCTGTCCAAAGAAGGGTACTTATAGAAGCATCCTCCATTGTCATTACATCCTATGTAAAGACCACATGGATACCAAGTTGTGATAGAGAACTTTGACCAAAGAAGAATGAATATTAGGCAATAAAGGAATAGTCCCCACTCCTTGAATGAGAGTGGTAGAGTTGTCATCAATGGTGGTTGTGCCACCTCTGGTACCTAGGTCTTAAAGCCAACCTTGTCTACAGGCCATTTGAGAAGAGGCCCCACTATCGACAAGCCAAGGCTTCTCACAAGTGGAAAAAGCAAGAGCTATATCCTCCTTGGAAAATACATGCACAAAGATAGAGTCTATCATCACCGATGTAGCCTTTGAATCCTTCAAATCCTTCTCCTTTGGCTTCAAATGGGGGTACTTTTGCTAACACTTCTCCTCAAGATGAGTGCCCTTCCCATAGTGTGGGCACTTGGGCTTCTTCTCCTTCTTGTTCTCTTGCTTCTTCTCCTTGTCCTGTGGCTTATTCTTCTTCCCTCCACTTGTATGTGTAGTAAATGCCTTGGTGGAGCCAGAACTATGGGCCCCAACCTCTCTAAGTCACTTGTCATGCTCCAAGACAAGAAATGAAAGGTTGTCCCACAAGAAACTGCCCAAAGATCAAAGCGTCAAGTATGTACTCTACCTTACATGACCATAACAAATAGTTTGAACCATCGAGTTTATCTTCTTTGGGTAATGAAGGTAAGATAGGCACCTGTATCAAAGATAGTAAGGATGGCATCTTCATTGAGGATAGAGCCTTCTGTGAAAGATGAATAGAAGGGGGACGAGTGTGAACAGGGAACTCCTCATGCTGATGACTATAATCACGATAATCACGTCTTTGTTTAGAAGAGTGTCTAGAAAGAAGCTCCTCCTTTGAGTCATCAAAGCTCATGAATTGGTAAGACATGTTCAAATCTGTAATCATCAGAAATTTGTGTTTGACAAAAAAAATAACTATTGTCTACCACCAGGAGGTTATGACCTTGTCCAAAAACTGTTACTTGCAATAGAAAGCTATCGCCAAGGTGGAGAAAGCTACTGCCTATAGAAATATGTTGATGCCTACCAGCAGGGAGTGAACACCAACAAAAATGTACATTTGCATTTTGGTCAAAATGCAAAGGTTGATGCGACATGATACAAGAAAGCTATTGCCTGGCTACCTAGGGGTGAATATGGGTAGTGGACCACCTATTCATGCTATAAACACAATAAATGTCGGTTGAGAATCTGCATTTTGGAAATCTGGGCTGCTTCTTTGCGATAAAAATCTACTATTTTGCAAGAAATCTCTAGTCCATGTCCTCACTTAGGCAATGATACCATGTGAGAGTGTGCGATGGAAGAGAAACACGAACACAGAGAGAAGCAAAAAATGAGAGAGAGAGAGAGAGAGAAAGAAAGAAAGAAAGTTGAAGATGAGGAAAGAATATTACACTTACTGAAGAAGAATATTGATACAATGATGATGGACTAATCAATCCCTGTACGCAACCCAAAACATCAGTGAGGGCACCGAATTACGTTGATGACAATGGCATCACTATGCATGGAAAGTCAGAGTCTATACCTGCAAAGGGAAGACTGAAGACTGAAGAGTATATGTGTTTGCCAAGTGGGAGGTGCATTTTATAAATAGCAGGAGCACCAAAAAATTAACTGAACTAATTCAAGAAAGGCCATAAATGTTGGTCTACTAGCATTAAATATTGATCACATAGAAAAAAATACTAGAAAAAATAGGAAATATCCTTTAAAAATTCCATATGGCAATGGCAATGTCTGGCAGGTATAGGCAAACTGTGGAAGGCAGCAGTAACTAGCCTAGAAATGTACACAAGAAGCTAGCAAAGAAAAAAATATACCTAAACTACCAAAGCTCATATGTCTCCGACAGACTCTGATAGAAGCTCATAACCAAGTCATGACAAACTAGCATGACTAACATAGGCAGGCTAACACTTCTATCTCATCCCCAAAATCAACACTCAACTTCACATTTTGCTCCAATGGCACTAAAAGAGGCTTATATGTTGTCATACTATACTTAGATAATATATCCATGCCATACTACCTTTGGGATAATCATATATCATCATCATATCCGATCACCTCAATACCAAGAAAGTATCTTAGCTCACCCAAATCCTTCATCTCAAACTTCTTTTTCAAAATGTCCTTGACTTCAGTAATCCCACTATCACTATCACCTGTAATAATCAAGTCATCCACATAGATGATTTTGATGACCATACCAGCATCTAACAAGATACTCTTCGATCTTGTTAGACCGTGCACTAGGTGCTTGCTTCAGCCCATAGAGCACCTTCTTTAACATGCACATATATGTGAGATGCTCAAAATCCTCATAGCCTGTTGGCTACTCCATTTGCATCTCTTCTTGCAATTTACCATGCAAAAAGGCTGTTGCTAAAGCAATCACACAAATAACAATTTTCATCCTGACAATTGAACTGAATATCTCTCTATAATTTATGCCATTTGTTTGAGCATAGCCTTATACCTGCTAATAGAACCATCCCCATCATGCTTAATTTTGTAAATCCACTTACATCCAATAGCTTTCTTACCCTTATGCAATGGTACTAGATTCCAAGTCTTGTTGGTCTCTAGTGAAACCATCTCATCATCCATTGCTGCATCATCCCAATGAGCATGACCAATGGCATCTTCAAAATAAGTGGGTTCAACATCCTCAACTATCTTTACTATATAATCATAATACTGAGTTGCATAACCTTCAAAACCAAATCTTTTAATAGGGTATCTAATCCTGCTGGACCTACATATCACTGGATCACTTATTAGAGCCTTTACATTACCATATGCTCTTTGTACACCTAGTGTCCTGATTGAAGGAATACTAAGCTCATCATCCAAACTCTTTGAACCAATGAAATCTCCATCAAACCCCAAATGACTAGTAGATGCATCATCACGAGCAAACACTTTCTTTTTCCCTTTGTCTTTACCTACAACACTAGTAGATGCACTTGAAGATGTGAGATTGCTCCTTAGTCTGGGAGACTAAGGGCTAACTCTAGATGTAGTACCAAATGATGTTTCTAGTCCACTAAGAATTCGTGATTCTTTCTTTTCTCCCTATGCATAATAATCATGATCATCATCATCATTTAATACATCACCACTAGATGCATATCAATTGCTCATCTAATTAAAAATAACATATTTGCTCACTTTTGACTCACATATGACAAGGTTATAATAGCAATACTCTTTCTACTCTAAAGAGTATCCAATGAAAACACATTTTTCTATCTTTGGTTCAAGCTTCTTTTGCAATTCATGTAGCACATAAATATATGCAATATAAATGAATACTTTCAAGTATAACACATCAGACTTATTTCTTGTAAAGCATTTTTCAGGGATCATCTCGTGAACTATAAGTGTGGGAGTTTTGTTCGTAATATAGACAACAGTATAAATAACTTCAAACTAGAAATACTTTGGCAAATCCTTTTCAACCATCAATGCTTGTGTAACTTTTGCAATATGCTTACTTTTTCTTTCTGCAACTCCATTTTGTTGTGGGGAGCATGCCTAGTAAATTGTCTCTTTATCCCATGAGACCTCAAGAAGTCATTGAACACATTAGAGAGATACTCGCCCCCTCTATCTAACATCAAGCACTTAATTTTCACACATATTTCTATTTCAACACTAGCCTTGAAAGTTTTAAAGTGCTCAAACACATAACTCTTTTCCTTCATGAAATACACCCATAATAAATGTGACAAAAATTTTGTTGCCACCAAGAGATATGTTCTATGTAGACTCCCAAATATCTGTATGTACAACATCGAATATATTCCTGCTCATATCTCTATCATGTAAAAACGATTATCTTGCTTGCTTACCAAACTAACATACTTCACACAGACTCTTTGTTTAACCATCATGCAAGAACAAGGGAACCTTTTCAGTATGTTAAATTGAGTGGCATGAATCATCACTCTCTACACATAACTTGGATTTTGTAAATCTTACATCTCTCCAAACCATCCAGCATGGTTGGTCATATGATTAGATTCACTTGAATCAGCATACCATACATCATCATGTATCCTCTTTCTTGTAACAACATTCATCATATGCTACATAACAAATAGGCACTCATTTTTGTCTTCATTCTGTCGTGAAGACAATACATATTTTTTTATTGTAATTTACCACTGTAAATATCTTCCTTCTTCGCATAATACCGAGCTGCAATATGGCATGTCTTGCCACAATAATTATAAACAATATCAAAATTTTTAAAACATCTATTCTACCATCCCCCCTTCCTCTAGAGCTCCCTCTGCCTCTAAAGTTTCCATAGCCTCCTTAAATCTATATTTGATCAAACTCATTATTTAACATGTTTTACTAGTTATTACTAACACATCCCATACCACAACCTCTTGAAGAGGATTTGCCACATCCCCTTCTTAAACTTAAGTAAAATTCTTGGACATGTTCACCACTTCTTTCAAACAATTCATCCTGAATGTTGATCTTTCATTAATCATGAGAAATACCAATTAATCAATATTTAAAAACGGCTTACGTACATTTACAAAACATCTTCAAGACTTCTCATTATTAAGACTACCCAAAGTAGATGAAACCAAATCATCAACATCAAGCATAGTATCAATAGCTACTAAGGCATCTGCAATGCTTCTCTCCTTCAAAATATATTCATTTACAAACATCTTTCTTTTCTTCAAGGTATTCAACTCTTGCTTGAGATGAATCTTCCATGCCTTTGTGTTTGTTGAAAATATATTCTCAAATATTATCTAAGTTGTATGTGAAGTTTTTATATTTTTTATAAGTCCCAACATAGTGTTATTAAATGACTATAGATAGCCAATATATTACCTTTTTATCTTTTACATTTTATTTTTTTCACACATTTAATTCTTCTGCAATTGTAGGATTACTTGGCTTTAACTCCTTTTTTTCACCTGAAACAAACTCACGGAGGCCTTTTTCAATAAAGATGTTTGACACACAAAACTTCCATGATAGGTAGTTGTTCTTATCCAACTCCTTAATGATGGAGTTTTTACTATTCTCTACCGTTATCACAAAATTGATACAAAACAAGTCTTCTACAACATTTTACAACAAGTATATAACAATACACTAAGTAATCTCTTTCACTAATGAGACTACTTAACAGTACATGTAATTTGCATGCTATTTGCATATAAAACTTATGTTTACTTCTTGGCAAACACCTCAGAACTTACAAATCCAAAATTTGTAACTTGTGCATCCACTTTTGATCAACACAATTGAAATCACATTATACTCCAAAACTGCAATTCTAAACCTTGCATGTCTAAAATAGAGTTCGAAACAGCCTCAAATGGCCAAAAAAGCAACATGTAATCCTAAAGGATAATTATATAACATACAATATTCTACTCACACATCAAATCTCGTAGCAATCTAAGATTCTTACCTTTTCCTACTTCTAATGTCTATAAGTATTATCTAAGAGAAAGAGTGAAAGAATGGGAGAGCTTCTTATCCATTGCTTGATTACTCAAATACTTGCTTCTTTTCCTTTACTTCAACCCTCAAAACCAATTACTCTCAATTGTGCAGCTCTAATACCATGTCAAAATCGTATGATGGAGAGACTTGCTTGAGCCATTGTGCCAAACACACACTATACACACAAGAGGAAGCTCACTCAAGAATACAAGAAGATAGATGAAGTCCAATACATTTTCCTGCTGGTTTTTTCTTCTTTCATATACAATACAATGTATATAGAGTATAGATAAGATACAACATAAAGGAATGTGGTCTAGTAAGTCAAACAGTACATAATTGATTATCCTAATCAATTGGTGCTATAACTATGTCAGCTATAGGTAGGTGCAAATAAACCAAATATAATAAGTGATAAATCCGTGGCCATGTAAGAGTCATAATGATCACCCAATGAACTAAGTGTAGACATATAGACCTATCTAACCAAGTGGTCCATCATCAATGTCCGCAATTGTTGAGCTTGCCATCTCAACAATCCACCCATACCAATCACCTCCTAGATCCATGACGATCTTT
Organism: Lygodium microphyllum; assembly: GCF_053477565.2. NCBI lineage: Eukaryota > Viridiplantae > Streptophyta > Polypodiopsida > Schizaeales > Lygodiaceae > Lygodium > Lygodium microphyllum. The sequence continues at coordinate 161,829,238 of NC_141143.1, forward strand.
GGTGTCTTTGCATCTTCCTTTCTAGCTTGTTCTCTTCTCAAATTAGCAAGAAAATGTTGAATAAGTTCTTCTTACTCCTTAATTTTTTCTCCAAGCTTTCCATCTTTACGAAACAGAACTGCTCTAATGCCCCTTGAAACACTAGTCACAATCTATTGAGAATCAATATGATTTTTTATAGAGAATCACAAAGTAAAGAGTAAAAGAGAAATTCGTATTATAAAATAATGGAGACAAAGGAGCAACAACCGATTAGAATATATACTCCAACATGAAGCTCAAACCTCCCGACCTCCCCCCCCTCCCCAAAGCTTATATTATGTACATGAAATCTTACTCTCGTTCACAATCACGATCACAATCACAATCTCGATAGAAGTGTTAGAAATTTTTCATTTTTCATTTTCAAATGCTCAGATCTCTAAAATGGTGAGAAATTTGACTAAGCCTATGAGAGAACAAAATATTCTCCTCGATGGCCTCTTCAAACTCTATGAGAGAAACTGAGCAATAAATTAGCACTCAATATAATGATATCAAAACTACTAGGAAAGATCTACATTTGGGTGCCAATCAGGAAAAGTCTTGTCAAAAATTTGCCATCACGTATATCATGGCTCAACAAAAGTAATTTATAGTGGCCACTTCTACCTATGAAGCTAGGTATAACACAACTTCCAAATTAACTGTATGGGGCTCAAGTGACTCGTTGCTAACTTCAGTATTCACTTTTTCCTAGACAAGGGGGGGTATATATTGGTGGAAGTGGTTATTATTGGGGAGGGGATATGGAGAGGACATGGAGTGGACATGGAGTGGTGGTGGTCTTCCCCCCAACCACCACCTTGCATCTTTCATGGTGCTGTGGAGAGATAGTCTCACTCACGTTCGGGCCTTCCCGAAATTGTGATCTCATCGATGGCTCACCAATAGATCACAATCACTCCAATCACATCTAGGTGAGAAGAGAAAAGAAAATGTTTATGCCTCACGATCCATTCCATGTTCTGCATAATCATGATAAAGATCACAATCTAGGATGACTCCATGATCATGGTGCTTCTGATCCTTTTCCTTGCCCCTGAAATACATGTTCTTCCCTCGCGACTATTGTGTCATAGCCCAAGCAAAAGTCTTTGTGGAAGAGTCCACTTCACCACTTGTGGACTTGTCCTTCACTTTGGCTTTTTCAGCAACAGCTCACTAGGCTGTCCAGCCTTCCTATACTTCTCCAATCTCTCAAAGGTGGTAACCAATTGCATTGCCTCCTTTAAGGAAGTTGGATTTTGTGCCTCTACATCAATTAAAATATAGGTACGCAAGCTGTCCACAAACTTAAAACCGCCTCATCCTGAGAGAGAGAGAGAGAGAGAGAGAGAGAGAGAGAGAGAGTTATTAGGAATTTGGTGAATCACGTGAAGGATATATCCACATCCTCCTCGTGCTTCTGCTAAAAAAATTCCCTCTCTTCCTTTGCTGCAACTTGCAGTCCATTCGGAGTCAAGTGATAACCGAGCACATCTTGACCCAAGTGCTCACTACATGGCTCATCATATACGATTGCCACCAAAAAGCCATTTCATCCAAAGGACTCTTTTGTACATGAATGATCTTGAAACACTCCATTTTTTTTTACAAACACATGGACATTGTCCATCTGTTTCACCCTATTGTAGACAAGCTTCTTGTGTTGCTTGCCATAAAACTTTGGAATTGGTTAATTTCTTTGCCAATGTCACGTGTTCTTTTACCATGAGGAAGATTCAGAGACCCATTGAACATTTAGGGTGGGCCCCCTGATTGGCAGTGAAGGAATACTAGGATACATACAGTTGGCCCAACCCTTCCCCTTGCAAAGAGAGTGAAACATGTGAAAGAGTAGGCAAACACTCCTGGTCCAATCCTCCACACATGCCAGGGGAGAAATTCTCCTTAATCATGCTAGATCATCTTGTAAATAACTACCGTCAACTAATTACGATCACCACATTATGATCCACTAATCCTCCATGAGTCTCAGATGATGATAATCCACTGGTGCTGACCCTCTCGCTACTAGGTGGTCTGGTATCCAGATGAATGCTTGCTGCACTGGATTACTCATTCACTGAATCTGAAACCACCACTGCTTTAGTCAATCTAAGCCTTGCTCCATGCATCACCCTGTACTGGTGACCTCCCCTTGAAGCTGAGAGGTAATCGATCAGGAAGAATTCAACTAGCTTTTAAGAACAGTGAGCTTCTGGTGACGAGATATCATCTCCAAGAATCTCACCCCCACTGCCACACTTCTACTGGCATTCTGAACCCTTCATACAAAAGTTCCATTGTCAATCCCTCTAACTTGCTATAGAGGAGAATTATAAATTTGGAATCCTCGGACTCCAATCACTCTTTGCCTGAACATTGCGAGTTGGCTTGGATACCAACTGTAGGACACTAGGTCCTAAATGCACAACTCACAAAAAAAATAAGAGACCCCAAAAGAGGAAACAATCCTTGAATCTTTTGGTACAACGGTACTGGGTAAATGTACAAGGTATAGCTCCGACAGCCCAAGCCATGCACTATCCAGCACACTTCTACACTTCGTGTCTGCAGAGCATGCCCTCATCCAGTCCAAGACATTGTCAACCAGTCTCAATGTTGTACAGCCATGTACACTCCAATCACACTCCTCAAATCACTCACTCACACTATGCCCTCTCCTGCACTTGCAATCTTGCCAATGACTTGCCCGGAGAAGATCACAATCACTCCAATCACAACTTGCTGAGGAGAAGAGAGGAGAAGACAATGCTCTCTCACAATCCATAGGATGATCTCCACCACAATCATAATGAAGATCACAATTCGTGATGATTCCACAATCATTCTTGCCTCAGAATGATTTCCCAAGTCCCATGATCTGCCATTGCCATGAGTAGGCCTCACAAGTCCAACCACGATCTCCACCAGGATCATAATGAAGATCACAGTTTGTGATGATTCCACAATCCTTCTCGCCTCAGAATGACTTCCTGAGTCCCATGATCTGCCATTGCCACGCGTAGGCCTCGCAAGTCTGACCGTTGAATCAAACAGGTCAACCTCCACCTTAATGGGTGCCACGCAATCAAGACTTCAGTAATGCTTTTGCTGCTGGACACACAAGAACACAACTGCTAGCAACATCACAACTTCATGACTTGCTGTTGACTGACTTGTTGCCATCATGATCTTGATGTGATTGTACAAGTGATCCTCCTGCCCCACCAGCAGTCCATGTCACTAGGTGCGGCACAAAGGAGGACTGACTGTGTTCCAGTGACAAGAGCCCAGACTTAAACAAACACACCATGTGAACATAGGAGTTCAACCCAAGTGATGCACCTAGCAAGACTTGAACCCACAACCTCAAGATTGCCCAAATATCAACCACTAGACAATCACCTTTGGGACTTACGAGTGTTTCCTTTATCTGAAAACTACCAGAAATAATGCATGCACATTGTCACACTGTTTGCAGCTGTAGCAATCCTTATGATGCATTCATCTCAAGACCAGACCCAACTCTGGTGTATATCCAACTTCCTTCAAACATAAGCATAAGTTTTTTGTAGCCTTAGTAATTTCCTCACTCCCATTGCTACCCACTGCAAATTCATAGAGCTTCCTGTCTATCTGCACTGAAGCAATAGCAGGCTTTTTCCTTGCCCCTAAAGTTCTCCTCAGGCTTTCAATCCTATTTGCATCATCCCACCTGCCAGTGCTTCCATAGATGTTAGCCATGAGCACGTAAGGAGAGGCTTCTTCTATGTTCATCTGGACAAGATGTTGAAAGCACTTTAGCCCCAGTACCACATCTGTATGTGCTCTACAGGCATCAAGCAAAATTGTCCATGTTTCTTTTGATGGATAAATTTGCATCATCTGTAGAAGTCTCTCTGCCTCCTTGATGTATCCTGATCGAGCAAAAAGATCAGTGATACAAGCATAGTGATCCAAACTTGGGTCTATTTCCTGCTCTTTCATCATTTGGAAAAATTCTTGGCCTTTGACAACAAGGTTTGCACGGCTGCATGTGACAAGAAGACATCTGAATGCAGCAGCATCTGGCCTTACACTTTGTTCTTGCATTTCTTCAAAGACCTGCAAAGCATTATTAATCTTATCAATCTGACCATATCCTTTGATCATTGCAGTCCATGATACCACATCCCGCACTGGTAGCTCATCAAATGCTTTCTGTGCTTCAGAAGGTGAACAACACTCTCCATACATAGCAACTAATGTGCTGCCTACAGCATGTTCTTTCTCAAAACCATATTTTGTTATCTGTGTGTGCATTTCAAAACCTGTGTCTAAAGCTTTTAGGCTGCTACATGCTTTTAAAGCACTAAGAAATGTGACAGCATCTGGAGACAAACCCTCCAGCAGCATCTGTTCAAAACATCTCAGTGCTTCTCCACCACATTTATGTTCAGCAAATGCTTCGATAAGTGCACTCCATGAAGCAGCACTGTGAAATGGCAGACTGTCAAATACTTCCTGTGCTTCTACTAGCGCACCACATCTTCCAAACATGTCCACCAAACTACTAGCAACAAACATGTCTTTGTCCAGTTTCCTTCTAGAAATCTCTAAACGGAGGCGGCAACCTCTTTCTACAGCTCCTGTGCTGCCACAAGCTATCAAGATGCAAACAAATGTGACGGCATCTGGGTCTACGCCATGCTGCTGCATTCTGTCAAAAGTGTCCAAAGCTTCATGACCAAGCCCATGATCAGTGCAGCCTGCAATTAGCACATTCCATGATATTACATCTTTGACAGGAAGCTTCTCAAACACTTCTCGTGCTTCCATAAACGAGCCACATTTACAGAACATGTCAATCAAAGTGTTTCCAATTGAAAGATCTGTTTCTAGTCCCTTCGTGGCAATTTCAGCATGTGTTTCTCTGCCTACTTCAATAAAACCCATGCTTGCACAAGCTTTTAGTATGCAAACATATGTAACAGCATTTGGAGAGATGCCATCCTGCTGCATCTGTACAAACTGGCTTAAAGCTTCCTTGTCAAACCCATGTTCAGCATATCCAGCAATGGACGCAGTCCATGAGACTACATCTCTGACTGCCAGATCATTAAACACTTTCTGTGCTTCTGCAAGCAAACCACATTTCCCAAACATATCAATCAAGGTGTTCCCCACACACAAATCTCTGTCCAGTCCTATTTTGTAAAGTTGAGAATGTATTTCTTTACCTTGTTCTATTGCCCCAATCATGCCACAAGCTTTCAAGCTGCATACATAAGCAGCAGGATCTGGACGCAAACCCTCAAGTTGCATCTGATTAAAACAAGTTAGTGCTTCCTCAGCAAGGCCTTGTTCAAGATATCCTGCAATTAGTGCACTCCATGCAACAACATCTCGATCTGTTAGCTTGTTAAAAATGTCATGTGCTTCTATAAGGGAGCCAGCTTTGCTGAACAAATCGACCAAAGCAGTGCCAACAGAAGGATCATTCTCCAACCCCCTGTTGACAATGTCAGAGTGCAAATGGCAGCCTCTTTCTAAATCTCCAATTCTGTTACAGGCCTTCAAGCAACACAGATAAATGACAAGGTCAGGGGACAAGCCCTCTAACTGCATCAAGTCAAGACAACTCAGTGTTTCCTTGGCAGGCCCATGTTCGGAGTACCCTGAAATTAATGCACTATAGGAGACTACATTATGCACTGGCAGTTTGTCAAAAATCTCCCTTGCCTCCACAAGAGAGCCACACTTGACAAACATGTCTACTAAACTATTTCCTACACAAGGGTTCTTTTGGAGCCCTTTGTTGGAGATTTGGGAGCATATTTCTCGACCTTTTTCTATGGAACCCAGAATAGCACAAGCTTTCAAGGCGGAAACATATGTAGCAGGATCAGGTGAAACACCCTCTACCTGCATTAATTCAAAGCCCTTCAGTGCTTCATCTCCAAATCCATGTGCCACATATCCTGCAATCATTGCACTCCAAGAGTATACATCCCGAGACAGTGAGTTGTCAAGTACTCCAAGTGCCTCAACCTGTGAGCCACACTTAACAAACATTCCTACCAAACTGCTTGTCATAAAAGGCTCTCTTTCAAGCCCCTTTCTTGCAATCTCTGTGCGAAGCTTCTGCCCTTTTTCAAGGGCTCCTATGCTGCCACAAGCTTTTAGGGCACATATGTATGTGAGACAATCTGGAGAAACGCCTTCCATCTGCATCTGCTCCATGCGGATCAACACTTCATTACTAAGTTCATGTTCTGTTAATCCTGTGATAAAAGCATTCCATGCAACCAAATTTCGAACTGGTAACATCTCAAATACTTCTTGTGCATCTGCATGTAAACCACACCTTCCAAACATAGACACCAAAGCACTCCCCACGTATAGATCATGTTCTAGTCCCCTTTTAATGATAGTGGTATGCACTTCTCTGCCCTTGTCCACCATGTTCATGATTCCACAAGCTTTCAAAATGGAGATGTATGTGACACAATCTGGAATTAAGACACCTAGTTGCTGCATTTGATCAAAATTGCTGACAGCAAGATAACCACCTCCATGCTCAGCATGAGAAGTGATCAGAGCATTCCATGCCACCAGATCTTGGACTGAAAGTCTGTTGAACATGTCCTCTGCTTCTGCAAGTGAGGCACATTTACCATACATATCAACCAATGTATTTCCAACAAGATGGTCTTTTTCAAACCCTATCTTGACAAGTTCAGCATGTATTGTTTGCCCTCCTTCTATGGCCTGAAGCATACCACAAGCCTTCAAGCTACAGGTGAATGTGATAGTGTTGGGAGATGTGCACTCTGCTTTCATCTGAGAAAAACATTTCAGTGTCTCGTCTGCCATCTTGTTCTCGAGATAGCATGTTAATAGTGCATTCCATAAGACAACATTCCGATCAGATATCTTGTTGAACACATCCAATGCATCTGCTGGGAAACCACATTTTCCAAACATAGATATAAGCATACTGCTTACAAAAGAATCCTTTACCATGTCTGTGTTTATAACTTCGGCATGGACATGCCTGCCAAGATGAACGTCTTTCAACCTCACACAAGCTTTCAGGAGGGCTACAAAAGTGTATTTGTCGGCCTGTATGCACTCCCTTCGCATCTTCTGGTACAGATTGAATGCATGCTCTACTTGGCCACTTTCGACACAGGCCAAGATGTGACGATTCCACGAATTCGGTCTCTGATGCAGCAATTTGCTGGGGTGTTCGTCCACAGGCGATGCAGCAAAATCCCCTGAAAGTCTATGAGCGTCCAGCTCATGGCTGCACACGGTTGTATGCAATCGCTTGCCATGTGTCAGCCCTATCACCATTCTGCAGTTCTGCACGATGTGTAGAGAGTGACGCATGGCTGCTGGTTTGGGGCAGTCACCACCCTAGAGAAGAGGCTGCCGCCTCCAAATATGGCAACATCCATGGCTGTGCGGGGTGAATCATTATCACTGTGCTGTTTCAAAACCATGGAGGCGGAGCAAGTGCAGGTGCGGCTCCCCCCGCCGTATGCGCGGGGGGAGCCGCCACAGCCAGCCGGGAGGATAGGCGTCTCAACAGAGTCACATACGTGAGTCGTGCGACATGAATGACCACCAGTGTCGTCATTCTGTCGTAGCAACAATACGTCTTTTTTTTTTTTTCGAAAGGACCCTAAGAGGTGTACAACACGTAAGCTTTATAAGTATAGGAACCAGTAGCAGTGAGGGTTGGCGCTCCCCCTCTAACACCGTGGTCACACTCCTGGGGCTGGGGGGGGGGGGGGGGGGGGGGGGGGGAGTGGTATTATATTAACTCCTGTCTCCCCTTGCTAGAATTCTCTCAATACGGAGTTTTAACTTGGTGTTAGGAGGGTTAAGTGCCTCACTCTGCTCTGATTGGTTGCTACTCTACAACAAGTTGTCAACTTTTTGTTAGCTATGTGTACGGAACCAATGAGATTTTATTTTTTCCTTTTTTTAAAATCATGTTGTTGACATCTTATGCCACTATCCCTATGGTGTGACCACTCTTTTCATGGGGTAAAGATACATTGATGGTATGTTGTTCTTTACATTGTAAGCATTGGTGCAAGTGGGCTCTTATTTATACTCCACTAGCTTCCCTCACTTCCATATATTGGTTTCCTCATGAGTCACCACCCCCTCCCTCTCTCTCTCATCACCATTGCTTCCATCTACCTCTTGCTACTATCTACATATTCACTATACTTGCCCACTTGTCCTCCGTATCCTACAAGCTAAGCCTACCTTACACTGCTTTGTGTGTGTGTGTGTGTGTGAAAGAAAAAACAAATGCCCATGGCAAGCTGCTCTGATGGTGATCTTAGAGTGTGTGTGTCTGTGTGTCTATGTATGCACCATACTACATAGAGAGAGACACGACGCACCCATTGCAAGCTACTCAAATTGCCATCTCAATGTGTGTGTGTGTGTGTGTGTGTGCGTGCGTGCGTGCGTGCGTGCGCAGCATACTACAAAGAGAGAGAGAGAGAGAGAGTGTGTGTGTGTGTGTGTGTGTGTGGCATACTTCACTTCCCTCATTTCTTATCATATCCTCTCTCTCCTCTTTTATCTATCTCCCCCCTCTCCCTCTCTTTTTCCTCTCTCTCTCTCTCTCTCTCTCTCTCTCTCTCTCTCTCTCTCTCTCTCTCCACCATTACTTCCACATGCCTTCCACTACCATCTACCTATCCACTATACTTGTCCACCTGTCCATCAACTGCAAGCTAGACCTACCTTGTGCTACTTTATTAGTGTGTGCATGTGCACGTGTGTGAGAGCCAACACACACACCCATGGCAAGCTGCTTTGATGGTGATCTAAGAGAGTGTGTATGTGCACACGCATGTCGTACTATGTAGAGAGAGACAAAGAGATTCGGTAGAAGCACACACCCATGGCAAGTTGCTCTAATGGTCATCTTAGAGGGAGTGTGTGTGTGTGTGTGTGTGTGTGTGGCATACTATGAAGAGAGAGAGAGAGTATGTGTATGTGTGGCATACTTTGGTTTCCTCATTTCTTATCACATCTTGTCTCCTCTCTCTCTCTCTCTCTCTCTCTCTCTCTCTCTCTCTCTCTCTCTCTCTCTCTCATAACAAGTAATTGTATTAATTACAAAAAAAGTACAATATTACAAGACGCAAGATGGCTCTAGGCCATCATGTAGAAAAAGATACAAAGTCATAGCAATTGAATAGGGGAGATTGCCATATGCCAAGGTACCAAATCCTCCCAAGGGAGAAGATTAGCATACTAAATAAGATCTAACTGTCGGTGCAGGAGACCCTTGATTCTGGCAATATGTCCTTGAACACCTACAATTGAGTCAAACACAAAAGCATTTTGAGTTACCCAATAATGCCAACAACCCCAAACTCTCTCTCTCTCTCTATGGTTGCCATGCACCATACTACATAGAGAGAGACACACCCACACAAAGAGATTGAGCAGAAACACACACCCATTGCAAGCTACTCAGATTGTCATCTCAATGTGTGTGTGTGTGTGTGTGTGTGTGTGTGTGTGCAGCAGCATACTACAAAGAGAGAGTGTGTACGTGTGTGTGTGTGGCATACTTCATTTCCCTCATTTCTTATCATATCCTCTCTCTCCTCTTTTATCTCTCCCCCTCTCTCTCTCTCTCTCTCTCTCTCTCTCTCTCTCTCTCTCTCTCTCTCTCTCCACCATTACTTCCACATGCCTTCCACTACCATCTACCTATCCACTATACCTGTCCACCTGTCCATCAACTGCAAGCTAGACCTGCCTTGTGCTACTTTATTAGTGTGTGCATGTGCACGTGTGTGACAGCCAACACACACACCCATGGCAAGCTGCTTTGATGGTGATCTAAGAGAGTGTGTATGTGCACACGCATGTCGTACTATGTAGAGAGAGACACAGAGATTCGGTAGAAGCACACACCCATGGCAAGTTGCTCTAATGGTCATCGTAGAGGGAGTGTGTGTGTGTGTGTGTGGCATACTATGAAGAGAGAGAGAGAGAGTATGTGTATGTGTGGCATACTTTGGTTCCCTCGTTTCTTATCACATCTTGTCTCCTTTCTCTCTCTTCTATCTCTCTCCCCTCTTTCTCTCTCTCTCTCTCTCTCTCGTAACAAGTAATTGTATTAATTACAAAAAAAGTACAAGATTACAAGATGCAAGATGGCTCTAGGCCATCATGTAGAAAAAGATACAAAGTCACGACAATTGAATAGGGGAGATTGCCATATGCCAAGGTACCAAATCCTCCCAAGGGAGAAGATCAGCATACTAAATGAGATCTAACTGCCAGTGCAGGAGGCCCTTGATTCTAGCAATATGTCCTTGAACATCTGCAATTGAGTCAAACACAAAAGCATTTTTGAGTTTCCCAATTATGGCAACAACCCCAAACTCTCTCTCTCTCTCTCTACGGTTGCCTTGCTCATAGCCTGCCTATGTGCCTTTCATGCCTTGCTCATAGCCTGCCTATGTGTCTTTCCTACCACCCCACTTGTTGCATGCCTGCAAGCCGGCCACCTTGTCAAGAATTGCGTGATGGGGGGATGTGCTTGAGCTGCTACGCCAAGCACACACTGTATACACAAGAGGAAGCTCACTCAAGAACACAAGAAGAGAGATGGAGGCCAAAACGTTTTCTTGTTGATTTTTCTTCTTCTTCCACACACTATACAATGTACACAAAGTATAGATAAGATACAACATAAAGGAAAGTGGCATTCTAAGTCAAACAGTGCATAATCGACTACATTAATCGACTGGCGCTATATCTTTGCCAGCTGTAGGTAGGTATAATAAACTAAATATAATAAGTAATAAGTTAGTGGCCATGTGAGTGCCATAATGGCCACCAACATGCTAAGTGTAGATGTGCGGACCCATCTAGCCAGGCGGTCCATCATCAATATCCGTACGTGTTGAGCTTGCCATCTCAACACTCCCCCTCAAGCTCAATTCTATCTCCGCAACTCCAAGTAAGCTTCGAAACTTTCAAAGCTTCTCTGCACCCAATGCCTTTGTGAAAATGTCAGCTATCTAATCTTGTGTGCTGACATATACCAAGTCAATCTCTCTTGCAAGTACCTTCTCTCTCACAAAGTGGTAGTGCACCTCAATGTGTTTTGTCCTAGCATGGAATACTGGATTCCGAGCTAGTTGTATGCTGCTCATGTTGTCACAATGAATGACAACTTGACCATCTCTCTGCATGTCCAAATCACTTAATAACTTTTGCAACCATACCACCTCACATGCTGCCATAGCAGCACCTCTATACTCAGCCTCTGTACTCGATAAAGCAACTATAGGTTGCTTTTTGCTGCTCCATGTAACTGCTACACTACCAAGGGAAAATATGAATCCACTAGTAGATCTTCTGTCTCACATACTACCAGCCCAATCTGCATCTGTGTATCCAAAGACCTGTATGTCCTTACCTACCTCATAAAAAATTCCATAATGTAAAGTGGACTTCACATACCTCAATATACGTCTAATTGCATCCAAATGAGGCTTTCTAGGCATCTGCATAAACTGACTGACAAGGCCAATAACATAGCTCAAGTCTGGCCTTGTGATAGTCATGTAACTCAAACTCCCTACTATCCTCCTGAACATAATAGGGACTTCTATCTCATCCCCAACGTCAACACTCAACTTCACATTTTGCTCCAATGGTATTGAAAGAGGCATACATGCTGTTATACCATACTTGGATAACATATCCAAGCTATACTGCCTTTGGGATAGCCATATACCATCATCACATCTGATCACCTCAATACCAAGAAAGTATCTCAGCTCACTGAAATCTTTCATCTCAAACTTCTTTTTCAAGAAGTCCTTAACTTCAGCAATCCCATTGTCACTATCACTTGTAATAATCAAGTCATCCACATAGGTGACTATGATGACCAAACCTGCATCTCTCTTTCTCACATAAAGTGAGTGATCAGCATTAGAAATACAAAATCCAATATTGACAAGATACTCACCAATCTTGTCAGACCATGCTCTAGGTGCTTGCTTCAGCCCATAGAGAGCCTTCTTTAACCTACACACATATGTGGGATGCTCTAAATCCTCATAACCTGCTAGCTGCTCCATATACACTTCTTCTTGCAATTCACCATGCAAGAAGGCATTCTTAACATCCATTTGCTGCAAACTCCAACCTTTGGCTGCTACCAAGGCAATCACACACCTAGCAGTTGCCATCCTAGCAACTTGACTGAATGTCTCTTCATAATCTATGCCATATGTTTGAGCATAGCCTTTTGCAACTAGCCTAGCCTTATACTTGCTAACTGAACCATATGCATCATGCTTGACTTTGTAAACCCATTTATAGCCAATAGCTTTCTTACCCTTAGGTAAGGGTACCAAATCCTAGTCTTATTGGCTTCTAACACAGCCATCTCCTCATCCATTACTGCATCCCAATGAGCGTGACCAACAGCATCCTCAAAACAAGTGGCTCAACATCCTCAACTAGTTTCACTATATAAGCATAATGGTGAGTTGCATAACCTTCAAAACCAAATCTTTTAACAAGGTATCTAACCCTACTAGATCTGCGTACCATCGGATCACTCAATGGAGCCTTTACATTACTATGAGCTCTCTGTACACCTGGTGTCCTGACTGAAGGAATGCCAAGCTCATCATCCAAACTCTCCGAACCACTAGAATCTCTACCCAATCCCAAATGACTGGTAGATGCATCATTACCATCCAGCGCTTTCTTCTTTCCTTTGTCCTTCCTTGCAACACTTATAGATCCACCTGAAGATGTGGGACTACTCAGTCTCCCAGACCAAGGGCTCACTGTAGGTATAGTACTAGATGATGTTTCTGGTCCACTAAGACTCTGTGATTCTTGTTTTTCTTTTTGCACATAGCTGTCTTGATCATTATCATCATCTAATACATCACTAGCTACCCATTTCATCGAAAATAACATCCCTGCTCACTCTGAACTCACCTATGACAGGGTTATAACATCGATACCCTTTCTGCTCTAAAGAGTACCCAATAAAAATACATTTTTCAGCCTTTGGATCAAGCTTTTTCCATAGCTCATCTAGCACATGAATATATACAACACATCCAAATACCTTTAAGTGCGATACATCGGGCTTCTTGCCAGTAAAGCACCCTTTAGGAGTCATCCCATGAATTGCAGCTATGGGAGTTCTGTTCATAATGTAGACAACAGTATGGACAGCCTTAGACCAAAAATGTTTGGGCATATTCTTTTCAGCCATTAATGCCCATGCGACTTCTGCAATATGCCTATTTTTTCTTTCTACAACCCCATTTTGTTGTGGGGTATACCTGCAAGTAAATTGCCTCTTTATCCTATGAGTCCTCAAGAAGCCAGTAAACTCATTAGAGAGGTACTCTCCCCCTCCATCTGATCTCAAGCACTTCACTTTTAAGTATGTTTCTGTTTCAACAACTGCCTTAAAAGATTTGAAGTGCTCAAACACATCACTCTTTTCCTTCATGAAGTATACCCATAACTTCCTTGAATAGTCATCAATAAATGTGATAAAGTATTTGGTGCCACCAAGAGATACATTCTGTGTAGGCCCCCAAACATTTGTATGCACTACATCAAGTATTTTTCTACTCACTTCTTTGTCATGCGAGAAGGGTTGTCTTGCGTGCTTACCAAACTAGCATGCTTCACAGACTTTATGCAATTCTACAACTCTAAAAGAAGGCAACCATGTAACCAATCCTCTGGACCGCATTAATTTCAGCCTTTGCACATTTGCATATCCAATATGTTTATACCATATTTCAATATCTACAACTACTCCTTTTCCTTTAGCATACATAGCAGTATCCATTGCAAGAATTCTAGCATCTAAAGTGAACATTCGACCAACTCTACTTTGAAAGGGAGCGACAGATCGAAGGTTGGACTCGAGAGCTATGGCGGGAGAGCAAGAGTAAGAAAGGGAGAGACTAGAGATGGGAACTCCAACGGTCACAATGTGTGACCGGGCCTTCCTTTATTCAAACTATTACTAAAAGAATAAAGAATAAAGTGACGCTGATGGGGCGCCCGCCACCTATAGTGTGCAGTGGCGGTGATTGTCAATGTAGTAATACACGGGCGGCTAGGCAGAGGCGCCTTTACCCCCAACAACCTCCCACTTAAAGGCGAATCTGCCCCAATGAGGAGTGAAAAGAAAAAGAAAAAAGATAGTACAACATGTACAACAGGATGAGGAAAGACGTCATCTCATCCCATGCCCATCAACCTCCTGAGGAAGGCAAAGCGTTCTGTAGAGAGGCTTTTCATGAGCAGATCTGTAGGATTTTGGTCAGTCGAGATCTTGACAAGATCAACAGACTTGTCCTCAACGACCCCACATATAAAGTGATACCTCACCTCAACGTGTTTCGTCTTCGCATGGAAGACCGGATTCTTGGCTAACTGAATAGCACTCATAGAATCCGAATGCAATGTAGGGATAGCATCAATACCAAGGTCAGTAACTAAACGACCCAACCAAATGGCCTCCTTGCAAGCCTCAGTGGTGCAACATACTTGGCCTCTGTAGTAGAAAGGGCCGTGCATTTCTGCATCCTAGACATCCAAGAAATAGCACCGTCAACATAGGTGAATACATAGTCCGAAGTGGACTTCCTACTATCTGCATGCCTTGCATAATCAGAGTCAATGTACCCCACGACTCCTGTATCCTGGCTGCCATAGCATATGCACATATCTGCAGTGCCCTTCAAGTACCTCATGATACCCTTCACGGCATCCCAATGCTTCTTGCCAGGTGTAGCCATATAGCGTGCCACAACACCAACTGCAAAGGCAATATCTGAACGAGTGGCTATCATGGCATACACAAGACTACCCACTACATGTGCATAGGGAATCTTGGCCATCTTGGCCCTCTACTCATCTGTCTGCAGACAATCAGCCTATGATACCTTCACATAAGAAGGCAATGGACAGCCAATAGGCTTTACGTCCTGCATGCGGAAGTGCTCAAGGACTTTATGAATGTACTCCCTCTGTGACAAGTAGAGGAGTCCTTGATGCCTGTTGCGTCTAATGCGCATACCAAGTATGTGAGCGGCCTGTCCCATATCTTTCATCTCAAAGCTCTTCTTGAGCTGAGCCTTAAGAGCATCTAGCTCATCATGAGCTTTCCCTGCTATCAGCATATCATCCACATATAGTACCAAAATCAATAAAGAACCATCACAGGCTTTTTTCATGTAAAGACACGGATCCATAGCACTCCAACTGTAGCCTTGTGATTGCATAAAGGCATCAAACTTATGATACCACTCCCTAGGTGTCTGTTTCAAGCCATAAAGACCTTTCTTCAATTTGCACACTGGGTGCTGCCTGCCAGGTTCTGCAAAGCCCTTAGGCTGCTCCATATAAATCTCATCATGCAAGTCCCCATGTAAGAAAGCCGTCTTGACATCCATCTGGTATAAATCCAAGTCAAGCTGAGCAACCAAAGCCAAGACTAAGTGCAGGGTGGTCATCTTAACCATATGAGAAAAGACCTCATCAAAGTCCACAGCATGCTCCTGCTTAAAACCCTTTGCTACCAATCTAGCCTTGTATGCCGGCTTGGGGTGTCCAAGGGTACTTTTTAGCTTGTACACCCACTTGCATGGCAAAGCCTTCTTGCCCGTAGGCAAGGAAATCAAATGCCAAGTGTCATTCTTATGCAGGGAGTCTATCTCAAACTACATAGCCCTCTCCCAGGAGTGATTGTCACTCCTGCGCATAGCCTCATCATAGGTGAAAGGCTCTCCTGCATCTGTAACCAAGACATAATGCATCGAGGGCTGAAATCTATCAGGTGGATGTCTATCTCTAGTAGACCGTCTCACGGCAGGCTCTGCTGCCTATCTAGCTGCTTGTAAAACACCTGGATCATGAGCATCTACTGCAATTGTAGGCTGTCCAACTGGCTGTGCGGGAGCTCTCAGCTCCTCTTGAAATATGACCGTGTGGATCTCAACAACTCTCTCAGGCTGCCTATGCATTTTGTCTTCATGGAAGACTACATCATGATTGCGGATGACTTTCCGCGCCTGCGGATCCCAGAGATGGTAACCCATCTCGCGTGCATCCCCATAACCAAGGAAAATGCATTTGACACTCTTGGGATCCAGCTTACTTCTCTTGTCCTTGGGCACATTGCAAAATGCCTCACATCCAAATACACAGAGATGCACATAAGAGGGAGGTTTTCCAGTCCATACCTCCTCTGCAACCTAGAAATCCAAACCACTAGAGGGTGATCTGTTTATGACATGCACAGCTATACTAACTGCCTCAGTCCAAAAGCTCTGTGGTAGGCCTACATGGCTAAGCATACTATGTACACGCTCCTGGATGGTTCTATTCATCCGCTCAGCCAAACCATTCTGGGGGGGTGTAGGGGGCGGTCAACTGACACTTAATACCCCTCTCATCACATAACTTCTCAAAAGCACATGAGACATACTCACCCCCATTATCTGTCCTTAGGCATTTTAACCTATACCTAGACTGGTTCTCAACCAATGCAAGCCATCTCTGAAACACAGCCAAGACATCGGATTTCAGCTTAATGGGATAAGCCCAAACTTTCCGTGAAAAATCATCTATGAAAGTAACAAAATACTTCGCACCACCCATAGATTGACAAGGCATGGGCCCACAGACATTCGAATGTACCAATGCCAAGGGCTCACTCATGCGTGGCCTACCAGACTTCTTATGCGTAGATCTAGTCTGCCTGCCATAAAGACAATGCTCACATGAATCAAAACATGCATAATCAAGGGGCGATAAGTACTGCAAACCAGAAAGCATTTTCATTCCCTTCAAAGACATATGGCCCAAACAGGCATGCCAAAGAGATACATGTGGGATAGAATCCACATACAAAACATGATCAAGGGAAGAAGCTGATACAATCAAGGGATAGAGGCTACAAGCCTTGGCACCTCTCGCAATCACAAGTCTGCCCCACGAGTGATCTTCCATGCAAAGTCTCCAAAGGATACATGATAACTTGCATCATCAAGCTGTCCAGCTGACATGAGACTGTGTGTCAAAGCAAGTGCATGACATACATCCTGCATAACAAAACTACTGCCAGAAGGAAACTGCAACCTAACATCACCAATGCCCACAATATCAAGAGAGCTATCATCACCCAAGCGCATAGAACCCAAAACAATACGGTATGAAAAACAATACGGTATGAATGAAACCACTCTCGGCAAGGTGTCACATGAAAGGACGCACCTGATTCCAAGAGCCAACACTGTGCATACATAGAGTGTATCTCTGTCATCTACGAAGCACTAGAAGAAGCTGCTTGGATATAATCATCATCATCAACATTCTCAGGCTGCATAACATTGATCTCTTCAATTTTAACACTAGACTTTGCAAGTACTATGCTGCGATCAGAAGACTTATCCTGCACTTTGTCTTTCCCCTTATCTTTGCACCTTTCATTGCGCAATTCATGGCATTGTGGCTTAATATGGCCCTTTTTTCCACAATGGTGACAAGTAACATCTGCATTCCTGCCACGGGATTTGCTACGTGACTTCCCATGAGACTTGGACCAAGATTTCTGAGAATCCCATCCACGGCCACTACCACTGCCATGCTTTCCATATCCATCATTCTTGCCTCTAACTGTCATAGCATGAGATACACGAGAGGCATCCAAATTCTTACGATTAACCTCTTTCTGTAGAAGAGCACTCTCAGCATCAGCTAATTTCAAGGTAGCAGTAGAGGCACATAATGCAGTGCAGAATACATCCCATGACTCATTAAGAGTACCAAGCAAGAAAAGAGGAGTGATATCCTCTGCAAAAGTGATGTCCTGCGAAGTCAAGTTCTTGAGTATAGCATGGAACTGGCTCAAGTGAGCAGACATAGTCACATTCTCCTTCATGCGCGTAGATCCATAAGCTGCTTCAGGCAATACATCTTACTCGCTGGACTTTTCTTGTCATAGAGATTTTTTATCTTTTCCCACAACTGCCATGCACTCTATTCTTCCTCAAAGACATTATAGTGAACCTGTTCTGTGAGAGACAATACAATAATAGACATGTTCTATGAGAGACAGTACAATAGTGGACTTGCATAACTCATCAAGCTCAAGCCATTCCTCATCTGGCATAGTTGTAGGCGGATGCCCGCTTAACCTCAAAGGTTTGATCTGCGATTTCTGCACCAACACCTGCCAAATCTGGCTCTTCCAATAAGAGTATTTCGTACCAACAAGCTTAGTGATGTTGAAAATAGCATGATCAATGGACGGACTCGCCATAATGCAGGATGAAAGACTGTAGACAATTCAAAACTGCTTGCTGTTTACTGTAGAAAATGACCAAAAAATCACCAAAATCGAGGAAAAATGGCAAAAAAAGTGGAACCAAAGCTGTTGCCCACCAAGTATTAGTGAAAGTACATCATTTCAGAGTGTTTCAAGATGAAAAATCCATGTCAGTCCATACATATATGCTTGCTGTAACAAATTTCAGATTTCAGTAAAAGAGAGCTAACAGTGCCAAAATTGGATCCCAAGGCAATCAGATACTGCCAAGACCAAAGCCGGCATCATGCGAGCATAACATAAGCATATGACGATCGATAAGCATGAATCCAACACCCAATTATGTCATACAAACATCTGCCAGTGAGTAGGCACATCCCCCAGGCAACGGGGCAAAGTGTTCCTACCACTACCAAAACTTGACACAAGTAGGTGTCAGTTCACAAAGATACAGATCCAAAACTAAGACTTAGCTCATAAGCATACAGTGAACCAAGACATATGATGTATCATCCCAAAAGGTAAGAAGTCCCAAAGTCTTAAGTGTCAGTAACTGCTCAATAGCATGTAACGGCTCAATGCATAAAAGTACCACCTCCTCAATGTCTGATAAGCATTCAAGAATGCTTCCACTAGCACAAAAGCCGTATGTACGCTCAAGAGCTCAAGCCAAGGCAAGACATAGTGCCAATGACATAAGTCCAAGACAATACATCAATAGTACATCCCGAACATATAGGCGGTAGAGCATCTGTATGTAGCATCCATAAGCATGTAAGACATCAAGTACATCCCAAGATACAAATCTGGCAAGCCAATAATAGCTCAAGTAAGCTCTGAGAATCCAAGGTCAAGCCAAGACCGAGCTCCAGTATTAATAGGCTCCAAACAATGTAACTAGTATGTAGTAATGGCATAGGCTAAGCATGTCGAGACCGGTCAGACATAAGCAATATATATGCCATAAGTACATCCAAGACGGAGCATCCAAATGCTTTGCAAAGTGAGCTCAAGCTCAACCAATGATCCCAAATCAAAACCAAGCTCTATGTCGAGCCCCAAATGTCAATACATCACCATATATGCCCGAAACATAGCCCGAAAAGCATAGGCATAAGTATACATGAGTAAAATGACTTAAGCCTAACTGTGTACAACAGTGATTTACTATTCAAAATTGAGATTTTTAGCACCAATAGGCATACATTCCCCTAACATCCGGGCATCAAATGGGACCAATCGGGCATCAAATGACAATGCCAAACAAGCTGTAGCATCAAATGTCAGTGTAACACTATCATAAACTGCATGTGGACTATTATGACAGTCCTAAAACAGTGTTAAATTAGTCCAAATGCTATGCCAACACATCAACCATCAAAACCAAGCATCAAAGCATGTTCATATGCCCGAAATGGAACCTTTCTAAGTGCCAATGGAGGGGGAAAGCTCCTGTTGTGACTATCAATGCTGAAGACACATATGGGAGGGTTATGTGATTCCACCAACTGTAAATGTTGGTCCTGGGGCTGCAAAAAATTGTGGCCAAGCTTCAGAGGGGTCCGGTTAAAGCCAAGGAAGGCCTCAAACAAGCTCCAGCAAGTCTTGTTCAAAGGCAAGTGAGATATGAAGCAAGGGAGCTTCAATGCTAACTGCCCCAATCTTGTTTACAGCCTGTGAGACCTGAGAACTGAAGTAAACCCTGAAGAAAATGATCAAATACCTTTGATATAATGCCCTGAAGGTGCCCAACAATGTTGGGAAGGTGCTCAGGAAGCCGGGGAGTGACGGGAGCTCGAAGGAGTCGGATATGGCTATCGGGAAGGAGACCAAATGCAAATAGGGAGTTGATGGGATGCTGAGAATGCCACGAACCAAGCTCAAGAGTCGGAAAGCAAAGCTCTGATACCAGTTGAAAGGGAGCGATGGATCGAAGGTTAGACTCGAGAGCTATGGCGGGAGAGCAAGAGTAAGAAAGGGAGAGACTAGAAATGGGAACTCCAACGGTCACAATGTGTGACTAGGCCTTCCTTTATTCAAACTGTCACTAAAAGAATAAAGAATAAAGTGACGATAACGAAGCGCACGCCACCTACAATGTGTAGTGGCGGTGACTGTCAGTGTAGTAATACACGGGCGGTTAGGTAGAGGCGCCTTTATCTCCAACATACTTCCTTTTGCAACTAACCTGCACTTATCATTAAAGTCTTCTACAAAACAAACTTTTGCATTGAATCGGACCTTCAACCCCTGCTCTACCATTTGGCCAACAAACACTAGATTCTTTGTAATTGATGGCACATGTAATACATCTGTCAGACTCTTTGTCTGGCCATCATACAAGGACAAATGAACCTTTCCAATGTGTGAAATTGGGTGGCATGAATCATCACCCGTCTGCACATAACCTGGATTTTGTAAGTCCTGCATCTCTTTAAACCATTCAACATGACTGGTCATATGATTAGATACACCTGAATCGACATACCATACATCATCATGTGTCCCCTTTCCTGTAACTGCATTCATCATATGCTGCATAACAAACAGACGCTCATTTTTGTCTTCATTCTGTCGTGAAGACGATGCATAGTTTCCTTGCTGCAATTTACCACTACGAATATCATCCTTCTTTGCATAGCAATAGGCTGCAATATGGCCTATTTTGCCATAATAATGGCAAACAATAGCAGAATTTCCAGAACCTCAATTCTGCCATCCACCTCTTCCTCTAGAGCTTCCCCTGCCTCTAAAGTTTCCTCGGCCTCCTGAAACCTGCATTTCACCAAATTGCTGATTGAACCTGTTTTGCTGGTTATCACCAGCACATCCCATACCACGGCCTCTCGAAGAGGATCTACCACGTCCCTTTCTTGAACTTGAGTAAAATGCTTGGACTTGTTCACCATTTTTTTCAAATGAGTTACCATGCATATTGATCTCTTCGGTAATCATGAGAGAGATCAACTCATCAAAATCTGGAAATGGCTTCCGTACAGATACTGAAGTAACAAATGATTTCCATGCCTTCTCATTGTTAAGGCCACTCAAAGTGGATGAAACCAAATCATCATCATCAAGCATTGCATCAATCGCTACTAAAGCATCTGCAATGCTCCTCACCTTCAACACATACTCATTGATAGACATTTTCCCTTTCATTCAACTCTTGCTTGAGTTGAATCTTTCGTGCCTTTGTATTTACTAAAAACATGCTCTCAAAAATTGTCCAAGCTGCATGTGAAGTTTCTGCATTCCTGATATGTCCCAACATCGTATTATCAATGACTGCAGATAACCAGTATATCACCTTTTTGTCTTTCGCATTCCATTCTTTCCATGCTTTTAATTCATCTGCAGTCGGAGGGATACCCAGCTCTGGCTCCTTTTCTTCACCTGAAACAAACTCATAAAGGCCCTTTCCAATGAGGAAGTTCGTCACACGAAACTTCCATGAAGGGTAGCTGTTCTTGTCGAGCTTCTCAATAATGGGATTTCCATTGTTCTCTACCATTATCACAAACAAGGATATAACACAGCAAGCTAGTCTTCTGCAATCTTTCACAACACGTGCACAACACTACACCAAGCAACCTTTTTCACTGATTGCTCAATAGTACATGTAATCTGCAACATGTTTGCAGATAAACCTTATGTTTGCTTCTTGCAAACACCTCAAAAATTACAGATTCGCAATCTGTAACCTGTGCACCCACTTTCGATCAATACAGCCGAAATCACAGTGTACCCTGAAACTATTGTCTGCAACCTTGCGGCTTTAAAACGGGGCATAAAACAACCTCAGACGCCCAAAATAACTATAGGCAAGCCCTCGTACACCAAATCTCACAGCAATCTGAGATTTTTGCTCGACCCTGCTTTTCGTGCCTCCACAGGCACTATCCAAGAGAGAGAGTGGAAGAATGGGAGAGATGTTGCTTGCTTCCTCGAACCTTGCTTCTTCTCCTTCACTTCAGCCTTCAAAATCAGCCTCTCTCGGTGGTGTGGCTTTGATACCATGCCAAGAATCGCATGATGGGGGAATGTGCTTGAGGTGCTGCGCCAAACACACACTGTATACACAAGAGGAAGCTCACTCAAGAACACAAGAAGAGAGATAGAGGCTAAAATGTTTTCTTGCTGGTTTTTCTTCTTCTTTCACACACTATACAATGTATACAATTTATAGATAAGATACAACATAAAGGAAAGCAGCCTTCTAAGTCAAACAGTGCATAACCGACTATACTAATCAACTAGCACTATATCTTTGCCAGCTGTAGGTAGGTGTAACAAACTAAATATAATAAGTGATAAGTCAGTGGCCATGTGAGTGTTATAATGACCACCAATGTGCTAAGTGTAGATGTGTGGACCCATCTAGCCAAGTGGTCCATCATCAATGTCCGCACGTATTGAGCTTGCCATCTCAATACACCTTACCCACCATGACCACTCTCTTCCTCACTATTCATGGCACACTGCTGCCCCTACTCACCACCCACTACTTGCTTGTGTGCCTTTTTACTACTACAAATGCTACCTCACATGCCATCACACATGTTATCATGCTTCTCACAAGGCCCAAAATCTCACCTTTTGAACTCCCTACATGTCCACAAAGAGAGAGAGAGAGAGAGAGAGAGAGAGAGAGAGAGAGAGAGAGAGAGAGAGAGAGAGGGCATGAATTATAGCCTTTTATGGAAAAAGAAAAGAATATGAAGTATACCTCTCTGCACATGCACTAAGGGGGAGATAGTGAGCACGCACACACACACATACATGCACACATAGAACACTCCTTGCCCCAACTTCCATAGCCACATGCTTGCCCATCGAGGAGAAAGGAAAAAAATTCCCTGCCTAAACACTTTCACAATTGTAAGAGAGTGTGTGTGTGTGACTGAGTGCTTGCCGTGGGCATCTACATGCCTATAGAAGGGGGCACACACACACACACACACACACACACACACACACACACACACACACACACACACACACACACACACACACACACACACACACACACACACATAAAGAGAGAGAGAGAGATAGAGACAGAGACAGAGAGCCATGCACTATTGAGATGAGAAAAGTGATGAAAGTGCTAGGGGTGGGTGAGTTTTTCATTTATTAATGAGCTTTCTTATGTCTTACAAAAAATTTTAGACAATGGAAATGGTACATATAAAGAGTGGAGATTGTACTTATAAAGAAGAGTGAAACATTAGGATAATCAACCATCCTAGGTGAGAGATCCAAGGAGTGTAGAGAGAGACAATTAAAGAAATAGGTGGTTTCATATTGTCCCATGTATTGAGCTAGATTCTCTTGATATTTTGGTTCCACTTACTTGATGGTGTATGCATCTTCCATTCCACATCGATGGAATAGAGTTCGTTGTGATGCAAGTATTGGATCAAGTTTGCCTTCAATACAATGATCATAGTGCTCTAAAAACCAAAGCAGCTAGGATAAGAGAGAAAGTTTGGTGAAATAGCGTAAATTTGATTTAATCAATGAAAAAATAAGATTAGCTTTAGCTTCATTCATTTTTGAATTCCTTGTTGTCTTCTCCAACTAACTAACATAGGATCACCCAGAAAAAAAAAGCTTGGTTGTGTGAAAATATCTCTATGTGTTTCAAGCAAGATAAAAATTACTCAAGGAAAAGACCAATCTCTTTATCCAGATATTAAAGATAAGATCATTCCATCCAAATATAAGAAGTTAAAAAATTATCATGTAAGTTTGCTACCTTGAGTTCAACTCAAGTGGGATGATGCATCTGCAACCATGAATCAAAGCAAGGGCGTAAAACACTAATGTGCCACACTTATCAAGACCTTGAGGTAAAAGTCTTACCCCATAAGAGTTCAAAAAGTTTATCTCTACAACTTGTTCTTTACCTTGAATTGATTTTTGCCACTCAAAACGCCTTCAAACTTCTAAGTTAAGATGAATTTGTGCTTAATTGCCTATCAAGAGTCTGTTAGTGTTTATCTTATATATTAAAAATCTTGCACTTGACATCCAACCTTGGGACATAATGGTTCATGCACTTAAGTGTACCTCTAAGACAAACTCATAGTCCACCACCTCTTAACCCTACCTACCCAACCCTTCTTTACAAGAAGACTTGGTCACTAACTTTGTGGACCAAAGAGAGGAACTTATCAATCAAGAAAATTAAAAAATGGATCTCAACTCATAGAATCTCATGTGTAATAACCTAGCGAGTGAGGCAAATCTAAATATAATAATGACTCTTTAGCCATCCAATTTAGCTAACTTCTCCAAGAGTACTAAGCAAGAGTTGTTGGATTAACTAGATGCACATAGAAATCGGACCCTTAGCAAGGTAAAGATGTAGCAAATATAAACAATGTAAGAAGATCAATAAATAAAGCTAGTACACAAAAGTATTTTTGAATATCCCACTATGGATCTCTCACAAATGTAGCTACTTATCAAGAAATCAAGAAGCCAAGCTAGTAAAAGACTTGCAAGAAGCTTTCTTAGTAGCCTAGAGGTCAATCTCACTTCTTAAGAACATTGAAAAATCCTATCATAACTAAGGATGCAAAAAATTTTAGAATAGGTGATGAAACTTCTAGTTTCATATTTTATCCAAACAAGTCGATGGGGTTAGTAACCTCATGGTTGAGAGTAAGGGAGCATAAGCATGTGCTATTAATCGTCAAACGAAATGGGTGATCGGTAACAAGCGATTGACAAACGGCAAAGGTGAATAAAGGAAAAAAGGTAAAAGTGTAAATCTAATAGCATCAAAACATTTAGAATATTTTATAATGATTGTGTATACACAATATTTTCCGATTAATACCATTGCTATGCAATTATTTCTAACATTATTTTGAAAGCCAAGCACAATGCTCATGCAAGCTATAATATTTTCTATCGAAAAGAAAGACTTGCAAGTTAGCAAAAGTGTGGGCCCTAGCATCCATTCACTTTTGTATCGGCCAATGTAATCTAGCAATCAATCTAAATAATTCTCTTAAATAAGGTCAAAAATACTAAAGGAGGCATGCTACCTTCTTGCATCAACGATAGAAGGATAGGCACACAACTTGAGTGGAAGCCCAAAGTCAAAGCTTTGTGTGTAAAAGGCATGTTACCTTTTTGGATCAATGACAGAGGGAAGGGCACACAACTTGAGTGGAAGCCCAAAGTCAGAGGGACCAATGAGAGAAGTACTCAAAACAATAAGAATTCTGTCAAGTATGGCGTCAAGCTTAAGAAAGGTTTAATATTATGACTCCATTTTTGGGACATGACAAAATTGACCATTACAGCATACATCCTCTCCACTATGATGAAATAGAAGTGCATGATATAGAATAGAAGCCCAATCTCCAAAACAATAGTAGCCATGAACTTCAAACACGGAGAGATTTAGTTAGGAAAAATGTATGAGAAGATGTTGATTTGTTAGTTTGATGATTGAGGGAGATTTGATTCATATCGAGTAGGATCTATGAAAAAAGCAATTGAAAGAGATAGAATTCACAAAAAAATTTCATTTTACTTGGTCTCTGTTAATATTTTATGGGAGAAAAAAATGGAGCTAATCCTAGATGCTTTGTTTTTGTTTTTGGAAAAAATGGGGCTAGAGGGATCATGGAGAAAAGGGAGAGTAGGATTATAGCTTGAGGAGAGGAGATAGACACTTGCATCAATAAGGATAGGAAGAAGGTCAGATATGGTAGCCTTCACACCCTTGATTCTTAGGTTTGCATAGAATGAGCATACCTTGGGATTGAGGAGCAAATCGAGTGGAAGGAAGGAGAGGGGTGGAATGTTAAGGGCATAGCTTGTTAGCCCTTATTGGTACACCACCAACCACAATTGGGCACACCACCATCTACCTCATATGTATTCACAACTTATGCCTTGTTCCTTACCTTGTGCCCTAAGCTATCCAAACTTTACACTATATTTCTTATTTCTTTCAAAAAGACTATCGTCAAATCTAATGAATAATATGTATAAAGAGTTTCCAATGAGAGGAGTGTGTTTGGATGGTTTTCCTAAGCAAGATGGAACTTGGAGGAGAGTTGCTACGAAGGCCTAGCGCATCATTAGCAATCACTCCTCCTTGCTTTCAAGTGTGGTTGCTTGGCTAGTAGTATAGGCCTTCCTCCACTAGGAAGTGAAGCTTGATTGCCTTGGGACCTCGACCTTGATAATTCCACCCTCAACTTGCATCTTTTGTGTGAGACACTATGCCTTAGCCTTGACCCAAGCATACTCACCACCTTGGCCATGGCTACGTCACTCGATCAGTGGCCCTCCTTACTGTTGAAACTTCAAGCTCGTGTGTGTGACTGACAGTGTCTTAGTTGTGTCCAACTGTACATGTGTTGGACATTCAATAAGTCAGGCTAGTCGACGTGACTTGGTTTGTGAAAACGGAGTTAGTCTTGGTTAGTCGATGTAGTCTTGGTTAGTGAAACCTAGTGTATATCTTACTCTTTAGTAAGTTGAGAAGGATAATGGAATAATGAATGGAAGATAGATGGCATGACTGAACTCTCCATTTCTCTACAATCTCTCTCTCTCTCTCTCTCTCTCTCTCTCTCTCTTAACATGGTATTAGAGCCATGCTAGGTGGGATCTCTGGAGTAGGAGGCAATGAAGAAGACCTAAAGAAAGTGAAGATCCAAGATTCTCTGAAGATAGGCAGGTTGCCATTGGTTCTTGAAAGGTATGCATTGAAACATTGTGTTTGCCATTGCTCAAGCGTTGTCTGTGGTGGCTATCTGGGAGTGCACTAAGGATCCATTGAGCATGCAAAAGTTGTTAACGAGCACCATGTGCTGCTACTATGTTGCAAACACAGTCTATCAACTTTCAAGTTGCATGAACTGCGCTTGTTGCAGGCTGAACTTCCTTGATTGCAAAGACACCACACAAAGTGGCTACTAAGTGGTTAAATGTTGGCCCAGACCCTTTGAAAGGTGCTTGAAGACTGTTGTGTGAAAATGCTCTGGAGAGGGCTTAGTTATGAGGTGACACATGAATGTACAGATCTGAAATTCAGTCTTGAGCTATTGCTAATAGAGAATACATAGCATGTATGTTGCCTTGACATGATCTTGGAGCTCTATGTCATGCTTAGAAAGCATCATTCAAGCATAAGTATATGCAAGAAGGACATATACACTTGTTCTTATGCCTTGGAGCTGAAATTTGGAGGTCAAAACATTCAAATCTGGGAGCCTTTTACAAGCTAAAAATTGTCATGAATTTGTAGATAGCAAGCATTGGTTACATAGGAAGCACTACATGGCATTGATTGGTCCCTATCAAATGTATGGCTTGGGATATGTCTGTTGGGAATGTTTGGAGCATTAGGACAAGCATTGAATGCTATTGAAAACTAAAATCTAGAGCTGAAAACAAATGCATTTAAAGTGTCTTGGATGGTCACAACCAGGGAATGCAGTCCATGACTTTTGCTTCTTGAAGATAGAGTGTTTATGGTTGTATGGTCATGTATTGACCCCGACACACTAAAGCAAATGTATGAAGCGATTTAAAGACATTTTGGAGTTGGATAAACCTTGTTTTATTGAGTATTTGTTGACTACAATTTGTGAATAGGAGTTTTGACACTTGTACTTGTTGGTTATGCACTGATTTGT
The DNA here is from genome assembly GCF_053477565.2 of Lygodium microphyllum. Classification (NCBI taxonomy): domain Eukaryota; kingdom Viridiplantae; phylum Streptophyta; class Polypodiopsida; order Schizaeales; family Lygodiaceae; genus Lygodium; species Lygodium microphyllum. The sequence continues at coordinate 161,857,309 of NC_141143.1, forward strand.
GCCCATATGGTCATATATGGACTACTACATATACTAGCAAATGTCTATGAAGCTTTGGAGCATGTATGACATGTGTACATCTTAGTTTTAGTTGTGAAGCAGCTACTGATCACTAACAGTTTACAAATTTTAGATTGCATGTATGTACTCTGACAATAAGGTTGCATGAGATAGAGTAAAAGCAACTAGATGGACTATGTATTGACTGATGTACCTACGGGTTATGCCACATGTTTGTGGATGGTTTTGAGATGTTGATGGGCTGAGATACTTTGGTTTTAATAGTGAAGCTGTTGTAGAAAATTGTTATAAACAGTTAAAGACTGCAATTAGTCATTTAGACTTGTTGGCTTGCATGAAGTCAGGCAGTGACTAGATATTGTATGGTACAATATGGCTAATGTAGATAGGACCGAAAACATAACCCAGATAGTAGGGGAAAATATAGACAGCAATAGTTATGCCATATGGAAGTTCCACATGGAGAACTTCTTGATAGGTAAAGAATATTGGGACTTGGTGACAGGTGTTGAAGCTGAACCTAAAATCCTAGAGAGGAATCCTACAGTTGCTCAAAGATGAGTGCACCAACCTTGGTTAGAAAGAGCTCATAGGGTGCTACATTGGTTATCTTTGTGTATCTTGAATGCTATGGTAATGCAGATCATGAACTGCAAGTCACCATCAGATGCATGGAACATATTGATCAGGTACTATGGCACAACTACTAGTGCCCAAAAGGTACAATTAAAGCAGAAATTTAACAACATGGAGAGAAAAGGCTAATCTATACAAGATTATGTCACAGAGATTAAGACTATTGCGGATCAGCTAGCATCCATTGGCACACATTTTGAGGATGAAGACATGGTTGCAGTGATATTAAATGGTTTGGGATTTGAATATAAGTCATTTGATACTTCCATCTCTGTATAGGCTGAAATGCTAGATTTCAATGAGCTGGTTGCATTGCTCATTCATGAGGAAGTTAAACTTGGCTTGATTACAGGCTCAAGTAATTCTAAGAGCAAGGATGCTATCTTTTATTCGAATCAACGTGGCCGTGACAGCTGTGGTAAAGGTTATGGTTTTGGTAGAGGCGGCCAGCAAAATGTATCTTATGGTCATAACAACCAGCAGGGTTCAAATGCAAGAGGAGGTGGAAATTTCAGAGGCAGGGGGAGATCTAGCCATAGAGGAAGAGGCTCCTGGCAGTAGCAATGCCCATCTGACAATCGTAATAAAAGGATAAGGATTGTCACTATTGTGGAAAGTATGGTAATATTGGCAAGGAATGTTGGAAGAAGCAGGGCAATCAAAGAGGCAAACAGCATGAACATTATGCATTGTATAGTCATGCAGAAGATGCATCTAGGGATAGATTGTTTGCCATGACATACGTGAAAGATAGGGCTGCTGAGAAGTCTCATGAGGATGCAGTTTGGTACATTGATTTGGGGGCTTTGAATCATACGACACCTCATGGTGACTGGTTTATAGATATGACACCTCATGAGGATGCAATTTGGTACATTGATTTGGGGGCATTGAATCATATGACATCTCATGGTGATTGGTTTATAGATATGGTGCCTGAGAATAATGGCTATGTATGCATAGGGGATGACATGCATCATAGGATAGAACATAAAGGCAAAGTACCTTTGGTAATCCATGATGGCAAGAAGAAGAACTTACATGATGTACTGCATGTCCCATCAATTACTAAAAATATATTGTCTATGGGTCAAATGACTGAGAAAAATTTGCAGGTTCGATTTAACAAGCATGGATGCTTCATTTAGGAGTTTGGCAATGGTTGCAAATTGATTGATTGCGGTCATAGTAATGGCATGATGTTTACTTTTGATGGCACTTTTCCACAACTGAAATCAGCAATGTTTGCCCATGGCTCTGGCACAATTAGAGACTTGAAATATGGCATAAGAGAGTGGGACATGTTAATCTTCAGAGGCTGCAAATGATGCAGAAGAAACAGTTTGTGATAGGTTTATCCAAGTTTTAGTATACAAATATTGGTCATGTCTGTGATGCTTGCCAGTTTGGTAAATAGTCAAGGTTGCCATTTGTTAGGCATGTAAGAAATAGTACGCGATCGTTGTAGTTAGTTCACTCTGATGTGGGGGGGCCAGCCTAAAATGCATCCATGGGAGACTCCAGGTATTATGTGACATTTATTGATTATTACAGTCGCTATACTTGGGTTTATATCTTGAAAACAAAGGACGAGGTGTTTGCTGTTTTTCAACAATTTAAAGACCAGGTTGAAAAGGAATTTGATTGTTACATCTTTTGCTTGAGATTTGACAGCGGTGGGGAGTATGTATCAAATGAGTTTGATAGCTTTTTGGCTAAAAATGGCATACGTAGACAGCTTATCTGCAGCTACATTCCTCAGCAGAATGGGGTAGCTGAACAAAAGAATAGGGTATTGATGGAAGCTACTCGAGCAATGATAAATGAGAAGAGTATGCTGCCCTATTATTGGGCTGAGGCTGTTATGACAGCCATGTATATCTTGAACATGACTCCCACTGCAGGTATTCATGAGATGACACCATTTGAGAAATTGTATGGCTACAAGCTTGATGTCAGTCACATGAAAGTATTTGGTTGTCTTGCTGATGTGCATATCCCTGATGAGAAGATGAAAAAGTTGGATCCGAAAGCACATAAGTGTGTCTTTATTGGATATTCATAGGAGAAGAAGGCATACAAATGCTATGATCCCTCTACTTGGGATACATTAGTAAGTAGAGATGTCATCTTTGATGAGATGGACTCTTGATATGTATCACTGGCTACAGTGCCATTAGATATGCCTTCTACTCATGTATCTACAGTTGATTTGCAGTGGCAGCATACTGCATTGACATGCCCTAGTGGTACAACAATATCTCCATGGATAGGGAGATTACGGAGATCTAGATCACTTTCCACTGACACCAGTATGTCATGAGGGGGAGATATGATGTTGTGGACAGCAAAGGAAAAGAAAAAGTCATTGATGATACATTTGATGTGATCACACCTAGCAGGATGACTTCAGCTTATGACTCAGTTGACAATCTAGACAATGAGCTTGGTATTCCAACAGTGTATATGCCTGGCATTAGGCAGAGTATGCATATTTCGCCTCATGAAAGAGGCGAATCAAGTAGTGCACCACAGCTTAGACACTCATAGAGAGTCTGGTACCTTGTGGATAGGCTGACTTACAATGGTTTTTTTGTGAAGGATTTTTTGCTTATATGACAAAGATGATAGAGGTCAAAGAGCCTGTTACATTTGCTGAAGAAAATGATGGATAAAAATTGGTGCACAACTATGGATGACGAGATAGATGCCTTGGCTGAAAATAATACTTGGGATCTTGTGCCACTGACAAAAGGAAAGAAGACCATTGGTTGCAAATGGGTCTACAAGATTAAATGCAAGTCGTATGGCAGTGTAGAGATGTACAGAGCCATAGGCTGGTCGCTAAAGGATATGCTCAACAATATGGGTTAGACTATGAGGAAACATTCAACCTTATTGCCAAGATGGCAACCATACGAACAATGATCGCATTGGTTGCTGCTAAAGGCTAGAAATTGTAGCAGATGGATGTTAAGAATGCGTTTCTCAACAATGATTTAGAAAAGGATGCTTATATGGATTAGCCTGAAGCGTATGTACACCCTAATTTTCAACATTATGTATGCAAGCTGAAAAAGGTGCTGTATGGGCTGAAGCAGGCTCCAAGAGCTTGGCATGCAAGGATCAATAGTTACTTGCAGAGTTTGGGATTTACTATTGGCAGTGATGATCATAGTTTGTTTACGAAAAAGATAGACAAATGCTTGGTAGTGCTGGTCATCTATGTTGATGACTTGATAATCATAGGTGATGATGACTTTGGGATACAACATGTCATGCAGATGTTGAAATCTGAATTTGATATGAAAGACTTAGGTGAACTGAAGTATTTCTTTGGTATTGAGGTGATCAAGCCTGAAAATGATTTATGACTGATGCAGAAACACTATGCCATGGAAATGCTAAAGAAATATGACATGGCTAAATGTAAACCATTGGATACACCTCTTGATCAGAATGTCAAGTTGGACATTAGCACTTGAGCTGAATTTGATGATATGACTATGTACAGGCAAATGGTTGGAAGTGTTAAGAATCGTGTGGTGGGAGGACTTACTTGAGTTGTTGCATCAAACACACACTATATACATAAGAGGAGGCTCACTCAAGAACACAAGAGAGAGATGGAGGCCAAAACATTTTCTTACTAATGATTTCTTCTTCTTCTTCCACCTACTATACAATGTACACAAAGTATAGATAAGATACAACATAAAGGAAAGTGGCCTACTAAGTCAAACAATGCATAACAGACTACACTAATCGATTGGTATTATATCTTTGCCAGCTATAGGTAGGTGTGACAAACTAAATATAATAAGTGATAAGTTAGTGGCCATGTGAGTATCATAATGACCACCAACGTGTTAAGTGTAGACATGCGGACCCATCTAGCCATGCGGTCCATCATCAATGTCCGCGCGTGTTGAGCTTGCCATCCCAACACTCCCCCTCAAGCTCAACTCTATGTTTGTGACTCCAAGTAAGCTTCAGAACTTTCAAAGCTTCTCTGCACCTAATGCCTTTGAGAAAATGTTAGATATCTGATCTTGTGTGCTGACATATATCAAGTCAATCTCTCCTGCAAGTACCTTCTCTCTCACAAAGTGGTAGTGCACCTCAATGTGTTTTATCCTAGCATGGAATACTCGATTCCTAGCTAACTGTATGTGATGCCAGGAGGCATATTTCACGGTGGATTCCGTGAGGTTTTACGGTGGATTCCATAAACTTTGTTGACCGGGGCTCATACACAAAGTGGATACTTTGTGCGAGAAGTTGATGGGGACGCTTATCCTTCTCATGTGTTTCATTAATTTAGTGTGTACATGGGTGATTCCATAGCGGGTGATTCTGCAAAATACATATTAAATTAATAAACGTTTATGAGTTTAGAGTGCGCACTCGTGATAAATTAAGGCTAGGATTGATTTCTAGCCAGTTGATTTATTTATGTAGCTGAAGACTGCTAGGTATTCACTTTTGTCGGTTTAATTATATTATTTTACTAACGATTGTGAATGCTTTAGTTGATGTGTAAAGATAGCAGCAGTGGCGGAGGAAAGCATTGGAGGATAGCGTGTATTCGAGTTATCTCTTATATTTTGATGGGCGCATACCTTAGGCATGGCGCCTATATTTTGTTGCGCCTATTTATTAAGGCGTTGGATATTTATTTGTTATTTTGTATGCGCATGGGTGCACGATTATGATATTTGTATTTGGACATTGTATTGGGTATGCTTGACTATTTGGGCGCCCGCCCATTAGCTTTATTTCTATTTTGTGCTAAAGCAAACTCAAAAAGCCAAAAGCATGCTATTTTGTAATTTGGGCTATTATTTGAGCTTGAAGATGATTAATACATAAAATACATGCTTTGTGGAGCGCTCACACAAGGCAGGGGGAGATTGCACCCGATTGGTCTCTTGTTCATGTCATGCATGCTTTCTATCTCGAGTTTTGTGCAAAAAGTAGAGTTCTTTTGTTCTTGGGGACCTTCCGGCATTCACTACGCGAGCATACAACATCCGATTTGTGCACCAGTGGTATCAGAGCGAAGCTGAGATCGAGAGCTTCCAATCGCTACCCATCTTGTGCGAAGGTGGAGCTCCTGGAATGATCGAGCTCTACGATCAGTCTCATCGCGAACGGTCGATACGGGTGGATTCCTAGCAGTCAAGAACCTCTGTTTATAGCCTCTGATCGCGAAGGACCGGCCTGAAACGGCGGAGGACCACGTCAACATCTTCTTCTTCAAGTCATTTTTCCATAGGTCATCAGATAATCTTCCATAACTTTCAAAAGCTTAAAAGCTTAATTCAAAAGCTTAATAAGCTTATTTAAAAGCTTAAAGACCCAAATTTCATCGTCTGGTATCGCGGCATGTTCTCGCCTGGATCGTCGGCTGAAAAAACACGCCCCCCTAAAATTCGTTGTTTTCATTCAAATTAGCTATAAGCTAAGTTACCCAAGTCTCAAATCACACAAAGCTCCAAAGTCTATCAAGTTTCATAAGTTTTGTTACTTTGCAAGTCCAGCAAGTCACCATAAGTCAGAACTGACTTATGCCCAAAACTCCCATAAGGACTGTTCCTGCGCGGAAGCACTGAACTGCAAAGTTGTTCTTTGGAAGACTCTGTTCACATACGTAGACTTGCTGAACTAGTTTTAGCGCACGCAGAAGGTCAAACACAGATTTTACAAAGATTTCAAACCCCACAATTGCCAAAGTCGAAGACCGTGGAAGCCAAACAAAAATCTATAAGCCGTGTACACCCGATTTTGAGCTACGCTCATCCCGCTAATTGGATTTTGAGAGTGTGAGGTCTTTCAAATTTTTACAAGATTACGAAATAAAATATGGATGATTTAATGGCTGAAGGCAATCTTCTTGAACCTACCATGGAACAAAAATTGGATTTAATTATGATGCAGTTGGATGAAGAACGAAGAGCCCGACAAGCCTTATAAGTTCAATTGGCCAATTTACAAAGATCGACTACTGACAAAGATGGACCACAACTTGAAGATCTTATTCGACAAACCATTAATGCGACTCTCGAAGCTCAATCCATCTGCAAAGAAACAAAGATAAGTAAAAGAAATTTCAAATTCCGTACTTTCAATGGCACTCGAGATGGAAAAACTATTCTTGCATTCATCAGTCAATTTGATGATTACTTTCATGAAGAGACATACGCTAAAAAAGATAAAATCAAGTGTCTCACTAATCATTTAGTGGATAGAACATCTCTTTGGTGGACCGTGGTTCGTAAGAGCATAGATTGTCCCACTACCTAGGAGAGTTTCAAAAAGAAGTTTATGCAGAATTTCCTTCCTCCACAATTCCATGAAAAAGCCATAAAGCAATGGGACCTTCTTCGGCAAAGAGATCGTGAGCCTATTTCCCAGTACACCAAATGCTTTTGGAATGCCTTACTCCAACTGTGCATGCTTGAAGACGTACCTGAAGTGACTCACAAGCGCAAGTATGTTCAAGCCTGCAACTCTTGAAGATGGAATTTCTTTAGCTCATGACACTGAAGATAAGATTCGAGGAAGAGATAAGCATCCACAACAATTTCAAGGATATGGTAACTATGGTTCTAAGCAATTCAATTCAAGTTTTAGAAGATTCAATCAAAGTCGATTTCCTTCATCATCTTTTCGTAAGTCTTGGACAAAACTACCTGCTTTGCCATCAAATACCAATCAAAACCCTAAGCCATCTTCACAGCCAAATCCTAATATTCCTAGACTTCCTGCCATTGCAAACAATGTATCTAAATCCAAACCTATAGTGTGTTACAAATGCCATCAACCTGGACATCTAGCAGCCAATTGCCAATCGAAGAAGCCACCTGTCCATATCAACTATCTTGGAGCAATGGAAGATGAAGAACATGAGGAAATGCCTGACTTTATAGAAGATGAGGACGACATTACTACTCCTTCGGATACTTTACCAGGTATGCCAACTCCACATTCTTTGTTGACGATGAAATGTTTAGTGCATGGAAAAGAAAATATTATTTTGCATGATGATGGAAGTACACATGATTTTATTTCTGCAAAGTTAGTGAAAGAATTGAAATTACAAACTGTTCCTACGCATTATCGCATTAAAGCAGCATTCTTAGGCACAAGGTATAATGGAACACAAGAGGTGCATGATTTAGAAATTCAAATTGGTGAATACACTGAAAGAAGGAATTTTCTAGTTGTACCATTACAGTCCAGTGATATTATCCTAGGTATGCCTTGGCGTCATCAGCATAATACTGACATAGATTATTCCACACATTCAATTAAAATTCATTTTTAAGGAAAACACATTACATTGTATGGTATGCACGCATCTAATGCTTTTCCACTGCTTACTCATACTTAAGCTAAACGTGCATTATGCAAAAGTAGTAAATCTTATCTAATTTGGGTGAATGAGCTGCAAGCTAAAGAAAAACATATGCACCCTAGGCATAAAGAATTCCTTGCACAATTTAAACATTGTTTTGCTGAAGATCTACCACCTGGATGACCTCCTTCACGTCCTAAAGACCACAAAATAGATTTAATTCCTGGTACACAACCACCTTGTAAAGCACCATATAGGCATAACCAGATAGAGCAGAAATAAATTCAAAATCAAGTTGAGAAATTATTAAATAGAGTATTAATTAGACCTAGTAGTTCTCCATTTGGTGCACCTGTTTTGTTGGTAAAGAAGAATAATAATACTTATCATATATGCATTGATTACCGTGCCCTAAATAAGATTAATGTAAAGAATAGATATCCAATTCCTAGGGTAGATGATCTTATGGATAAACTACAAGGTTCTGCCATATTCAATAGAATAGATCTTAAATCTGGTTATCATAGGTGAGATTAGATAAATCTGACATATTCAAGACTGCATTTAGAACACAATTTGGTCATTATGAATTTCTAGTGATGCCTTTTGGATTGACTAACGCACCTGCTACATTTAATAGAATGATGAACCGCATATTTTTGAAATATCAGCATTGTGTTATAGTATTCTTTGATGATATCTTGGTATTCAGTAAAAATGAGAAAGAACATTATGAACATCTGCCTTTGGTTTTCAAGTTGTTGAAAGATAATCAATTGTATGCTAATTTGGAAAAGAGTGAGTTCTTTCAAATATAAATTGAATATTTAGGTCATATTGTGTCATTAGAAGGTATTAAGGTTGACCCTAAGAAGATAGAATCAATATTGAACTGGCCTATACCCAAAAATGTGCATGAATTACGTTCTTTCTAGGTCTTGCTAGTTTTTACAGGAAGTTTGTGTGAAATTTTTCATTACTTGCTTTGCCTTTGACTAAACTTTTAAAGAAAGGTATTGTTTATCATTGGTCTGATAATCAACATAAATCTTTTGATTTATTGAAACATGCATTAACCCATGCTCTTGTATTACAACTACCTGATTTCAATTGACCATTATTTTTAGTAGTTACTGATGCTAGCGGATCTGGAATAGGAGCCCCACTTATGCAAGATAATCATCCCATAGCCTATTCTAGCTGTAAACTGAAACCATTCGAACTTAAATATTCCACATATGATAAAGGATTGTTAGCTGTTGTACAAGCTGTAAGACAATGGAAACATTACTTAATGGGTTTTGAGTTTATGATTAAGACTCAACAAAGTATTAGACATCTCCTTAGTCAACCCCAAATATCTGGCGGACATATCAAATGGGCAGCTTTTATTCAGAGTTTTCATCCTTTTATTCAATATCAACCAGGTAAAGAAAATGTAGTGGCCGATGCATTAAGTAGAAGACCGACCATTCATAATATCTCTGTTATATCATTTGATTCTCTAACCCCTATGAAAGATACTTATCATCAAGACATTACTTTTCATGCTGATTGGAATAAATTAGTTGGAAATAACTAGATTCCTATTGATTCACTGTCTTACAATGATGGATTCATGTTTTATGAAAAGAGATTATGTGTTACAGCTCCATTTAGATCCTTTGTTTTGAATGAGATTCATTGTCCTCCATATCAAGGTCATAGAGATATCATATCTACTTTACGTACATTGACTGAAGATTTTTATTGGCCACATATGGACATTGATGTATCTAACTTTGTTTCTGAATGTTTGATTTGTCAAAGAGTTAAGAGACATCATGGTAAACAGTATGGATTACTTATGCCTTTATCTATTCCATCAAGACCATGGGAACATATTTCTATGGATTTTATTATTGGTTTACCTAATACTAAAGCTAACCATGAAATGATTTGGACTATTGTAGACAGGTTTAGTAAACAAGCATATTTCATTCCATTCAAGAAAACTTTAACAGCATATCAGGCAGCATAATTGTTTTTGAAAACTGTTTTCACTAATCATGGATTACCAAAAGTTATTATTTCTGACCGTGATTCTAGATTTTGTAACAACTTTTGGATTACTTTGTTTGCTAACTTAGGAACAAAGATTGATTTCTCATCTGCATTTCATCCTGAAACTAATGGACAAATAGAAGCCACTAACTGTACTGTTTTAGATCTTTTACGTGCTTACACTATTTCTAAACCACAGACATGGGACACACATTTACATTTACTGCAATTTGCATATTGCAATACACCACACACAGCTACAAAGAAAGCACCATTTGAAGTGATTTATGGTTATAGATTGTCTACACCTGTTGCATCTTTATCAAATAGAATTCAAAGTGCTGATGATATTGCTAATATGCACACTACTATTTTTGATGAGGTTAAAGACATGATTGCCAAATCCCAGCAATTATATACAAAACAAGCCAATAAGAAAAGATAGGCCATGAATTTCAAAGTTGATGACTATGTTTGGTTGAGAATAGAAAAATGTAGATTACAAAGTGTAGATAAACACCCAGTTGTGAAATTAGCACCTAGATTTTATGGACCATTTAAGATCATTCACAAAATCAATGACAATGCATTCAAGTTAGAACTACCACCTCACTGAAAAATTCACAACACCTTTCACATTGGTTTATTACGACCCTTTAGAGGCCAATTACCTGTACACCCTATTTATAAAAACCCACCTTTGTTAGATGAAGAGACTGAAATACTTGAGCCTGAAGCTATCATAGATACTGACTTTATGACCACTAGAATTGGCCGTAGATATTCTAGATATTTGGTCAAGTTTAAAAACCATAATGTTGAGGAAGCCCAATGGATACACGCTAGAGACTTAAATGCTTTCCCCACTCTGTTAGCTCCACATTGAGCTAATAGCAATTGAGGACAATTGCTATCCCACCCTGGGGGTATGATGCAGGAGGTATATTTCACGGTGGATTCCATGCCACGGTGGACTCCGTGAGGTTTTACGGTGGATTCCATAAACTTTGTTGACCGGGGCTCATACACAAAGTGGATTCTTTGTGTGAGAAGTTGATGGGGACGCCTATCCTTTTCGGGCGTTTCATTAATTTAGTGTGTTCATGGGTGATTCCATAGCGGGTGATTCTGCAAAATACATATTAAATTAATAAATGTTTATGAGTTTAGAGTGCACACTCGTGATAAATTAAGGTTAGGATTGATTTCTAACCAGTTGATTTATTTATGTAGCTGAAGACTGCTAGGTATTCACTTTTGTTGGTTTAATTGTATTATTTTACTAAAGATTGTGAATGCTTCAGTTGATGTGTAGAGATAGTAGAAGTGGAGGAGGAAAGCATTGGAGGATAGCGTGTATTCGAGTTATCGCTTATATTTTGATGGGTGCATACCTTAGGCATGGCGCCTATATTTTGTCACGCCTATTTATTAAGGCGTTGGATATTTATTTATTATTTTGTATGCGCATGAGCGCACGATTATGATATTTGTATTTGGACATTGTATTGGGTATGCTTGACTATTTGGGTGCCCACCCATTAGCTTTATTTCTATTTTGTGCTAAAGCAAACTCAAAAAGCCAAAAGCATGCTATTTTGTAATTTGGGCTATTATTTGAGCTTGAAGATGATTAATACATAAAATACATGCTTTATGGAGCGCTCACACAAGGCATGGGGGGAGATTGCACCCAATTGGTCTCTTTTTCATGTCGTGCATGCTTTCTACCTTGAGTTTTGTGCAAAAAGTAGAGTTCTTTTGTTCTTGGGGACCTTTCAGCATTCACTACGCGCGCATACAGCATCCGACCTGTGCACCAGTATGCTACTCATGTTATCACAGTGAATGACAATTGGACCATCTCCCAGCACATCCAAATCACCTAATAACTTTTGTAGCCATACCACCTCACATGCTGCCATAGCAGCACCTCTATACTCAACCTTTGTACTCGATAAAGCAACTATAGGTTGCTTTTTGTTGCTCCATGTAACTGCTGCACTACCAAGGGAAAACATGAATCCACTTGTAGATCTTCTGTCTGACATGCTACCAGCCCAATCTGCATCTGTGTATCCAAAAACATGTACATCCTTACCTACCTCATAAAAAAGTCCATAATGTAAAGTGGACTTCACATACCTCAATATGCATCTAATTGCGTCCAAATGAGGCTTTCTAGGCATTTGCATAAGCTGAATGACAAGGCCAACAATATAGCTCAAGTCTTGCCTTGTGATAGTCATGTAAATCAAACTCCCTACTATCCTCCTTAACATAGTAGGGTCTTCTATCTCATACCCAACATCAGCACTCAGCTTCACATTTTTCTCCAATGGTACTAAAAGAGATTTACACGCTATCATACCATACTTGGATAACATATCCAAGCCATACTGCCTTTGGGATAACTATATGCCATTATCACATCTGATCACGTCAATATCAAGAAAGTATCTCAGCTCACCTAAATCCTTCATCTTAAACTTCTTCTTCAAGAAGTCCTTAACTTCAGCAATCCCATTGTCATTGTCACCTGTAATAATCAAGTCATCCACATAAATGAATATGATGACCAAACCTACATCTTCCTTTCTCACATAAAGTAGTGATCAGCATCAGAAATACTAAATCCAATATTGACAAGATACTCTCCAATCTTGTCAGACCATGCTCTAGGTGCTTGCTTCAGCCCATAAAGAGCCTTCTTTAACCTGCACACATATGTGGGATGCTCTAAATCCTCATAATCTGTTGGCTACTCCTATACACTTCTTCTTGTAGTTCCCCATCAAGAAGGCATTCTTAACATCCATTTGCTACAAACTCCAACCTTTGGCTGCTGCCAAGGCATTCACACATTCAACAATTGCCATCCTAGCAACTGGATCGAATGTCTCTTCATAATCTATGCCATATGTTTGAGCATAGCCTTTTGCAACCAGCCTAGGCTTATACCTGCTAACAGAACCATCTGCATTATGCTTGACTTTGTAAACCCACTTACAACCAATAGCTTTCTTAACCTTAGGCAAGGGTACTGAATCCCAAGTCTTATTAGCTTCTAATGGAGCCATCTCATTATCCATTGTTGCATCCCAATGAGCATGACCAATAGCATCCTCAAAACAAGTGGGCTCAACATCCTCAACTAGTTTCACCATATAAGCATAATGGTGAGCTGCATAACCTTCAAAGCCAAATCTTTTAACAAGGTATCTGACCTTGCTAGACTTGCATACCACTGGATCACTCAATGGAGTCTTTACATTACTATGAGCTCTCTGTACACTTGGTTGACTGAAGAAATATCAAGCTCATCATTCAAACTCTCTGAACCACTGGAATCTTTGTCAAATCCCAAATGACTGGTAGATGCATCATTACCATCCAATACTTTCTTCTTTCCTTTGTCTTTGCCTGCAACACTTATAGATACACATGAAGATGTGGGGCTACTCCTTAGTCTCCCAGACCAAGGGCTCACTATAGGTGTAGTACTAGATGATGTTTTTGGTCCACTAAGACTCCGCAATTCTTACTTTTATATCTGTACATAGTTATCATGATCATTATCATCATCTAATACATCACTAGCAGGTGCATACCAACTGTTCATCTCATAAAAAATAACATCCCTGCTTACTCTGAACTCACCTATGAAAGGGTTATAACAACGATACCCTTTCTGCTCTAAAGAGTATCCAATAAAAATACATTTTTTAGCCTTTGGATCAAGCTTCTTTCGTAGCTCATGTAGCACATGAACATACGCAACACATCCAAATACCTTCAAGTATGATAGGCCAAGCTTCTTTTCAGTAAAGCATTCTTCAAGTGCCATCCCATGAACTGCAGCTGTGGGGGTTTTGTTCATAATATAGACAGCAGTATGAATAGCTTCAGACCAAAAATGTTTTGGCATATTCTTTTCAGCCATTAATGCACGTGTAACTTTTGCAATATGCCTATTTTTTCTTTCTGCAACCCCATTTTGCTATGGGATATTCTTGCAAGTAAATTGTCTTTTTATCCCATTGGTCCTCAAGAAGCCACCAAACTCATTAGAGAGGTACTCTCCTCCTCCATCTGATCTCAAGCACTTCACTTTCAAGCCTGTTTCATGTTTCAACAATTGCCTTGAAAGATTTGAAGTGCTCAAATATATCACTCTTTTTCCTTCATAAAATATAGTATTTGATGGCCAAATGGTAGAGCAGGGGTTGCAGGTTCGATTCAATGCAAAATGTTATTTTGTAGAAGAATTTAATGATAAGTGCAGGTTGGTCTCGCAAAAGGAAGTAGAGTTGGCCGAATGTTCACTTTAGATGCTAGAATTCCTGCAATGGATGCTGCTATGTATGCTAAAGGAAAAGGAGTAGTTGCAAATATTGAAATATGGCATAAACGTATTGGACATGCAAATGTTCAAAGGCTGAAATTAATGCAGTCTAGAGGATTGGTTACAGGGTTGCCTTCTTTTAGAGTTGTAGAATTGCGTAAAGTATGTGAAGCATGCCAGTTTGGTAAGCATGCGAGACAACCCTTCTCGCATGATAGAGAAGTGAGCAGGAATATACTTGATGTAGGACATACAAATGTTTGGGGGCCTACACAAAATGTATCTCTTGGTGGCAGCAAATACTTTGTCACATTTATTGATGACTATTCAAGGAAGCTATGGGTATACTTCATGAAGGAAAAGAGTAATGTGTTTGAGCACTTCAAATCTTTTAAGGTAGCTATTGAAATAGAAACATGTTTAAAAGTGAAGTGCTTGAGATCAGATGGAGGGGGAGAGTACCTCTATAATGAGTTCAGTGGCTTCTTGAGGACTCATGGGATAAAGAGGCAATTTACTTGCAGGTATACCCCACAACAAAGAAATGGTATTGCAGAAAGAAAAAATAGGCATATTGCAAAAGTTGCATGGGCATTAATGGTTGAAAAGAATATGCCCAAACATTTTTGGTTTGAGGCTGTCCATACTGCTATCTACATTATGAACAGAACTCCCCCAGCTGCAGTTCATGGGACGACTCTTGATGGCAAGAATCCCGATGTATCGCACTTGAAGGTATTTGGATGTGTTGCATATGTTCATGTGCTAGATGAGCTATGGAAGAAGCTTGATCCAAAGGCTAAAAAATGTATTTTTATTGGGTACTCTTTAGAGCAGAAAGGGTATCGCTGTTATAACCCTGTCACAGGTGAGTTCAGAGTGAGCAGGGATGTTATCTTTGATGAGATGGGCAACTAGTGATGTATTAGATGATGATAATGATCAAGACAGCTATGTGCAAAAAAAAAAAACAAGAATCACAGAGTCTTAGTGGACCAGAAACATCATTTGGTACTATACCTACAGTGAGCCCTTGGTCTGGGAGACTAAGGAGTTATCCCACATCTTCAAGTGGATCTATAAGTGTTGCAAGGAAGGACAAAGGAAAGAAGAAAGTGTTGGATGGTAATGATGCATCTACCAGCCATTTGGGATTGGATAGATATTCTAGTGGTTCGGAGAGTTTGGATGATGAGCTTAGCATTCCTTCAGTCAAGACACCAAGTGTACAAAGAGCTCATAGTAATGTAAAGCCTCCATTGAGTGATCCGATGGTACGTAGATCTAGCAGGGTTAGATACCTTGTTAAAAGATTTGGTTTTGAAGGTTATGTAGCTCACCATTATGCTTATATGGTGAAACTAGTTGAGGATGTTGAGCCCACTTATTTTGAGGATGCTGTTGGTCATGCTCATTGGGATGTAGCAATGGATGAGGAGATGGCTGCATTAGAAGCCAATAAGACTTGGGATTTGATACCCTTACCTAAGGGTAAGAAAGCTATTGGCTGTAAGTGGGTTCACAAAGTCAATCATAATGTAGACGGTTCAGTTAGCCGGTATAAGGCTAGGTTGGTTGCAAAAAGCTATGCTCAAACATATGGCATAGATTATGAAGAGACATTCAGTCTAGTTGCTAGGATGGCAACTGTTAGGTGTGTGATTGCCTTGGTAGCAGCCAAAGGTTGGAGTTTGCAGCAAATGGATGTTAAGAATGCATTCTTGTATGGTGAATTGCAAGAAGAAGTGTATATGGAGTAGCCAATAGGTTATGAGGATTTAGAGCATCCCACATATGTGTGTAGGTTAAAGAAGACGCTCTATGGGATGAAGCAAGTACCTAGAGCATGGTCTGATAACATTGGAGAGTATCTTGTCAATATTGGATTTTGTATTTCTAATGTTGATCACTCACTTTATGTGAGAAAGAGAGATGCATGTTTGGTCATCATAGTCATCTATGTGGATGACTCGATTATTACAGGTGACAGTGACAATGGGATTGCTGAAGTTAAGGACTTCTTGAAAAAGAAGTTTGAGATGAAAGATTTGGGTGAGCTGAGATACTTTCTTGGTATTGAGGTGATTAGATGTGATGATGGTATATGATTGTCCCAAAGGCAGTATGGCTTGGATATGTTATCCAAGTATGGTATGACAGCATGTAAGCCGCTTTCAATACCATTGGAGCAAAATGTGAAGTTGAGTGCTAACATTGGGGATGAGATAGAAGACCCTACTATGTTCAGGAGGATAGTAGGGAGTTTGATTTACATGACTATCATAAGGCCAAACTTGAGCAATGATGTTGGCCTTGTCAATCAGTTATGCAGATGCCTATAAAGCCTTATTTGGATGCAGTTAGACATATATTGAGGTATGTGAAGTCCACTTTACATTACAGACTTTTTTATGAGGCAGGTAAGGACGTACAGGTCTTTGGATACACAGATGCAGATTGGGCTGGTAGCATGTCAGACAGAAGATCTACAAGTGGATTCATGTTTTCCCTTGGTAGTGCAGTAATTACGTGGAGCAGCAAAAAGCAACCTACAATTGCTTTATCGAGTACAGAGGCTGAGTATAGAGGTGCTGCTATGGCAACATGTGAGGTGGTATGGTTGCAAAAGTTATTAGTGATTTGGATGTGGAGGGAGATGGTCAAGTTGTCATTCATTGTGACAACATGAGTAGCATATAGCTAGCTAGGAATCTAGTGTTCCATGCTAGAACAAAACACATTGAGGTGCACTACCACTTTGTGAGAGAGAATGTACTTGCAGGAGAGATTGACTTGGTATATGTCAGCACACAAGATCAGATAGTTGACATTTTCACAAAGTCATTGGGTGCAGAGAAGCTTTGAAAGTTTCGAAGCTTTCTTGGAGTTGCAGAGATAGAGTTGAGCTTGAGGGGGAGTGTTGAGATGGCAAGCTCAACACGTGTGGACATTGATGATGGACCGCCTGGCTAGATGGGTATGCACGTCTACACTTAGTATGTTGGTGGTCATTATGATACTCACATGGCCACTGACTTATCACTTATTTTATTTAGTTTGTTACACCTAGCTACAGCTGGCAAAGACAGGTCCAATCGTAGTTGATTATGCATTGTTTGACTTAGTAGGCCACTTTCCTTTATGTTGTATCTTATTTGTACTTTGTGTACATTGTATAGTGTGTGAAAGAAGAAGAAAAAACTAGCAAGAAAACGTTTTGGCCTCCATCTCTCTTATTGTGTTCTTGAGTGAGCTTCCTCTTGTGTATACAATGTGTGTTTGGCGCAGCAGCTCAAGCAAGTCCCTCCACCAACGATTCATGACATTGTGCACCCACTTTTGATCAATACAGTCGAAATCATAGTGTACCCTGAAACTGTTGTCTGCAACTTTGTGGCTCTAAACGGAGCCTGAAACGGCCTTAGATGCCAAAAAGAACTACTGGGAAGCTTTAAGGCACTAATCTATAGAATATACAGTGGACTGTTTGCACACCAAATCTCATAGCAATATGAGATTTTCACTCTACCCTGCTTTCGGTGCCTCCACAGGCACTATCCAAGGGAGAGAGTGGAAGAATGGGGGAGCTTCTTACCCGTTACTTACTTTCTCAAACCTTGCTTCTTCTCCTTCACTTTAGTCTTCAAAATGAGTATCTCTCAGCGGCGTGACTCTAATACCATGTTAAGAATCATGTGGTGGGAGGACTTCTTGAGCTGTTGTGCTAAATACACACTGTATACACAAGAGGAGGCTCACTCAAGAACACAAGAGAGAGATGGAGGCCAAAACGTTTTCTTGCTGATTTCTTCTTCTTCTTCCACCCACTATACAATGTACATAAAGTATAGATAAGATACAACATAAAGGAAAGTGTCCTACTAAGTCAAATAGTGCATAACAAACTACACTAATTGATTGGCACTATATCTTTGCCAGATGTAGGTAGGTGTAACAACAAACTAAATATAATAAGTGATAAGTCAGTGGCCATATGAGTATCATAATGACCGCTAACGTGCTAAGTGTAGACATGCGGACCCATCTAGCCAGGCGGTCTATCAATGTCTGCACGTGTTGAGCTTGGCATCTTAACAGGAAGCTTGATCTACTTAACCATCACCATGTCTCATTTGAGTTATGCTATTGGGCTCATAAGTCAGCTCATGCAGAAGTGTTGAGAGTGGAAAAAGACTGAATTTTTAACTGATTTTTGTTGTTTTTGAAGTCTGAATGGTTGATTATTGATGGATTTTGAGTGATGATTGGTTGTTTTGGAAGTGTTTGAAAGTATTTTGGATGATATTCATTATTTTGGAAGCTCATGATGATTCTTAGTAGAAATATGAGGCTCTGTGATGTTCTGATACCTTCTGTTTAGCTTTTGTTATGTTCTGATTTTCTTCTGTATGAAGTATGGATTGATGATTGATGAAGGTTGAGATCTTTTGAAATCTTATTAAATAGTTTTTGATAGTTTGGAATGGTTTTAGTATGAGTTATGAGGTTCTGATGTTCTCTGATGACCTTCTGGAATCTTCTGTAGACCCTGTGTAGAGCCTCTGTCTCTGCTCTGTTCCTGTTCTGTAGATCTTCTGTAAGTGTTCTGTGATATGAGGTTGTACTTTGGGAAATTTTTCTAGCTTTTGGAAAGGATGAATCTAAGTTCAAAAGAGCTAAAAAAATGGAATAAGTAGCTGGAAGAATGAAAACAAGACTGAAGTGAAGTGATAGAAGCGAGCTACGAAGAGACACTATAGTGACTCTCGTGCCCTTTCATACCTCCCATACCTCTTGGGAGGTGCATCCACGACTTAAGAAAGATTATTATGAGTAATTATTGGGTATTGTAGTAAGGAGATGATGTATTATTGATTGAGAGAGAGAGAGAGAGAGAGAGAGAGAGAGAGAGAGAGAGAGAGAGAGAGAGAGAGAGAGAGAGAGAGAGAGAGAGAGAGAGTCAATTCTATCAAAACAATGTATTTATCTATAAGAGATAGAGAGAGAAAACTATGACAACAATGAAGATGAATTATATGTGATTATTTCCATTCAAAAGTGGTGTATTCTTTTGTGTTAAGTGTTCTATTATTGGATTCTATGAAGATGTTGAAGATTATGGTTGATTCTATCAAATCCGTGGGAAATATCTACTATAATGCTGCGTGAAGATTTGTTCTTTTCCTTATTGTGGTTCTCAAAAGAATGAAACAAAAGCTTATTGATGTTACAAAATAGATTTTCTTGCAGTAAAAACCGCTTTTCCTTGGTGTTCCTCTTGGGGCTCCATGTTTTTGGTGCGTAGCCGAGGAAACTTGCCATCAACAAGCATCAAAAGAAGTTGAAAATGAAGGAAATGGCATTACCAAGAAGAGGAGAATTCAATGGATGCTTGCAAAGTTCCTTTTTCCACTAAAGAGTTTGAGATTCTTATTGCCAAAGCCACTTTCTACAAGAAGTTCATTCCACAATGGCGAAAACATATTACCATCATAATGCAAGCTCTATGCGATGGACTATTTCCTCTTCTTGTTGAAGCAACAAAGACATGCACCTTGGTGGCAAATTTTTTGGGAACAAACTGAAGAGTAGAAATAGAGAGAATGACCATCCATGGAAGATTTGGCATTCATTGAGAAGTTTTCAGACATCATCAAGTGGGAGATCGTGAAGAAGCTTCAGAAATCGTGATCTGTGGAGGTTCACAAAAACAATTAAGAAAAGAGTTGGAATATGTTCGTGGATGCTCAACAGCAAGATACATGGGATGCTTGGTGCATTGACAACCTCCTATTTGTTTAATTAGCAACCCACTGGAAGTTGGTAGATAGAGTGTTTTTCACAACATACACTGTTGAAACCCTCAAACATTGGCATTATTATGATGATGGCACAACAACGATCCTTAGAAGAATGAGTTTTGATACTTTTAGAATGGAATATCTCCCCCTCTGTAGTGGTTTGAAAGCTGAATTCAGAGATGTTGAAAAAAAGGAAGTAGAAGAGATGTTAGCCAGAGAGTCCTCCAGAGAACTGAAGCCCCCTATGATTCTATTTTGTTGAGTACAGACCAACTGGTTGGAGCCAACCCCCTGATGAATAACGCAATCAAGGGGCAAGTGGTAGAACGAGTCTAGAGATATGTGAGAAGAGAGAAGGCAAGAATCAAGGCCGAGAACGAGTTTGCAGTAGCGAAAGCCTCATTTGACGTCTTAAAAACACTCTTTACAAAAGTCCCCATGGCGACTCAAGGTCCCCTTCCTAGTCAGATTCATCCTGGAAATATTGATGACATGCCAACAAATGTAGTCCCATTGCTAATTTTTAAGGGAGAGTACAATGAAGACCTCGATCTTCATGTAGTAGAGTTTATGGTAGCATGTGTGGCTAACAATGCCAAAACTCCTGAGCATTGGTTAGCAATCTTTCCCGCCACTTTCAGGGGCGCGGCGTTTCAATGGTATGAGAGACAAGCAATAGGAAATTTTGGCACATGGGATGACCTGAAGTTGGCTTTCCTCACTAAATTTAGGCGTGAAGGTTTTGAAGAGTGGATGCAAGAGGAGTTCATGAACCTAAGTTAGTCTTTTGGAGAAAGAGTAGAAGCTTATGTCTCCTGAATGGAATCCATCCTAAAGAGATGGACCAATCATCACTTGAATGAAGGCATCTAGAAAGAAGTGTTCCTTAGAGGCCTACAACCAGAAGTTTGCAAGTTTGTAGAATTGAGAAGACCAGTCAAGCTGCAAGTTGCAGTGGAAGGTGCAAGACTATATGATGAAGTTAAAGCAAGGCTGTCAATGACCCCAGGAAGAGGAGTCTTACCTCCTCCCATGCCAGGGATGGTATACCCACCAAATGCAGTTCCACGGACAGTTCCCTACCCCTACCCCCAGATGCAAATAGTGCCACAATATAATGCACCTAATCCACAGTGGCCACAGACAATGATGCCTCAAATGATGGTTCAACCACAACAACAGTGGTCTCAAACAATTCCTCCAATGGTGACTCAACAATAGTGGAATCCTACCCATTGGAATCAACAACCCCAAGTATCAATAGGAGCTCTGAATCAGAACCAGAATAGAGGACCTCCTAGATCAACCCAACCCCTGTATGCAGTAATTACAGAAGCTTCTCAAAATCCTACTACAAGTACTTCAGGCAGTGAAAATCTGAAGGACTACCTGTCCAATTCTGTGGCAAGTATCAAGAAAGAGCTTATGGTGTTGGAGCTCTACTTCTTTGAACATGCCTATTTGGAGAACGTTCACCCCACACTTAGTTGCACACCAATGTACAATGGGAAACCCTAGACCAGATTCACATCTTTGACATTGCACATAATCACACCTAAACATCCCAAGTAGTGGCATTTAGGCCTTAGGGAGGTTGTATTACATTTGAGACTAGTCAATTGCAATAGAATGAGCCAATGACTATAATCAAATTGAGGGAACATTGTGCCTAGAATTGAGGAAAGAAACCATAATGCATTATGCCAACAAGCTATTTGTGTTCAGACACACAATTAGTTGAAAGGTGAAATTTGTGATTGAGCTTGAATTGCACATTAGGGGACTTGAACTACAATTGATCAAATTGCATGAGAAAGGTAAAAGTCTATTTTGTGGACACATGCAAATTTCACAATTTTCCATTGGAAAGAAGCATTACAATGCTAATCTTATGGCATAATCAATTTGAGAAAGAGGTAAAAAAAGAATCCTAAAGGGTGAAAACAGACTATAGCTGCATCAAAACAAACATACAAGGGGACAATGATCAAATTGTGAAAACAATAGCAAGAAAAGAATGAAGTAAGATCAAGCCACATGAGGGCTAACATAGCATAAGAGCAATAAAAAAGAAAAATGGGCTGAGACAGGAGTCCCCAAGGGAGCTAACTGGGAAAACAAGCAAATATTGAGTCAAGTTCCATAGATCAAGTGAAGCAAACAAAATGGGGCCCAATAACATTTGAGAATAAGAGAAGACCACACCCAAACATAGAAAAATAGAGATCTTGGAACTTCAAAGGGCCTCTCTAGCCACATCATGAGCAATTAGGCCATGTAGGAATGCATGTGCAACTTGTTTAAACTAGCTTGTTCAAATTGTACTTGGTTGGAACAAGTCATAGCATTCACAAGAAACAAACATGAAGATGACTAAGATCAACAACCTTGACCTTGAATGCTCTATGAGCAACATTGCATGGATGAGATCCTAGGGTCAGAATTATTGCAAAAAGGGGGCATATTGTTGATGCCCTCATTGACGAAGGAGAAGACTTCAATATCTTGACTTTATACTCCTTTTGGTAGAGCTTTCAAGTGGGCAAAAAATGTGAAGTTGATTATGTAGTACAACAGATACAATAGACACTCCCAAATGTGAGGTTAATTACAACTTTCAGCTAGGGTAATCTCACTACTCAAGGGAAAGGCAAGGAGCACATTCCCAACTTAGAGGGGATACCTAGTGGGGCAAGAAAGGAAATGCTTAAGGAGTTGCTTTAATCACACAATGGAGAGAGAAAGCCAATTAGCATGATTACTTCCCAAGCCAAAATGCTTAAGAAGTTGCTTTAATCACACAATGGAGAGAGAAAGCCAATTAGCATGATTACTTTCCAAGCCAAAATGCTTAAGGAGTTGTTTTAATCACACAATGGAGAGAGAAAGCCAATTAGCATGATCACTTTCCAAGCCAAAAATCTAGCAAATGTGAGGACAAGGACATGGGATGGACCTCTAAAATCACTACCATCAAGCAACAACAGACTCATAGAAAAAAATAAAGATCCAAAGGTTATGGACAAAAATGTCAATGGAGAGCTAGCATAACACAACGATGGGTTCCAAAGTCCCTCTTGCATGCTCAAGGGTCCTACATAGGTAATCATTGGTTATGGTTACCTAAATAACTTGTAGGACCACCTTCATTGTACCACACAAAATCCCAAATACTCCCTCAACAAGAAGAACCAAACCTAAATGAAGAGCTAGACTAGAAGATCAACCAATGAGGGTAGCATTGCTAATAGGAACCATTGAGGACAAGCAAGCCTTGATTAACCAAGAGACATTCCTAGAGCCTACAACTCAGTAAGAGCAAGAGTCAACACCAATTTGTGAATCTCTTAATAGAAGAGAAAAGGTTGAAAATATAAAACTCTCCAAAACAAGAGGCAACTAAATCATTGCAACCTCACAGCGTTACTCAACATGACCTAGAAAAGTCCCATGAGGAGATGAAAGAGAAAGAGAACATTGATGTGACAAGTGGCCTAATGACCTATATATTGAACCAATTGAGGGCCCAAATTTTCCTAAGTTCACAACTTCACTATCTAAAAGAAAGAAAAGAAAGCAATCAAAACAATAACAATAGCTACAAGTGGCTGTAGAAGCTACAAAAAGGGAGCCCAAGAATAAAAGTGAAAAGTCGATAAACTTGTCACAAAACCATGTCCCACATATGCTTCTCCCAAGAATGGTAAGCCTATGGATACTTCCAAGGGTTCCAAGGATTGCAAGCAACAATTACTTTCAAATATTGCTAACGAAACTAGATCCATACACAATTAAACACACAATGCCCAATCAAGAGTGGGCATGAAGTAATTGCAATTGAATAGGCTAAAGTTTTTTGCATGTATCTACATCCATGCTGACATGGATACATTGCCAAAGGAACATAATGAATATTTACTGTGGAGTAGAAGGAGAAAGAACATCTTAGTGGATACTACATCAAGCTTTTAGATGACATCATGCAACACATTTTAGATGAAGAAGCCAAAGAACATTGCTTAACTTCCACTTTCAATGAAGTACTCTACAAATACAACTTGTTTGATATTGAAAAGTTGAAACAATGAGTTGAGGGACAAAGCTAATTTGAGAAACATTAGTTTAAAAATAAAGTTGGAGGCCAACTTGAAGGGGAGATGAGCCATATGGTAGTCTCAAAGAGATCTAACCTATGTAGTCCCTACTTCCTTTTGTGTACTATTTGGGATATGGACTTTGTTGGACCAAGACTAGAATATCCCCTGCTTGAAAAAATTCTCAAGGAAGAAGAGCTGCAATGGATGAGCTACTGTTGCAAACCCTTGATGAGTAGAGGCTACAATGCTAAGTGGGACTATAATTCTGGGAAATTCTTGATTAACTTGCTCGTTGTCATACTTTTTGTATTATTGCCATGACAATGAGGAATTGGAATGAGTATGAAGGGCATTGTGTCAGTGACTTAGGGAGAAAGGCTAACCAAAGGCAAGTTAAGGCTCCCTAAGCGTGTCTTGATGTAACGAGAGTTTGGGGGGTTGGAGGTGGGACTAGGGGGTTATAGGTTAATCAAAGCCACTAGGTGTACCTAACTTGAGGATTCCTAGGTGTGGTGTAGTGTTTGTGAGTGCATATTTTTCTTCTTCTTTCCTTCTTTTCTTTCTATTGATATACAATGCAGAGTTTTCAGTCTTTGTGAATATGATAAGATCACAAGGATAAGGAGACTGAAGGACATTCAATAGAAAAAATAACCCTAGCCCAACAAAGAGGTATTGATTTGGTAGTTCTTGAAACTTGAAACATGGAATTTTGAAGATTGAAACCTAACCATTGATTAAACTTTGATTGTCCAGGGGGAGACTTATATAGTTGATGAAGTTTAGCTTATCATGGGATTTGGATATTCTCTTTGAAAAGAGAGGGTAGTCGATAGTTATGCTTGTCAAAGCCATCTTGCATATAGAGGATGATTCCTGTAGGTATGGTCTCGAAGCATTATCTTCACTTGTTGGTGCTGTAAGTGGTGGTTCTTTGAGAGGAGTAGTGGTTGTTGCTAGCTTGGGGGGTTTGATCCACTAGTTGTAGTGACAAGTTTTATCTTGCATTCACTTGGTGAGATTTGAGAGCATATACTGTTGATCTACTTTGAACACAAAAAAGGAGCTCAAATGAAAGAATTGCCATTTAGTTGAATTGATTTTGATTCTTGTTATTGTAGCATGATAGTCATTCCTTGTAAGGGTGTATAGGGTTTGACTTGCTTGTTTTTATTTAGACACAATCATTAAAAGCACCCTTTATGTATATACACATTTACGATATATGGTTTCATGTTACTCTAAGATAGTGAAAGCAAATTATAGAATTCAATATTATGCTCTAGTTTAGCACAAGCATCAAGGAGTCATGGCAATTCACTAGCAAGTATAAATATTGTGCAACATCAAGTAGTACAATTCCTTGTCCTAGAGTATTAAAAAGATACTATCTTGGAGCTCAATGTCGGATGTTGATGGTTGATCTTCTTCTTGCTTGCTGATTTAGTGTGATGCTTTGTTGGAAATTAAGTGTTCAATAAGACCAGAGTGATAGAGTCTTCAGTGGATTGAGAGGAGTAAGAAAATGAAAGGTTTTATGACCTTGAAGGTCAATGGCTATGGTTGCCCACAGAGATGACAGTTAGGGTTTCTCAGATTGTGATCAACAGAGAGAGTATTTTGGGGAACCCTCTTGGGTGAGGTTAGCCCACTTGGGGGGCTACTAAAGCCCTATGGTGGCAACACAAATCACACAGTGTGGAGATGATGGCAGTCATACGACCAACAAGGGCATAGTTCAAGACATCGAGGACGAATTTCGACAATGCTGGCTTTTGCAATACTCAATGTTGATGTGTAAAGTGATAGGAATGGTGCATCCTGAGCAGAGGGAAAGATCTCCAGAAGAAATCATGTGGAGATATCGACTCTAGAGAGAGATCTAGGTGTTGCAAGTAGACAGGGTACTACTATCCATGGCAGCCATGAAAGCTCTAGTGAAGGTGAAGGTGAAGCTAGAGTAGGAAATGAAGTCTTGAGCTAATACCAAGCTGGGCAGAAGTAAAAGGGAGTTGGAGAAGCAATATGAGGAGCTGACCATGCTTAGCTAAGCTCTGATACCATGTTAGAATGTTAGAGCATGATAGGAGCTATGGAGGTTGGAAGATGAAGACTAAATTCATGTTGACATAGACAACAAGTAGACAACTCTTACACAAGTGAATTAGGTTCGAAGATGGAAGCTTGGACTCATAAAGACAATCTTGTGTATTGGATTGGCAATGACACTGATTGAAAGAGGAAAGCATCATGATATTGTATTCATCATTATGAAAGTGATAGTCAAGTACAATGCTTTATAGAAGTTGGGTTGTTCCACTCTCCTCACTATGCATATGGGATTCATGACATCTCTTCCTGGAGCATATATCATTTGTCATTTCTCAAAAAAATATGGGGTTAAGATTTAGCCACTTGGTCAAATCTTTACTCCTGTAAGAAAATAAAATTATCTCCTGGAACACTTTATCAAAAGAGTAGACAATATTATGATTGTGTTTTATGTTTGAGATGACACATCTTGGTGCCAATCCTCAGGGTGTAGGAGAGCCATAGAAGCCACAATGATCAGGTGGAGGATGCTCTATATGTATGCTTAACGAGGTGTTGATCATGTGTATGTGTGGTATACTCCCTTTGTTGGAGTTGGGATGGGAAAAATTTGTTAGACTACAAATGAATACAAACACATGATTTAACTAGATTAGTATATAGCCTTTAGATGCTCCTGGCGCTATGAGGCCATGAGGGTGGTTTGGTGAGCATAGGAGTCCCCCAACTAGAGCCCTAGAGCTAGTGCCGAGCCTATTTTTGATCTTGACAGGTGGTGTGTTTGTCGTTGGGAGTTGCTAACAAGTGGTGGTTTTCGAATCTTGGTTAACAGGGACTAGTTGTTTAATGTATGTCAAAGAGCATTGAAATAGATCAATTATTTCTTGATAAACACCATCGCTGAGATTCAATATCAAGAAAGAGATGAAAGGTATAGATGATGAATGGAGATCCTTAGGAGATATTTTCCTAAGCGTAGTAGTCTGATATCCTTGAGAAAGAGAGGTCTTGTTAACCCTACTATTTGAGCCAAGCCCATTAGGGGAAGGGGAAGCTCCAACGTGCCTCTTACCCCAATAAGTTAGCCTACTTTGAGTAGGGGTGTAGTCTCACTGATATCATAGACCCTTGTAGTGAATTCGACCATTGTTATGGTATAACCCATTGTAATACCTATAGGAATGGTAGATTTGCCAGCCTTAGGTTTCCCTCTACCCATTTTTAATGGGTTAGTAGAGGAAGATGCATAACTCCATATTAGTGAGTTTCAAAAATTAATGCTCATTGCTGAATTCAAGACGAAGGACATCTCATGATGTTTTTCAATATGATTCTGAAAAGAAGAGCTGTAATGTGGTATCATGGTTTGGAAGTTGGAAACATAACTATGATAGGTCTATTTTATGTGGCCTTTCAAAGAGAGTTTGCCGTTGAGAGAGGTGGTTAGTATTGGCTATGTGTTCCAAATGTGACACATCAAGAGCCCCATGAGAATGCTTGAGCGTATGCCAAGAAACTGAAAGAGGTGTTTCACAAACTACAAACCTCTATTCCTATTCCATGTGCTACCCAATTGTAGTACTTTTTACATGGATTAGACTTCAATATCCAAGTGCAATTGAGTAGTATTACTCCATAAACATTGCTATTACACGAGTAGAGGAGGTAGAGTCATGCTTACAAGTGGCCTATGCATCTAGGGCTAACCTAAATTTGATTTTAGGTGTTGAAAATAATTTGGCATTGATTAGTGGAAGTCAATGTGTGACTAGTACACCTATGACCAATTCGAATGGAAGAGGAAGCATAATGCATAATGTGTCCATGTTATTAGCTTCTCCTAATGCTGCTATGCCAATGGCTAGCCAAATGGTTTCACTAAATAATGGAAGCCAAATGATGCACCTTAATGTCATGCCAAGTAATCAATGATTCATTCCTAATCAGGTGGTTAGACCGGCTGATTGGCAAGAGGATGATTAGAGTTATGAGTCTAGTGCACCAAATGTTCTTGGAGAAGTCAAGGACATGATGAAGCATTATACTGATATGATAATGAAACAATATAGACAAATAGCTGTAGACGTTAATTTCCTAAAGAAGTAGCAAAACTTGATAGAAAGTCAATGTCTTGAAGAGGTTGGCCCATCAAGATTTAGTTGTAAGTGGTGTGGTGGTTATGACTTTTCAAGAAACTACCCTAATGTCAAATGTGACATATGTGAAAAGTCTGGCCATCTAGCTAATACTTGTGTTGGAGTAGGATGAGCTCTCTTCAACAATGGAGTAAGCAACTAGGTCCGATTAATCATCGAGTACAAGGGAATAACCTTTAGCAGTATGAGGGACCAAAGCAAATATTGTAGAGAGGAAAATCTATCATAGAAGAGTTTCCTAGTAGTAGTGGTGTTAGCCTTATCAAAGCTATACATGTCAACACCACTGAGACTTCCAATTTGCAAGCCATTATAAGAGGACAAAAGGTTAAAGAAGGTGATAAGGATAATGTAAAACTTGTGGAGGCAAACCCTAAACAGGATGATAAGGACGCAAGTCCTTAACCTTGATGTGAAAGCTAGTCCTCTAAAAGCTATTGATGGCAAAGCTAACTCCAATAAGGCATTGCCAAAGAAGAAGGTAAAAGCTAAGAAAGAGGGACCTAAGCATGTTCAATGAGACCGAGAGAAATAATGGTTTGGTGGGAGGAGAGAACCATTGCTAATTATCATGAATTTGACTTAGCCAATTCTCTTTGTGAGGTAATGTGAATCTCTTGAAGCTGATCACGTTATCTCTAGGAGTGCATAAAGAGTTTAAGAAGATCCTTTGCATTGGGTATATCGTCGAACCCTTGGGAATAGCCTGTGTGGGAGATGACTGGTTTGAACATGCTGAAAAGCATTGCCTAAGGGTGGTAGCATATGTTGATGGCATATTAGCGGATCATGCCATTGTGGATATGGGATCCTTTGTCAACATTATGAGTTTAGAATTGAGGAAAGGCTAGGATTGGAAAGCCAAAAGGGTGCCTCCACAAATTCCCTGGATGGCTGATGACAATCTAAGACAACTGAAAGGTTATATTACCAAATTCCATGTGACAATTGTTAATGTGAAATGCATTTTAGACTTAAGGGTTCTTAGGTTTTTAGGGCGGCCAAGCTATCAAGTATTATTAGGAAGGCCATGGATCTTGCAATCTGATTGTCAAGTTGATATACCCACTAGTCGTTTGATTTTTAGCAGAGGTGCCAGATTGATAATAGCTAATGTATATCTTGAATCTCCTCAAAGCAAGAGAGTATCCTTATCTTCAACAAAATTAAATGCATTAGAGGATCCCTTTGAC
Source organism: Lygodium microphyllum (assembly GCF_053477565.2). NCBI lineage: Eukaryota > Viridiplantae > Streptophyta > Polypodiopsida > Schizaeales > Lygodiaceae > Lygodium > Lygodium microphyllum. The sequence goes on from NC_141143.1 coordinate 161,887,013, forward strand.
AGTGAGACTTTGTCATGATGAATCAAGAGAGGGGTTCACTATAGAAGATGTCTACTAGGTGACTCTAAATGAGCCAATATAGAAGCTCAAGATAGAATCAAAGAGTTGGATGTGATTGTTGGTACATTGAATGAGCCATGACAGATTAAATTGGGATCTGTGCTTAGTCTGGAAGAGAGGAAGGACTATGTGTCCTTGATTCAAGAAATTTATGATATTTTTACCTAGAGCTATTATGAGTTGAGGGGTATTCCTCCTAGTTTGGTAGTGCATACTGTTCCCTTGAAGGAAGGTAGCCATCCTATTTGGCAAAAAGTGAGGCGTATGCCTTTTGAGCTAAGGGACGGACTATTTAAGGAGTTACAAAAATTGCGTAAGGCTGGCCTGATATTTTCTGTACAACACACAAACTAGTGTTCTCACCAATAGTTATTAAGAAAAAGAAAAATAATCAAATGTGGCTCTACATAGATTTTTAGGAGCTCAATAAACATGCGATCAAATATTACTATATGCTGCCATTTATTGATCAGATTCTAGATCAGTTATAGTGGGTAGGGATATCTATTCATATATGGACTGCTTTGCTAGTTATAACCAAATGGCTATCGCAGAAGAGGAAGATAAATTGAAAACGACAATCATCATTGTATTTGGCACCTTTGCTATCACATTATGGCTTTTGGATTATGCAATGCATCGAGTCTTGGCAACATACGATTGATAAAAATTTTGGTAATATTTTCCCAAAGGAGCTGAAGGTCTTCATTGATGACCTGGGGGTAGCCACCATAAGGAAGACATAGCGGATTATTTTGAGAAAATGTTTTGAGCGGTGCAACAATTCTACATTGCTCTCAATCCAAGGAAATGCATCTTTGGAGTGCCTTATGGATTGTTGTTGGGCCATGTGGTTAGCTTGGTTGGTGTTGCAACCAATCCTGAAAAGATAAAGATTATCATCGTTATGAGTCCACCATGTACTTCTAAAGAAGTGCATAGCTTTCTATTGTCAATCCGATATTATCAACAATTTATTAATACACTAGTTGAGAGGACATTACCATTGATGAATCTATCATCCTTTAACTATTTGTTTGTTTGGAGTGATCCATGTCAAGTATCATTAGAGGATGTGAAGTAGGAATTGGAAAAAGCACCAGTCCTAAAAGCACCTAAAAGGGGTGATATATTTTATATATTGTCAATGGCTACAATGTAGAGTATCAACTATTGTTTAGCCCAAATTTGGGAAGAGAAGTGGTACCATCCGATTTCATTTGCGACTCCACACATCAGGGGTGTCTAAGATTAGTTATACCTACATGGAAAAATTGTACCTTGGGATGGTCTTTACAATGGAAAAATTTAGGCACTACATCTTGTATAGAAACACAGCATTTTATACGAAGGGAGAGGGGCTAAGGCTATTGTTGAATAAGTTGTAGATGCCTAACCACCAAGCAAAGTGGCTGATCACTTTGTAGAAGTTTGACTATGAAATTAGGAGTATGCCACCGAAAGTTGTAGTGCATTGTTGAATGTCTTGTGGATTTTGGGGAGCCAAAGGAAGTCTTGGTTGAAGGTAGTGACCTTGAGGGTTAATTCAAAATTAATAGGCCATGCTGCCATAACACACTATCTATCCATAGGAGAGGTTGGTACCGCTTTGTCGAAGGGGATGAAAAGAGGAAAATTAGTTAGTAAGCCTTGAAATTTGCCTTGATTTCAGGAACACTATATTGGATGATGTTTATCATCGATGTGTCATGCTTGGTGAGGTTCTATTTATCTTGGAAGAGTATTACGACTCTGCTTGTGGAGGGCACTTTACTGGATGGTTGACTCCATAGAAAGCTGTGAGAGCTAGATATTGGTGGTTGTCCATTTTCTAGGATGCATTTGCATATGTTAAGAGATATGATACATGTTAGAGACATGACAATAAGGAGAATAGAAAGCACCCACTGACTCCTATCATGGCTATACTACCATTTCAAAAGTGGGGTATTGCTTTCGTTGGACCTATACATCCTTTGTCAACTACACAAAAGTGTTTATTTAATTGTGGCAACATACTATTTCATGAAGTGGTCTGAAGTCCATGCTATGATGAAGGATAATGCCAAGGAAACAACTAAATCTATTTTGGAACAAAGTATTTGTCATTTTGATCCACCTAAGGAGCTTTTGTTTGATTGTGGCACACATTTTTTGAATTAAATGATTGAGGCTTTGATGGAAGCACTGAATATTAAACATAAAAAGGCCACGTATTATAACCCCCAAGCTAATCAGTAAGTAGAGAGTTCTAATAAGCAGCTTGTGGGGATTTTATCCAAGACTATATCCAAAGGTAAGCATGATTAGGATAAGAAGTTGTATGTGGTTGTTTGGGCTTACAATACAACATTCAAAAGAGATACATGCCACAACCCTTTTAAATTAGTATATGGAGAAGAGAGTGTTTTACCTTTGGATATTGATATGCCTATAGTAAGGTTTGCTCTAAACCATTCTTTGGGTGAAGAAGAAGCATTACAAGAAAGGCTCACTTTCCTTACATATCTCGACGAGGTTTGGTTGCAAGCCTTGTTATATCAGGAAGTAGGGAAGAAGCAAATGAAAGTGCTTCATGACCTTCGAGGAGCTAAGAAGTATAAATTTTCTAAGGGTCAATTGGTCCTATATTATAATGCTTGTTATGAGCTCCTCCCAAGCAAATTTGGAACCCAATTGGGATGGTTCTTATAAGATTGTCCATATAGAAAATAATGGCTCTATAACTCTTTTAGCAAATTCGAAGGGGATACAATTCAAAAATAAAGTAAACTTCAATAAACTAAAGCCGTATTATGTGTAGGAGTTGATGTTGGACTTGGTGCCTTTGTAGATCCTTCAGGATCTAGCTTAAACTTGCAGAGAATACCAAGACTGTTGGATGGGGAAAGTCATTCCTTACCTTGAGCATCCATATTTAGAGCAGCATTACCACCAAGGCAAAGTGATCTAATGGAGTAAGGGTTATCACATTATTGAGTGGCAAGATGGCTCTTTCACGTGGGATATTAAGGTCTATTGCCATCATTGTCATCAGGTTCTTACTAGCATACCTATTGAGTTCAATGAGGAAGGAGGGATTGTACCTATCTTACACCCCCTCTCTCAATTAGACTTTGATTACCATAAGTATGAGTAGGTTGATCATTATGGTGGTAGGTTATATCAATGAAGCTATGGTTTATACATTATATTTTGATGGAGCTTCTTGAGGACTTGCTATGCATGCGAGTATAAGGGTTGTCATAAAAGACCCTCTATCACTCGTCGAGTGGTACTTTTAAAAATGGAAGTGTATTTAGGCACTGATTTTATGAATAATGTCAGAATATAAGGCCTTGATCATGGGGTTTAATCTAGCTAGATATAGTGGTATTTGCTGATTATTTGGTGAAAGGCAACTCATAGTTAGTGATGATCAACCAATTGAATGGGACCTAAGTGTGAGGGATCCCATTCCAAGGATGTATAATTGTGCAACCTTGGACATCCTTGAGATCTTTGGAGGCAGTGATGTGGCAGCTGATTCCTCGATAATGGAATTGCTTTGCAGACTCCCTGACTAATTATACATTTTTTGAAGATGTCTTCCTTAGCTGTGGTCCTGAGGGGCTTTTACAATTGCCCTCTTGATGTTAGTCTAGGGCTAGTGTGGGATTGCTAGTATGGGTTATGAGCCAAGTAGCAATTGACTATCTTTCTATTCTATTCTAGATGCATTGGATCGTTCAATGGCATATTTGTCAGACACCCCTTGCCATTTATGTAAGGGGGTTAGCTAATAATTTGATGCATTTAGTGTAGGGCTTGAATGGCCATCCCCTTGGTCTAGTTTTATGCTTCGATAGGATTAATGTGGGGACTAAGGGTTTGCTTTCAGCAGAGCATGTTACTAAATGGTGTGCTTTATGGTTATATTTTATTAAGTCAAGAGGGTCATTTATTTTGTAGTGAAAGGGTTTATCTCATTAGGCCAAGAGGCCCATTTGTTTGTTTAGTACTAGTGTAATTAATGGCTTTTTTTAATGCTGCATTAAATATATTTGATAGAGCACCTAGAGGGAGCCTCTTGTTGAATAGAAGCTTCTTATGGCCAAGTTCAAGTGATATCCTTTCTTTACAAGTTCTTTTCCTTTATGTTGTATATGGGGTATTTTTTCTTTTGTTGGGGATTGGCATTCAAAACATGAAGTCCAAGGGTTAGGTTAGGTGTATCTAGGGAGGTTTGAGCAGTTGTCTGCCTCTTGTAAAGACATTGTCAGGCACTCTAAGAACTATTTTGAGGGTAGTCCTAGTAACCTTTTCCTAATAGACAACTAGGCAGTTGTTTCTAGGAATCCATATTAGTTGTGAGGCAACTACTAGGAAAGCTTGGAAAAAGAGAGAGAAAAAAATGAATATATTTGAAATATATAAGATACGGAGGTGTGTAAAAAGGGGTTCTGATCCCTAAAATAAGAAAATAAAGAAAGAAAAATTCCAAGAGCAGATGTTCATTGCCTTCTTGTGAAGGCCTAGTAGGTCCTTGGGGATGAGTCAGGACCTGGGGCCAATGCCTTGTCTTTCGGGGGATGGCATTTAGCTAAAAGATAAATAAGAATGGTTGGAGCAAAAACAAAAGTGAGCAAAAGAAAAAGGATTTCGTGTCACCTTGTGAGAGTTTCGTAGGTTCTTGGGTATCGAGATTAGACTTGAGGTTGATGCGCTATTTTCCTTGGGTCACAATATGCTCAGCTCCCTCCTTTTTACACTCCTAAATATAAGGTATTGAAGAAAAAGAATGTGGTAAAATGGAAAAATGTACGATTTTCAATAGATTAGGCTATAGAAGTTCTCATCTAGTAGGAGTTCCTAGTCTAGTTGTCCTAGGTTAGGTAGGCAGGTTAGATCGCCACTTAGGGTGACTTCTTTGATAGTTCTTTTTGCCGCTCTGTGTTGGAGTAGTTGGTTAGCAACTAGCTCTAGATCTTTATCAGACTATGCTTCGCCTATCCCTTATGGAGTTTATGCCTTGAGATTGTCAAGGGGTAGGATGAGAGCTGTGTTTTATTCTCTATTATGTATTTTTATTTGTAGTAGCTTGATGCTCTTTATGGTTTCTATATGTGTAGATCAGTTTGTGGATTCAATGAGCTAAGTTGCTCTATTCTGTTGTTGCCAATGAGAGCTGAATTTAAAGCACAAAAGTGGCACGGGAGCCGTAAAAGAGGCATTTTTGGTGAAAAATGTGTCGATCACAGAGATAAAGGAGCTTGAGTTTTCCTAGATGAATTTTAATGCTAGGAATTCAATGCAAGTGTCCATTCGTTGATCAGAGTCGATTTGACCCCCAATTTAATAGCCACAAGGTGGCATTATGAAACAATTACCTAATCCAAAAGTTGAAAAGCAAGTGACGGAGACCAAAGTAATAGATTTTGATGCTAAGAAGCCACCTCAGTCGATCACAAATTCGAGGTTGTTTGCCTCTTCGTTTGGTTCAAAACTACTTGCGGGACAGTGTGAACATGTGCATGAGTAAACTATACTTTTTGCAAATTGTAAGTTAATTGAGTTTAAAAGAAGCTAAGCATGAAACATCACAAAGGAGGGGGGGCATTTTTTAATTGAACTCAAATTTGATAAAATTTTGATTTTTGTGCCGAATCTCCACATAGCTTTCCCCTCCTAGGGTTGAGATGTTGCAATTCTTTGCTCTGCATCACTCCAGACCATGCGAGATTTGATGCATTGAATGAAAATATAGAAATTCAGTCTTTCTCTCTTGCCATACACGCTATTCATATGGGCTGAGAGGATGAGGGACAATGGGTGCCAGTTTGTGATATGAGATGTGAGGCATGGGATAAGGAAGCACAAAAGGAGGCATTAGTGACAATAAAAAAGTGTCAGCGGCTTCTCGTTTTCGAAATATGATGCATGTGTATGCAGATTATAGAGTAAGCGATCTTTTATTGAATTTTATTATAAATATTTTATTCTTGCTATGAAAAATGATTGGAAGTGGTTGAATATGCTTGAATATGTTTAAAATTATAGAGTAATAAGTAATTTGCAACAATTCTTATAATGGAAATCAAACTTGTAAAACCCACAATGCGGATTTAATAAGAAAATGATAATTTCATAAATTTTTATGGTTTGAATGGCGTACTTATGGAGTAATATTCAATATAATACTAAATCACAATCCACGTAAGCTTCATAAATATGAAAATAAAAAATTAGTAATTAATATTATAATAAATGATAAAAAATAATTAAAAATAGATTTTTTGATGGAAAAGATTAGTTTAAGGATTAGAAAAAAATACTAAACATTAGGAAAAGGTTCGTGAGTATATAATCGCTATAAAGCATGAGGTTTGTCTAGGTCTACATCCATTTGTATATTAAAGTGGTTGTCTATAGGGTGCTTTTATGGAAAAAATATTGTAAAACATAAAAAACACCCTACATAATAAATGAACGCATAAAGAAACTGAAACGTCAAGAATTTTACATAGAAATATAAGTACTTGTGCATTGAAATGAAGCATATAAGATTTGTTTAATATTTTTAAAGGGACACACAGATTAGTTCGATATTATTTCTAAGTAACAAAATAATACGTCAGAAATAAAATCATTGAAAGAATGTTTTTCACACTACACATTGATTGATTTGTGGTTACTTTGTTTGAGCGTTGTATGGCATTACACCTTGCATTTGCATTCTTATACATGGTATCAAGAAAAAGAAAGTCACTTGGATGCATTGCAATTGGTTGTTAAAACTATTGGCCAATGATGAGAGTGTGAGGATCCCTAAGCTATAGGATAGTACGGTTTTCTTTGGGGACTCTTATGTGAGAAAACAAAATTATCTCCTGAAATGCTTTATCAAAAGAGTGGACAATGTTACGATTGTGTTTTATGTTTGAGAGGGCGCATCCTTGGGCCAATCCCCAAGGTTTAGGGGAGTCGTAGGAGCGACAATGATTAGTTGGGGGGTGCTCTATATGTATGTGTAATGGGATGTGGATCACCTGTATGTGTGGTATACTCCCTATGTTGGAGTCGAGATGGGAAAAAATTGTTGGACTACAAATCAATACAAACATATGATTTAGCTAGATCGCTGTATAACCTCTAGACACTCCTGGGTCACGGCCATGAGGGTGATTTGGTGAGCATAGGAGGCCCTCGGCTAGAGCCTTAGAGCCAATGTCGGGCCCGTTTTTGGTCTCAATAGTGATTGTGCCATTTGTACCTAAAAGTAGAGTTGATTAATGAATATCCTAGCCCTATCTCTTTGTAAGATTATTACACACACCCATAGTTAGATAGGGGGAGGTAGAAACCTTAATGATCCTTCATTTGAAAGGATTAATTTAAGACAAAGGATACTAAATGAGAGCTACAAACAAGGTAATCTTAAAAAGCGATAGTGATGTGACACAAGTAGAAAACTCAATCATATCAAATGTAGAATGCAAAACAACATCACATTCAATAAGTAATGGGTAATTCACTAACATGGGCAAGTATCTTTACCCAAAGCATTGGTTTAGGCCAAGAAATAATGTCAAGTATTTGGTTAGGAAAGCCCAAGAATAACTAGAAAAAAGCTACAAAGATACACATTACTTCTTGGGTTAGGAAAACCCAAAAAATACTAGAAGAAAAAGTTTAGCATATGATTTTCTTCAATCTTTGTTTCTTTGAGAAGCAACACCCATTTCTTATTAAGAGAAAAAAGAGGAAACATGACCTCACAAAAGATACTACTACATATTCAAGAGGTTCAAGCATAACACATATCAAGACATAGGTATAGTATGATTGCAGAGCTAGCTTCAACTAATGTGATGATATCCTTAGGCCTAGTGTTAAAAGAGCTAGCATTGATCAAAGGAAGTTGTGAAGAAGTAATAATATAGAAGGAGAGGTGCTCTTTTTTTAAGGATGGCTACTAAAATGGAGAGTAAAAAGCAAATGCAACACCAAAATCGATGGATGACAAAATGTCAAGAAGAGAACTAGAGAGAGAGATTGCAGAAGAGAGAGAAAGAGAGTGATGAGGAGAGAGAAAGGTAGGAAAGAGAAAGAAGTCATAGAAGCTGTGAGTAAGGAGAGAGGAGAAAAGGACAGTAATTGTATTAATGTGTCAAAAAGATAATAGGAAAAATTACATGTCCTCTCCTTTTATACCAATGTCAGTGTGACATGGCAATACACACTAAATCCCTATTCTTCCCAGCTTCTTACAATCCATCCCATCCCAAAGGTTTTTGCCCTAAAAAACAAACTATAAAGACTGGAAAAGAATGGATAGAATAGAGTACTACTCTGGTACAAGGGCTACAAAAATAGGAAGAACACTAATTTGTACTAAGTAATGGATGGGATTGGAAGTGGAAAAGTGAATAGACCATATGGACATCCATTTGAAATGAGAAAACTGAAAACTAAACTACCATAACTCCAAGAAAAGACACTTGCAAACAATAGGCAGCTTGCTGTCTATTATAGAACATGCTATAGTAAAATTGAGATATCTTGTGATGGGCACATCAGAATCAAGTGTGTTATGAGTAAAAATAAATCTCATCTAATATACTTGCAACCCATATATGTATTCCTCTTCTCTAAAAGATGAAGATTTTGAACCCCAATATGGATGTTGGCCTAATAAAGGTGCAAAATCTTGCTCAGAACCTCCTCGATCAAAAGGTATACCATCATAATAATGATCAAGAGGAGAAGGTTTGTCATCAAACTCATAATCTTGACCACCCAGGTCAAATGGGTAGGAAGAAAGATCCCCATAATCATCACCATAAGCATATCCATCTTCCATCATATTATAACCATCATGAATCTCATGTACATCCTCATTATCAGCATACCAATCATCAAAATCATTATCCAAGTTGTCATACCCATGATCATATGCGTCCAACTCCTCTTCTAGTTGATGTAGTTCTTGATTGAGTGTGAACTGATGCATACCTCAACTAATCCATCATAAGCATGATCAAGAACTGTAAAGTCTTCATTTTTAGCATGCGCATATTCCTCCTCAAATGGTCCAAAAGGCTGATCACTTACCAAGTGATCTTCATATACATTGGCTTCAACTACAGCATCAACTTGTTGATCAGCTTGGTCTTCTTCATATGGTTGACCTTCATGATCTTCATCTTGGTCATTAACTATAAGGTGCCCGTCCCATCGGTTGTCCAAGCATGCTTTTAGCGGTCTATCAAGAAACGAATCTAAGCGTCGCTACCTGGCACTTCCCATGGAATGTTTTGAGTTTTGTCACTTAGGGTTTCCTGAATCCGCCTTGCAACGGAACGTTCCCACTAAGATCGACATGAAATTTGGGCTCCTAGTGGCCAAGGTCTCCTATTAGCATTCTAGCGTCGGGTCCTGGACATCCTACTTTACACAAAGATATCCAAGTCAAAGCAAACCCATGCCGCACTTGGTTCAAAATGAGAGGGATGCGCCGCTCAACCCCTCTCCCCGTAGGGTATAGTCCCATTCCAGTCCCCTAAAATGGCATGAATCGGGTTCTAACCTAACAATACCTAAAGGTCAAATGACGGTAAAATCTTGTGAGAAGCCTCCCAATTCTCTGGGACCACCCTGCCATAGGACATACCTGTTGGGGGTTCCACCCACCCGCTTCCCTTAATAGCTTTAGTTTTCTAATTAGGTCCTACCACATTTATGTGTGACACTTAAAGTTAGCTTCATTAATTATGCCTTTAAGGAAACAGGGTTTGTTCGCATAACTTATAGCACAGACATGAAAACAAAGCAAAAAGAAATCTATTGACAAACAAGTTCAAATAAGTTCCTCAACTTATCTTCAAGTCAATCTTTGTCTCCCGCCCATACAGGAGAAATTATGTATCCCTTCTGTCCAATAGAAGTATCTCTTTTGCACTGCAGAAGTAACTCGTCCAATTCACATGGCACCACAAACTCAATCCTTTATCTAGAATAGGATCTCCCAACATGCCCAGATGTTGGGGGCCACGGAGGTCTTCAATTCCATTCTAGCAAGGGGTGTCTAGAGCTCCACCCAGACCCAGCTGTCTAGGAGCGAAACATCATTCCCGTGGTTGGCCTTTTCACCACTCAACCTTTGGCCCATGAATCGAGCAGTGCCCTCTTTGGGTTAATCCGGGTGCGATTATGAAGTTGATCCACCCGTGCAAAATATCCTTCCTTAATTAAAGCCTTTAAGAATCAAGCACAAACAAGGCATTCAACCCTAATATCATTTTTTAGGAAAACATTCCTTTATCCCCATGGCAACTTGTCATCACAGACCCTTGCCATGCATTTACCATAAATCACAAGCACTTGGAACAATCATCCAAACAACAACTAACAACCAGTCAAATGTAAAAGCATTTAGGGTGTTTTTTGATCACCAACAAAACCAATTGCATTCTTTCCAAACAATGCAAGAATAGACAATATAATATTTCCATCGTATATTTGCTCTCCCCCTTGGGATCTAAGAGCAATACTATGCAAAAAATGTTTCTTAACACTTCCTTCCTTTGGCTAGGGAATATGTTAAGGGTTCAAACACTATTCATGATGTAAGTTCTATAGGTCACTTACCTTGATTGATAACCCAACCCTGAATTTGGATTGGCAAAAGTCATCGTTATTCGACGGATCTCAAGACATCTTAGTTTTAACCCTTATGATTAATTTCTTGTACTAGCTCTTAGTCAAGTCATGAGGCAAATAGGAAATTATCCTCATATATCAAAATATGTTATAGGCACAACGTGTAAATACTTGATAAGATAAGTGCGAGATTATCTCAAGTAATTAGACTCCAACAGGCTTTGCCTTGAGCTAGAATCTAGTTCTTCTTAATATTTGGGCTCTTAGGCTAAGTACTTTTGAAGTATCTAAACTAGTACTTTCTATTCATGATTCTTAATGTCATATTCTTTTAGTAATTATGCTATTTATAAACCTTGACTATGCTTTAATCTAGCACTTGTATGCAAAATCTTTTAATGTCGTTCTTTCAATGACTATATCCTTCATAACCCTTGACTAATTCTTCCTTGTAATTGCTCTATCAACGAATAAGCCATATGCAACTAGATGCAATTAACTTTCCTTGATATATGCACTTCGCAAGCTCCATCTTATGAATATGTGAGATAAAATGATCTATACTCATGCATCATAGTATGGGCCTAACGTATCTCATACGAGAATCAAAACAAGCATATCAATTTGGAAATACATTACTTACGATTGGTATCGAAACTGGATGGACAATGATGCCTTTGTCCAAAGCTTCATTGTTGGTTGTGGGATTGCCATCTACACGCAACATTCTTCACTTGGAGGCCATCGTCCACAAGTAGACTCAAGGGATTAACAAGGTGAAATAGATTCAAGATGGGAGAGTGTAGGAGAAGATGGCTAAGTTGAGGATCAAGATAGAGGGAATTGTGCAGCCTCTTGGGGTAACTCTTCTCTCTCTCTCTCTCTCTCTCTCTCTCTCTCTCTCTCTCTCTCAAGCTCTCTCTCACAATCTCTTGGAGGGAGATCCTTCTCTCTACCTCTCTCTCACAGCCTCTCGGGGTCTCCTAATGCTCTCCTTATGCCTCCCCGTGCCTCATATTTATAGTGAAATAGAGAAGAGGGCTTGTGGGCTGAGAAGTGGAGCTCTGTATGGAGGGGGAGGGGGGAAAGATTAGTGATTTGATGCTCAGATCATAAATTTGATGGTTCCATTGGCTCCAAAAGGGGGGTAAAACTCCAAGACACTTGCTTAGTAAGCTCTTAGCTCACTCCTTTTCTCAGTTTGAAGTGCTGTCTAACTGCATGTAGATTGTGATCACGGCGCGCACGATTTTGCAAATCCTCTCTTTATTTTTTTCCTTTTTTATAAAATCTCCAAACTAACTAAAACATTACTTGTCTTTTTTTTAAAATGACATCTAGTTCTAAAAATATCTATATATATTTTTAGGATAATATCTAAAATATACTAGTTATGCCCAAAATCTATTATTTTTTTATCATCCAAACTATACACATTAATACTTGTGATTAATATAGCTCATAAGTCTCATTTACGTTGTAGCTTCTGTGAAGGGTGGCTACGGTCCTTGTCGATCCAAGAAAAATATTAAATTTACGACTCTCGTTTTTTATAAATAAAATATTTTAATTAAATAAAAATTATTAGTTATTAATGCTAGTTAGTTTTTACCTTAGTTAGTCTTTAGTTAGTAACCTTACTAACTTATTAATTGACTAACTAACTTTTGAACTAACCAACTAACTTTTAATTGCATGGAAATATTAGATCCTCCTCCCCTTAGAGAAATCGAGATGTCCTCATCTCGAGAGAAACCAGGGGTATCATTATGGAATATGTGGGTTATGGGCCCACCATGCTTTTCTGCGCTACTCTTAATGTTTCAAGTAGTGCAACTTATATTATTCCAATTAACCATAGGTACAAGAGTAGGATTTATTCTCAATTGTGTTACATGTCGACTAATCTTCTAGGATTTTTAGTCATCCTGATAAGATGTAGTGGGTTCTAGGTCTTCGTCTTCATCTGATTCCTCTATATATCCATAGATTACACCTGTGTAGCTTTGTTTTCTTGGAGGCTCAATGTCTTCTGGACTTAGATCAGGGCAGTCTACTTGGATGTGTCCTAGCTCATGACAATGGAAGCATTGATGGTAGGGACATCTCCTAGGGATGTGCCCTATCTCTCCGCACGTGTGGCATCTCTTACCTTGATCTTGCGAGTCATTTTTGCTATAATTGCCCGATTTAAGATTTTGGAAGATTGGATTTGCTCGGAGTAATACATCTTGTAAGTCCATTGGATGCATCGCTTCAAGACGATGGTTTAGAGGAGTATTTAGGCCATGGCAAAACTTGGATACTTGCTGTGCAATATCCATAGGTTGCACATATTTTAGTAAGGTTACAAACTTTGAGTAGTAAGCTTCCAGGGTTAACTCCAGCTGCTTGAGCTTGAAGAATTTATTCATCTTCAAGGTTTGGTAGGTTGGAGGAAGGTATCGTCCACGTACAACATCTTTCAGCTGAGCCCAAGTGACAATGGCTTCAGAAACACCTTAATCCTTGCACCATTGCTTCCACCATAACCGAGCATGGCCAACTAGCTTAAGTTTGGATATCATTTCTTGATTGGTAGAAGAAATTACCGAAGTAGAGAAATAATCACCCATTGACTCAATCCGTATCTTTGCCTCAGCTGCGACGCCTATTCCTTCTCCATTCAACTCGGGTGCCTTAATTTGCTTGAGAAGAAATTTCTTTTCTTGCAAGTTAGCATTTATGGGTGCAGGAGGTGCCTAACAATCAAGCCATACCACTTAGATTATTTCATTTAGGATATGCCTATGAACCATACATTAATCAATCATGCATCATTACAAAGTTTCGCTCTCATACCAATTGTAAGGTGCCTACCCCATCGGTTGTCCAGGCATGCTTTTAGCGGTCTATCGAGAAACGAATCTAAGCGTCGCTGCCCTACACTTCCCATGGAATGTTTCGAGTTTTTTCGCTTAGGGTTTCTCGAATTTGCCTCGCAACGGAATGTTCCCACTAGGATTGACCTGAAATTTGGGCTCCTAGTGGCCACGTTCTCATATCAACATTCTAGTGTCGGATCCTGGACATCCTACTTTATGTAGAGATATCCAAGCTGAAGCAGACCCATGCCGCACTTGGTTCAAAGAGAATGGGAAATGAGAGGGATGCGCCGCTCAACCTCTCTTCCCGTAAAGGGCATAGTCCCATTCCGATCCCCTAAAATGACATGAATCGGGTTCTAACCTAACAATACCTAAAGGTTGAATGACGGTAAAATCTTGTGAGAAGCCTCCCAATTCTCTGTGACCACCCTGTCGTAGGACAGACCCGTCGGGGGTTCCGCCCACCCACTTCCCTTAATAGCTTTAGTTTTCTAATTAGGTCCTACAACATTTATGTGTGACACTTAAATTCAGCTTCATTAATTAAGCCTTTAAGGAAACAGGGTTCGTTCACATAACTTATAGCACAGATATGAAAACAGAGCAAAAAGCAATCTATTGACAAAAAAGTTCAAACAAGTTCCTTAACTTATCTTCAAGTTAATCTTTGTCTCCCACCCATACAAGAGAAATTATGTATCCCTTCTGTCCAATAGAAGTATCTCTTCTGCACTGTAGAAGTAACTAGTCCAATTCACCTGGCACCACAAACTCAATCCTTTATATAGAATAGGATCTCCCAACATGCCCGGATGTTGGGGGCCACGGAGGTCTTCAACTCCATTCTAGACCTAGCAAGGGATATCTAGAGCTCCACCTGACCTGCAAGCTGTCTAGGAGCAAAACATCATTCCCGTGGTTGGCCTTTTCACCATTTGACCTTTGGCCCATGAATCGAGCAGTGCCCTCTTTGGGTTAATCTGCGGTGCGATCATGGAGGTGATCTACCCATGCAAAATATCCTTCCTTAATTAAACCCTTTAAGAATCAAACACAAACAAGGCATTCAACCCTAATATCATTTTCTAGGAAAACATTCCTTTATCCCCATGGCAACTTGTCATCACAAACCCTTGCTATGCATTTACCATAACTTGGAATAATTATCCAAACAACAACTAACAACCAGTTGAATGTAAAAGCATTTAGGATGTTAATCGATCAACCAACAAAACCAATTGCATTCTTTCCAAACAATGCAAGAATAGACGATATAACATTTCCATTGTATATTTGCTCTCCCCCTTGGGATCTGAGAGCAATACTATGCAAAAAATGTTTCTTAACACTTCCTTCCTTCAGCTAGGGAATATGTTAAGGGTTCAAACACTATTCATGATGTAAGTTCTATAGGTCACTTACCTTGATTGATAACCCAACCCTGAATTTGGATTGGCAAAAGTCATCGTTATCCGATGGATCTCAAGACATCTTAGTTTTAACCCTTATGATTAATTTCTTGTACTAGCTCTTAGTCAAGTCATGAGGCAAATAGGAAATTATCCTCATATATCAAAATATGTTATAGGCACAACATGTAAATACTTGATAAGATAACTGCGAGATTATCTCAAGTAATTAGACTCCAATAGGCTTTGCCTTGAGCTAGAATCTAGTTCTTCTTACTATTTAGGCTCTTAGGATAAGTACTTTTGAAGTATCTAAACTAGTAATTTCTATTCATGATTCTTAATGTCATATTCTTTTAGCAATTATGCTATTTATAACCCTTGACTATGCTTTAACCTAGCACTTGTATGCACAATCTTTTAATGTCATTCTTTCAATGACTATATCCTTCATAACCCTTGACTAATTCTTCCTTGTAATTGCTCTATCAACGAATAAGCCATATGCAACTAGGTGCAATTAGCTTTCCTTGATATATGCACTTTGCAAGCTCCATCTTACGAATATGTGAGATGAAATGATCTATACTTGTGCATCATAGTATGGGCCTAATATATCTCATACGAGAATCAAAACAAGCATCTATCAATTTGGAAATACATTAATTACGACCCGTACCGCAACTGGATTGACAATGATGGCATCGCCCAAAGCTTCATTGCTAGTTGTGGGATTGCCATCCGTACGCAACATTCTTCGCTTGGAGGCCATCATCCAAAAGTAGACTCAAGGTATTAAGAAGGCGGAATAGATTCGAGATGGGAGAGTGTAGGAGAAGATGGCTAAGTTGAGGATCGAGACAGAGGGAATTGTGCAGCCTCTCGAGGTAGCTCTTCTCTCTCTCTCTCTCTCTCTCTCTCTCAAGCTCTCTCTCACAATCTCTTGGAGGGATATCCTTCTCTCTACTTCTCTCACAGCCTCTTGGGGTCTCCTAATGCTCTCCTTATGCCTTCCCATACCTCATATTTATATGGTTGAGAAGTGGAGCTCTTTATGGAAGGGGATCTTAGAAAGACTCCTGATCTGATGCTCAGAACATAAATCTGATGGTTCCATTGGCTCCAAAATGTTATAAATGCGGGATCTAGAGCATGACATAACCGGAAGCTATGGAGGATGGAAGGAGAAGTGTAGACTCATGATGGAATGGACACTGTTTGTTACACAAGTGAATTAGGTTCCAAGATTGAGACTTGGACTCATAAACACAATCTTGTGTATGTGGACAATGACATTGACACTTTACTGAAATGAAAAGAGTACTATCATTGCATTAAGAAAGGAAGCAAGTACAATGCTTTATAGGAAAGTAGGAAACTGCAGTAGGCACCATTGTGCATATGGGATAAGTCACCCTGCATGTCCTTGACCCTAAGAATCCATACAAAGAGGCTGTTTGAGTGTGATTGTTGATTCTCAACACAAAAGGGGGGTAAAACTATAAGAGACTTGCTTAGAAAGCTCTTAGTTCACTCCTTCTTCTTTTCTCAGTTCGAAATGCTATCTACTGCCTATAGACTGCAATTGTGGCGCGCACGATTTCACAAATCCTCTCTTTATTTTTTTTCTTTTTTATAAAATCTCAAAACTAACTAAAACATCACTTGTCTTTTCTTTTAAATGACATCCAATTCTAGAAATCTCCATATCTTTTTTAGGATAATATCTAAAATATACTAGTTATGCCCAAAATCTAATATTTTTTAACCTTCTAAACTATACACATTAATACTAGTGATTAATATAGCTGATAAGTCTCGTTCACATTGTAACTTCTGTGAAGGGTGTCTACGGTCCTTGTCAATCTAAGAAAAATATCGAATTTATGACTCCTGAATTTTATAAATAAAATATTTTTAATTAAATAAAAATTATTAGTTATTAATGCTAGTTAGTTTTTACCTTAGTTAGTCTTTAGTTAGTAACCTTACTAACTTATTAATTGACTAACTAACTTTCAAACTAACCAACTAACTTTTAATTGCATGTAAATATTACATTAACCTCTTCATGTTCTTCCTCTTTCCCATCATAGAACCCCATTATCCACTTCAACATAATCATTACCTTGAAGAGACAAAGAGTTCAGCATTGCAGTTGGTTGATTTTCATTGATTTGCTATCCAAGATCTATGGAATAATCCTTTTCATTCTGGCTTTGTACAAAGTATACTTGCTATCCATGATTTACTTCTACAGATTGAGTCATAAAAGCAACATCAAAGTATTCAAAAGAAAGAATCGCATGTTGTAGAGTAGGCGGAGCACGATCCTTGAAGTCAATGCACCAAGTAGCAATTGTTGTAAGCATTTTCTTTTTCCATGAAGCATTTTTCAGTAAAAGATTAATAGCCATCTTTACACAATCACAAATTCCTTCATGGTAAATAGAGATACGAATCATGATGAAAGCAGCATATTCCTTTAACTTGGTAGAACATTTCCCAAGAAGTTTGATTAATGAATTCATACCAACATCCAAGATTTCCCATGCTAGCTGTCCTTCTAATGAATTCCATGATCTCTTACTAACCAATGGAGGTGTATGAACTGTCATAGCCCACTCATTGTCATCAATCTCAGCAAAGAGAGTAGAAAGCAATACCGATGCATATTCTAATTGTTGATGAGATGATTGATTAAGCAATGATATCAACCAATGTAATACATCCTTGCCTTGAAAAGACTGCAAAAGAGTAGTACCACTGCTACAAAAATAATTCATTGATGCCCACAAATCAGCTTGAGGCTCCACTTTCTCCATGGTTAGTAATCCCAACAACATGCATTTATGTTCAACATTGCATATGGATTCTTGTAAGATACTGTTATCATAGAGATTGATAAGAGCCTGCATTACACCTTGCTAAACCAACTGAGAGGTAACTGATGGATAAGTACTTGCTCAACCAGACTCACATCTATCTCTTCCAATACCATTTGAGAGTCATCAAAATCCATAAAAGCACGTGCCAAAGTACTCATAATGCCTACCAAAGGAATATCCAACCTCTTAGAAACAAAATCTCTAATTACACCCATAATACTTTGTTTCCTTGTCTGTGGAAAATGCAGTCCTGCAGTACCTATAGGTACTAAATCGGCCATAACTTTTGATTGAAAGCTCTGATTGACAAAATTTCTAATTCAAATTGAAGCTAACACTTTCCTCTTTGAAAAGCACTTAACAGTAAATTTTAGAGAAGTTAAGAAAAAGATATGATAGCCCAAAGTTGGCTGACTGAAACTGTCTACAACCTGTCCTGTTTTGAATGAATATGTAAGAGATCTATAGATCCAACTTTGACCTTGTTGAACCTTGAATACTCACAAATAGAACTGAAGGCACTTTGTAGGGTACCAAGACATCAATTCATTATCAATAAGATGCAAACAAAGTCCCATACCATCCATTTTAGTGACTGCAATGAAGGAGTAATGTCTTGAAATCACTGTATGAATTGAATCACTACCAAGATGAATCAACTAATGCCGACATGACCATTTGCAATGACTATGTGAACATCATCTTATCACTACTGCCAACAATAGCAAAACATTGTTGTAGAGATATTAGCATAAGAATTTAAGCGGCTAATTGAAGATGGTCTACAACCCTCCACTAGTCACTGTCTTTACCAAATACTTGTCTGAAATTGATTTTTGATGGAGAAAATAGGACTGAAAATAGAAGGGAAGAAAAAGAGGATCAAAGACCAATGCTCTGATACCACTTGTCAAGAAGAGAACTGGAGAGAGAGAGAGAGTGTAGAGAAGAGAGAGAAAGACTAAGGAAGAGAGTGATGAGGAGAGAGAAATACTAGAATTGGAGAGAGAAAGACATGAAAGAGAAATAAGCCATAGAAGCTGTGAGCAAAGAGAGAGGAGAAGGACATTAATTGTATTAATGTGTCAAAAATATGATAGGAAAAATTACATGTCCTCTTCTTTTATACCAATGTCAGTGTGACATAGCAATACACACTAAATCCTTATTCTTCCCAGCTTCTTACACAAAAGCAAAAGAGATGGGCATGGAAACATCAAAAATCAAAAGTAAAGATTCAACATGTGAAAAATCAACACGTATAGGTTATGGATATTAAAGTTGAGAGTAAAAGTGCATCTCAAAATACAAAAAGCAAATGAAGGGACCACTCACCCTAGGACAAATCAAGGAATTAGATTTAATACCTAGTAGCCTCAAACAATTATTGTTCATACCCTTGATCCACTTGCCTTAAGTCACCCTCCATGAGCTTCTTCACATCATCTCCTACCTTGAGTTTGCCTATAATGATCTCATTGTGACCTTTACCTATAGTCAAAGTCCATTGAGTGCTATCCCCTCACATTGACACCCCTACTTTGGTGCACCACCACATTGGCACTCATCTCCAAAGGGAAGCATAGAAGTTCAATTCTTCAAGTTGTGCATTATTTCAATTTGTGTTTCACATTCTCTTATTGACCTTGAATGGTGCATAAAATCAAGATTGGTGATCTCACATTGCTCTCCATCTAGGCTTCACTACATGAGCAACAATTAATTTTAGTGAAAGTAAGTTCATTCACTTATGCCATACATGATTGGACAAGCACCTCAAGTTGGCATGGAGCCCTAAGATAGACACCAAGGAAAAGGGGTTTGTACTGCAATAAAATATATCTTGTAACATCAACAAGCTTTTGTTTCTTTGTTAGAGAACCACAACAAGGAAAATAACACCACTAGCAAGAAATCTTCATGTAGCATCATAGAAACCATTCTCCCACGGCTTTAACTTCAACAAAATTCATCATTCTCTTTATATTCTTCATAGAATTCATCAAAAAATCAAAGAGAACACAAAAGAAACACCACTTTGAATGGAAAAATATCACATAGTGTTCTTCTTCATTGTCTTCATAGTTTTCTCTCACAGTCTCTCATAGATAGATACATTGTTTGGCATAGAATTGGCTATCTCTGACTCTCTCTTTCTCTCTCAATCAATAGTACATCATATCCTTACTACAATACTCAATAATCAATCATAATAATCCTTCTTTGGTTATGGATGCCCCTTCCAAAAGGCGTGTCTGATATGAAAGGTCACTAGAGCCACTACAGTGACTCTTCATAGCTCATCACTATCACTTCACTTTGAGTCTTCAGGAGCTACTTATTCCACTTTCTCGAGCTCTTTTGAACTTACATTCACCTCTTTCCAAGGCTAGAAAGCTTTCCCAAAATCTCACATACATTCCATAGAACACTTACAAAGGCATACAGAACAAAACAAAACAGGAACAGAGTAGGAACAAAGGCTCTACAGAAGCTCAACAGAGGGCTACAGAAGGTCAACAGAAAGCATCAGAACCACATAACTCATACTAAAACCATTCCAAACTATCAAAAACCATTCAATGATCTTTCAAAAATTCTCAACTTCCATCAATCATTAATCCATGCTTCATATAGAAGAAAATTAGAACAAAACAAAAGCTATCAAAACCTCAACAAAACCTATTAGAACATCATAGAGCCTCATATCTCTGCTGAAAATCATCATGAGCTTCCAAAACATAATCAATATCATCCAAAACACTCTCAAACGCGTTCAAAACAACCAATCATCATTCAAAATCCATCAAAAGTCAACCATTTAGGCCTCAAATCAACCAAAAAACCTAGTCAATTTAGGATTCAACATGGCATCCATCCTTATCTTCAATTGAGCACTTAGGACAATTACTACAAGCTACTTCTACCCTCCCACCTCAATTCCACATAAAACCATTGCAATTTGTACTGTTGGACCACAAGCTTCAAATAGGTCACATTGATGGGGCACAAGCTACAATAATGTTTCCATCTCAAGTTGGCCCTTCTAGCTCCTACCTTGAGTTGTATGGGGCCCTTAACTTGAGTTTCTATGCTCATATGACCTTGATTTTCACATCAAAGTCTACCTTAAGCTGCACAAGCATTGGGCATTGCTAAAGCTAGCCATCCTAATTTTCTCAAGACCTAAAGTGTCGATATCACCTCCAGCTTGACCAAAAGGGCTTAGAAAGGACAACATTCACTCATTAAGTGGGATAGCCACACAACCAATGGGCATTTCTAGAGATAGCCATCCTAATTGTCTCAAGATTGAGAGTGTCATAGCACCTTCAACTTGACCAAAAGGGCTTACAAAGAACAACATTCACTCATTGTGATAGCCACACAACCATTCGACATTACTAGAGATAGCCATCCTAATTATCTCAAGGCCTAGAGTGCCCCTCCCACCTCCAACTTGACCAAAAAAGGGCTCACAAAGGTCAACATTCACCCACCATGTGCGATAGCCACACAAGCATTGGGCATTACTAGAGATAGCCATCCTAATTGCTGCAAGGTCCACAATGCCCCTACCACCTCTAGCTTGACCAAAGTGGTTTACAAAGAACAATATTTACTCACTAAGTGTGAGTTTGGCACTTACCTTAGGTGGAAATTTCCTCTTACCTAAAGTTGCACTCCAAAGGACCTAGCTGGTCACACACTTAAGCTTTAAAGCCACCTTGAGACTTGAGAATTACATGAGCAATTAGAGCCACATACCACTGCTTTCTCAGCAAAGAACCTAACCCAACTCAAGTTTTCCATTCTCCATTACCTTGAATTGTACATTCTTTCTTACCTTAAGCTACACTTGAGACCACCCTTGGGTTGTACACTTGGCCTATAAGGTCACTCACTTGTGATTAAGAAGCCATTAGATTCAAAACCACCTACTCAACCAAGTAGCTCACCTACTATAAAGAGTAATCACTTGACCTTGAGTTGCAAAACACCTTGATCACCTTGCATGATGCACACTCACATGCCTTTAGCTGCATCCTTGAGCACCCTTTGGCTTGTGTATTTGGCTTTAAGGGTCACCAAGTAGCCTAACTACTAGGGGATGCCCACATAGTCAACATCATGGACCCCACCACGAGTTGCTCTTTCCACATCACATGTTGATCAATCCCATGGCCTAAATGTCACATCACCTTGGTTGAGTATGAAAAAGAACCTTGTCATTGCTCCAAACAACCATGGCCACTCTTTGGGAGCTTGAACATTTCAGTCCTACCTTGAAAACACCTCAATGATATCAAGATACATAACCTTGAGTTACACACTCTCCCACCTTGAGTTGCAACACATGCCTTGAGTTGAACAAGTTCACTTACCTTGAGGACACAAATTTGGGCTTACCTTGAGATACAATATCCTTTTACCTTGAGATAAATCCTCAAATCTAGCATCCAAACCCACCCTAAGGGCACTAGATCTTGGTAGTGTCTATGATGACCATTGTTAAATGGAGACACCTCAAGCTAACTATGAATTAACCCTCAAGTTGCCTTCCCTTACCTTGAGTGAGAGAAAAAACATCATCTCAAGTTGGGCATCTAAGATGCCTTGAGTTGTGCTTGAACCTCCTTTAGTTTTGCTATCTTCTCCAACCTAGTGAACATTCAATAGTTTGCACAAATATCCATTTTCTACAACTGTGGGAGTTCTGCTCATAATATAGATAGCAATATGAACAACTTCAGACCTCAAGAAGCTACTAAACTCATTAGAGAGATACTCTTCCTCTCCATTTGATCTGAAATACTTAACTTTCAAGCTAGTTTTTGTTTCAACAATTGCCTTGAAAGATTTGAAGTGCTCAAATACATCACTTCTTTCCTTCATAAAGTATACCCATAGCTTCCTTGAATAATCACCAATAAGCATGACAAAGTATTTCCTACCACCAAGAGATAGATTCTATGTAGGGCCCCAAACATCTATACACGCACAACATCAAGTATATTTTTGCTCACATCTTTGTCATGCGAAAAGGGTTGTCTTGCTTTCTTAACAAACTGGCATGCTTCACACACTTTATGAAATTTTGCAACTCTAAATGTAGGCAACCTTGTAACCAATCCTTTGGACTGCATTAATTTCAGCCTTTACACATTTGCATATTCAATGCGTTTATGCTATATTTCAATGTCTCTAGCCATGTCTTTTCCTTTAGCATACATAACAATAATCATTGCAGGAAGTCCACCATCTAAAGTGAACATGTGGCCAACTCTATTTCCTTTTGTGACCAACCTACACTTATAGTTAAAGTCTTCTACAAAATAATCTTTTACATTAAATTGAACATGCAACCCTTGCTCTACCATTTGGCCAATAGACACTCAATTCTTTGTGATTGATGGCACATGTAATACATCTGTCAAACTCTTTGTTTGGCCATTATGCAAGGACAAGGGAACCTTTCCAATTTGTGAAATTGGGTGGCATGAATCATCACCCATCTGCACATAACCTGGATTTTGTAAGTTGTGCATCTCTCCAAACCATTCAACATGATTGGTCATATGATTAGATGCACTTGAATTGACATACCATACATCATCATGTGTTCCCTTTCCTATAATAGCATTTATCATATGCTACATAACAAATAGATACTCATTTTTTTCTTCATTCTGTTGTGAAGATGATGCATAGTTTCCTTGCTACAATTTACCACAGCGAATATCATCCTTCTTTAGCATAACAAGGGGTTACAATATGATCTGTTTTGCCATACCCCCTGTCTCTAAAGTTTCCAAGGCCTCCTAAAACATGCATTTCACCAAATTGTTGATTCAACCTATTTTGCTGGTTATCACCAACATATCCCATACCATGGCCTCTTGAAGAGGATCTACCACGTTCCCTTCTTAAACTTGAGCAGAATGCTTAGACCTGTTCACCATTTCTTTCAAATGAGTCACTTTGCATATTGATGAGTCACCTTGTATATTGTTCTCTTCAGTAATCATGAGAGAGACCAACTCATCAAAATATGGAAATGGCTTTTGTACATATACAGAAGGTGACGAATGATTTTCAAGTCTTCTCATTATTAAGGCCACCCAAACTAGATGAAAGCATATCATCATATCAGGCATTGCATCAATCACGTTGCTAAAGCATCTGCAATGCTCCTCACCTTCAAAACATACTCATCGATAGACATTTTTCCTTTCTTCAAGGTATTCAACTCTTGCTAGAGTTGAATCTTTTGTGCATTTGTATTTACTAAAAATATGTTCTAAAAAATTATCCAAGCTACATGAGAAGTTTTTGCATTTTTGATATATTCCAATATAGTGTTGTCAAATGACGCAGATAGCTAATAGATCACCTTTTTGTCTTTTGCATTTCAACCTTCCATGCTTTTAATTCATCTTGTAGTTGTAGGATACTTAGCTATGGTTCCTTTTCTTAACTTAAAATGAACTCATAAAGGCCCTTTCCAATGAGGAAGTTCATCACACAGAACTTCCATGAAGGGTAGTTATTCTTGTCCAGCTTCTCAATGATAGGATTTTCACTATTCTTTGCCATTATCACAAAAAATGATACAAAATAGCAAGCAAGTCTTCTACAACCTTTCACAATAAGTGCACAGCGATATACCAAGCAACCTATTCCACCGATTGCTCAACAATATATGTAATCTGCAACCTATTTGCAAATAGAACTTATGTTTGCTTCTTGGCAAACACCTCAAAAAGTATAGACTTGTAATTTGCAACATGTGCACCCACTTTCAGTCAATATAGCTGAAATTGTAAGATACTTTGAAACTGATGTTCGTAACCTTGGAGCTCTAAAACGGGGCCCGAAATGGCCTTAGATGCCCAAAAAATCAATAGAATATACAGTGGTTGGCTCACACACCAAATCTCATAGCAATATGAGATTTTCACTTTGTTGTCCCACTTCCGATGCCTCCACAAGCACTATCCAAGAGAAAGAGTGGAAGAATGGGAGAGCTTTTTATTGTGAGGTGCCCGCCCATCGGCGTTCCAAGCACTCTTTTAGCGGTCTATCAAGAAACAAATCTAAGTGTCGCTGCCCGGCACTCCCAAGGAATGTTCCGAGTTTTGTCGCCTAGGGTTTTCCGAATCCGCCTCACAACGGAACGTTCACGACCGAACCCACTAGGATCGACCTGAAATTCGGGTTTCTAGTTGTCAAGGTCTCCTATTAGCATTCTAGCATCGGGTTTTGGACATCCTACTTTATGCAGAGATACCCAACCCGAAGCAGATCTATGCCGCACTTGGTTCAAAGAGAATGGGAAACGAGAGGGATGTGTTGCTCAACCTCTCTGCCCATAAGGCATAGTCCCATTCCGGTCCCCTAAAACAGCATGAATCGGGTTCTAACCTATCAATATCTAAAGGTCGAATGACGATAAAAACTTGTGAGAAGCCTCCCAGTTCTCTGGGACCACCCTGCCATAGGACGGACCCGTCGGGGGTTCCGCCCACCTGCTTCCCTTAATAGCTTTAGTTTTCTAATTAGGTCCTACCACATTTATGTGTGACACTTAAAATCAGCTTCATTAATTAAGCCTTTTAGGGAACAAGATTCGTTCGCGTAAATTATAGCACAGACACGAAAACAGAGCAAAGCAATCTATTGACAAACAAGATCAAACAAGTTCCTTAACTTTTCTTCAAGTTAATCTTTGTCTCCCGCCCATACAGGAGAAATTATGTTTCGCTTCTGTCCAACAGAAGTATCCCTTCTGCCCTGCAGAAGTAACTGGTCCAATTCACATGGCACCAAAACTCAATCCTTTATCTAGAATAGGATCTCCCAACATGCCCAGATGTTGGGGGCCACAGAGGTCTTCAACTCCATTCTTGACCTAGCAAGGGGTGTCCAGAGCTCCAACTGACCCACAAGCTGTCTAGGAGTGAAACATCATTCCCGTGGTTGGCCTTTTCACCACTCGACCTTCAGCCCATGAATCGAGTAGTGCCCTCTCGGGTTACTACGCGGTGCGACCATGGAGGTGATCCACCCGTACAATATATCCTTCCTTAATTAAATCCTTTAAGAATCAAGCACAAACAAGGCATTCAGCCTAATATTATTTTCCAAGAAAACATTCCTTTATTTCCATGGCGTCTTGTCATCACAGACCCTTGCCATGCATTTACCATAAATCACAAGCACTTGGAATAATCATCCAAACAATAACTAACAACCAGTTGAATGTAAAAGCATTTAGGATATTGTTTGATCAATCAACAAAACCAATTGCATTCTTTCCAAACAATGCAAGAATAGACGATATAACATTTTCATCATATATTTGCTCTCTCCCTTGGGATCTAAGAGCAATATCATGCAAACATGTTCTTAATACTTCCTTCCTTCGGCTAGGGAATATATTAAGGGTTCAAACACTATTCATGATGTAAGTTCTATAGGTCACTTACCTTAATTGATAACCCAGCCCTGAATTTGGATTGGCAAAAGTCATCCTTATCCAACGGATCTCAAGACATCCTAGTTTTAACCCTTATGATCAATTTCTTGTACTAGCTCTTAGTCAAGTCATGAGGCAAATAGAAATTTATCCTCATATATCAAACATGTTATAGGCATAACATATAAATACTTGATAAGATAAGTGGAGATGATCTCAAGTAATTAGACTCCAATAGGCCTCGCATTGACCTAGAATCTAGTTTTTCTTAATATTTGGCCTGTTAGTCTAAGTACTTTTGAAGTATCTAAACTTTAAACTAGTACTTCTCTATTCATGATTCTTAATGTCATATTCTCTTAGCAATCATGCTAGTTATAACCCTTGACTATACTTTAATCTAGCGCTTGTATGCCCAATCTTTTAATGTCGTTCTTTTGACGACTATGCCATTCATAACGCTTGACTGATTCTTCCTTGTAATTGCTCTACTAGCAAATACGTCATATGTAACTGGATGCAATTATCTATCCTTGTTATATGCACTTCGCAAACTCCATCTTCCGAATAGGTGAGATGAAATTTATCCTTTCACATTACCTATACTCGTGCAATAGTATGGGGCCTAACGTATCTCATATGAGAATCAAAGCAAGCATCAATCAATTTGAAAATACATTACTTACGACTGGAACCGCAGTTGGATTGATAGTGATGCCTTTGCCTGAAGCCTTGTTGTTGGTTGCGGGATTGTCATCCACACGCGACATTCCTTGCTTGGAGGACATCGTCCGCAGGTAGACTCAAGAGATTAAGAAGGTGGAGTAGATTCAAGATGGGAGAGCGTAAGAGAAGATGGTTAAGTCAAGACTCGAGATAGAAGGAATTGAGCTAATTCTCTTCCTTACAGCCTCTCGGGGTGACTCTTCTCTCTCTCTGTCTCTCTGTCTCTTTCTCTCTCTCAAGCTCTCTTTCAAGCTCTTCCTCACAATCTCTTGGAGGAGTATCCTCCTCTCTTTCTCTCTCTTGCAGCCTCTCAAGGTCTCCTTATGCTTTTTATGCCTCTCCCATGCCTCATATTTATAGTGAATTAGAGAAGAGGGCTTGTGGTTGAGAAGTGGAGCTCTTTGTGGAGGGGGATCTTGGAAAGATCAGTGATCTGATGCTCAGATCATAAATCTGATGGTTCCATTGGCTCCGAAAGGGGGGTAAAACACTAAGACACTTGGTTAGAAAGCTCTTAGTTTACTCCTTCTTCTTTTCTCTGTTCGAAGTGCTGTCTCTACTGCCTGTAAACTGCGATCACGGCGCGCGCGATTTCGCCAGTCACTTTTCTTTATTTTTCTTTTTATAAAATCTTCAAACTAACTAAAATATCACTTGTCTTTTCTTTTAAATGACATCCAGTTCCATATCGTTTTTTTAGGATAATATCTAAAATATACTAGCTTTGCCCAAAATCTAATATTTTTAGACTATCCAAACTATGCATATTATCCTAGTGATTAATATAACTCATAAGTTTTGTTCACGTTGTAATTTACGTGAAGGGTGACTACGGTCCTTGCCAATTTGAGAAAAATATCCAATTTACGACTCTTGTTTTTTTAAATAAAATATTTAAATTAAATAAAAATTATCAATAATTAATGTTAGTTAGTTTTTACCTTAGTTAGTCTTTAGTTAGTAATCTTACTAACTTATTAATTGACTAACTAACTTACGAACCAACCAACTAACTTTTATTGTGCAGAGATATTACACTTATCGATTGCTTGCTTACTGGAATCCTTGCTTTTTCTCCTTCGCTTCAGCCTTCAAAACCTGCCTCTCTCAGTGACATCACTCTGATACCATATCAAGAATTGCATGGTGGGGGGACTTGCTTGAGCTGCTGCACCAAACACACATTGTACACACAAGAGGAAACTCACTCAAGAACACAAGAAGAGAGATAGAGGCCAAAACGTTTTGTTACTAGTTTTCTTTTTATTCTTCTATACACAATACAATGTACACAAAGTATAGATAAGATACAATATAAAGGAAAGTGGCCTACTAAGTCAAACAATGCATAATTGACTATACTAATCAAATCGCGCTACAACTATGCCAGTTGTAGGTAGGTGTAACAAACTAAATATAATAAGTGATAAGTTAGTGGCTATGTGAGGATCATAATGACCACCAACATGCTAAGTGTAGACGTGCAAACCCATCTAGCTAGGTGGTCCATCATCAACATCTACACGTGTTGAGCTTACCATCTCAACAAACAAGTACCAATAGAGGTTGGAAATGGAAGTAATGGCACTGTTGAAAAGGAAGAAAAGTAATGAAAGATTGTAGAATTCTTGCTACTATTGAAGAATTGAAGATCTTCATTACCAAAACCGCTTCCTACAAGAAGTGTATTTCTCAATGGTGGAAACATATCACTATCTTGATGCAATACGTGATAGACTGATCCCACTGTCTTCTGAAGCTATAGAAATTTGTATCACTATAGCCAATTGTTTCTCACATAACTGAAGAGTAAAATATATAATATCTTCCCCTCTGTAGTGGGATGAAAGCCGAATTCAGAGATGTTGAACAGAAGGAAGTAGAAGAAATGTTAAGTAAGAGAGTTCTCTAGAGATTGAAGCCCTTCTAATTCCCTCCTATTAAGTACACATAAACTGGGTGGAGCCAACTTCCTGATGATGAAATATGTGATCAAAAGGAAACTCGTACTAGAATGAATCTAGAGGAACATGAGAAGAGAGAATGCAAAAATCAAAGCCGAGAACAAGCTAGCAGTAGAAGCCTTCTTTGATGCCCCTGCGACACTCTTTATAGAAGTCCCAATGGCAAACCGAGGTCCCTTCCAAGTCAGATCCATCTAAAAATGTTGATGACATGCCAACAAATATAGTCCCATTGCCAATCTTTAAGGGAGAATATAATGAAGACCCCGATCATCATGTAGCTGAGTTCATGGTAGCATGTGTAGCCATTGGTTGTTGGTGATATTCCTTGTCACTTTTAAACATGAGACATTTTAGTGGTATGAGAGACAAGTAGCATGAACTTTTGGCACATGGGACGACCTGAATGTGGCCTTTCTCAACAAATTCAGGTGTGAAGGTTTTGAAGAGCGGATGAAGAGGAGTTCATGAATTTAAGGTAGTCATCTGGAGAACGGGGTCGGGTGAAAGCATATGTCTTTAGAATGGCCTTCTTGCACTGTATGTTGGCATAGGGTGGGATGCACTACTACACCTTCAATTGTGCACAAGGCATACAAACCTTTGCACAAGTGGCAATCAAGATTACATCAACAGGTGCGAGGAATTAGGTTGCCCTCTTGTATTTATCAATAGAGCGTGTGATACTGGGGGAGCCGAGTGTGATTGATTTTTTCTTCAATTAATTGAGAGGTGAGGATTGAGGGATGCTATGATATTGATGATCATGTATGTTCCCATTTCCCTTTGCACAGATGGGATGGGCCTCTGTCACAACATCATGACACATCATTATGTTTTGTGCACCACACTATAAGGCTCCCTAGCCCTCTTTCTCGCACATATGCCAAATGGGTTGGGACACATTGATGCACCATCAATTGTCCACGCTGGCATACTCTCTTTGAGCCTCTCAAATTTGCCAATTTCTTAATCGGATATAAGATATGGGTTCTTTTGATTCTTCTCTAAGTGACATAAGCTCTCGAGCGAGCCCCTGATTTTTAATTTCTCTTGCATGAGTGATTGTTGAGCTAAGTGCTGTATTCTTCGTCCTCAAAATTGGTGGACTTCATCACCATTGCTACCTCCTTGGGTACTGCTACATGGTCCTTGCTATGATCAAAGCATGCTGTGCCAAGCCGTGTACCTTCAGCGGACTCCGCTATTCAGCATGTTAATGTTGGTTTACATTGACCATTTGTTAAATGGACCAAGTGTTTCAAATCCTACCTATTGTATTAATATATGTATGTCATGTCTTAAGTCTGAGGATGTAAGGATTTGGTTTATTATCATCAGCTAGGTCCCTATCGATTAAAAATGAAACCAGTTCAAAGAGTTTTAAGTATGGGGATGCACCCTAGCGCATCTCTTCTACATACACTCATGAAAATGTTACCATTTGATCATTCATTGATATAATGCATTTTCTATATCCTGTTGGGATCCTTTCCCCACACACCTCCTGTTCCACTCGTACTTGGGGTCTTCTCTTCCCCATGTAGCCATTGCTATGTTCTTCTCATCTTTCCATGGGAACTCCCCTTGCTTCATAAAAAATGCACTTTGATTTATAGTCTTCCCCTTTAAACTAGACATTTTTTCATTTTACAATTTCTTGTTCTAACTCATGGTTCATTTGATATTAAATTTTGAATTCTTTTACACTCTACGGATCTATTTTCATGTGAATATGCCCTCCATTTACCAAACCTCAAATTTTACCTTATACTCTTGTTCACCCCTTTGAATCGGACACTTTTCCCTATTACCATTCTCTATTCTGAGTGATGGTTCATAAGTTATTAATTTTTGAAGGATTTTATATGAATTGGATGTGTTTCGATACGAACATACATTTTTAATGCCAAAATTGTAGTTTGATCTTATAAGCCCAATCCTCCCCTTCTCCAGGACATTTTTCCTCTTTACAGCTTATCATTTTGACCCACGGCTTGACTGTTATTAATTTTTGCATGATTTTATATATTTTTATTAGTATTTTATCATTGTTCCATGTGAATACTCCCTTTTGTCATCAAAACCATATTTTGATTTGATAGCCATGTTCATCTTGTCAACCTGGACATTTTTCCTTTTTAGTGCCCTCGGTTCTGGCAAACAGATTTTATGTTATTAAATTTTGATCGCATTTTTAAATAAATTTTCCATGTGAATGCATTTTTTTAAATGCCGGATGTATTGTTCATGTTGTCCATATTGTTCCCTTTGTCGTCTTGCCCATTTTTCTTTTACTGCATGCCAATTTGATGTCGAGATATTTTTGAATTAAATTTTTTGTGAATTTTTGGTCCCATCACTCCTGTGTGTCCTCTTCCTTTTGTCCACTCTTGGCACTCCTGCATGTCCTCTCTCTTTCATCCGCTCCTGACATTGCAAATTTTTTTACCTCTACTTGCGCTCGTTGTGCATGAGACAGGGGGGTTTCCTTTTTCCTAAAGAAAAAAAAACACTTAAAAAAACTCTCTTTGCTCCCTCCCTCCCTCTCTCTCTCTCTCTCTCTCTCTCT
This sequence comes from Lygodium microphyllum, assembly GCF_053477565.2. NCBI lineage: Eukaryota > Viridiplantae > Streptophyta > Polypodiopsida > Schizaeales > Lygodiaceae > Lygodium > Lygodium microphyllum. The sequence goes on from NC_141143.1 coordinate 161,918,619, forward strand.
CTCTCTCTCTCTCTCTCTCTCTCTCTCTCTCTCTCTCTCTCTCTCTCTCTCTCCTTGCCTTGCTCGTCATCCCATGGTCCCTACCCTCCTTGTCCTGCCCGCCATCCCACCCTCCTTGCTCCACCCCACTCATGATACCATCCCTCCCCACCTCGCCCTCCCCCCAATCTTGCTTGCCATCCCTCTTGCCTCCCTCCCCCCAACCTTGGCCGCTATCCCTCTCATCCCGCAGCCCTCCCCCAGCCTGCCATCCTTCCCATCCTCTCCTCCAACTCCTCCAACTCCACCCTCCTTATCTCCCTTACCCTCCTCCTTCCCATCCCCATTCACACCCCTCTTTCCACCATGCAACCAAACATCAACTTGCAACACCCATCCCTATACTCCCATTATAGCCCGCTGTCTTGCGTAGTAGTATTTTATGTAGCGGGTCCTCCATTCATGATTGCATGGTGTGTGCATGTGATTGCCCCTGTTCACATGTCGTGCAACGTGGCTTTTTTTGTATTCATTTGCTTGCGAGTCTTTGTGATCCACACAAACGTGGATTTCTAGCTCCCGTTCGCATGGAGGATGTGCATGGGGTCTTGATCATGTCGCACTGCTGCCTGTGGTTGCCTGTGGTTCACACATAGCATAATCAGGTTACTCGTCTATTTTCCACATATTTTTCATTAAAAAACAAAAACAAGAAATAAAAAATGAGAAATTTTTTTTTCTCACCAAACCAAAAAAACTAAAACAAAACAATAAAAATCCATTTAAATAAAATCAAATAAATGGAAAAATGACAAAAAATAGCGAAAAAAATAAAAAACTTATTGAAAATTTTAAGACCATCAATTCAAACTACAAATTCACATAAAATTTTGAGACCATTAATTCAAACTACAAATTCACATAAAATTTTGAAAAATTGAATAAAAATTTGAAAATTTTATGGAAACCCCTAAATAAAAAAAAAAACAAACATTTTCTTCAAATTTCTCTAAAAACTTTGACTTTTTAAAACAGATTCTAATTATTTTTATTCTTGTTTAGTCACTCTAAACTACACATTTATTTATTAAGAAAAACCAAAGAAAGATATTAAAAACACTAAAAACAAAACAAAAATCAAAATACTAGAACAAAAACCTACAAAAACAAAATAAAATTAAAAAATAAGTAAAAATAAATAAAAATAAAACCCTCAAAGTTGCAATCGAACAAAATGAAAATAAAGTCAAACATATAAGCCTTAAAACCCATACATTTCCTTGTCTTTTTATTTTTCTTTGCATTGGTGTTAGTTGTTTTTTATTTTTATTGTTTAGGAGGCTGACTCACTACTAGTTGACTTGTTGTCCTCTTGTTCATGGATTTTTTGTTGATGTTGATTTTTGGACATGGGATTAGTGCTTCTTGCCACTATGTCATTGGACTTTGTGGGTGTCCACACATCACTAGGTTCCATTTCTTTTCTCTCCTTCACGTGCACCATAACACATAATAATTCGTAAATAAAATTAATTTGAGTGTTGCACCCACCAAACTAACAAAATGGACTTAATTTTTTAAAAAATTAAAATCCACCCGACTGCTAAATTGTAAAATGAACCCCCACAATTGCATGTGCACATGGCACAATAATTCACATAATTTTGTAAATAAAATCAATCCCCTATTCATAGTGCATGTGTACATGCACTACATACACATTAAATTGTAATTAACAATTAACCCCTACCATCACGCATGCATGAGGTTTGTACCAAACATAATATTAATTGTAATAATGAAGTACGTTTGTAGAGATCCATAGTCAAGTCGAGTAAAGTCTACGTGGGTTTTGGGTTGTGAAATATGACTCATTATGATGCATTAAGGGAATAATTTAACAATGAATTATTGCTAATATCATCTGATAAAAGGATTTCATGTGGTTTTCACTCATTTACATCACCGCACCATAGGTTGATGAAAAGCATTTACGAGGTTATCAAATGTTGGTCTTATCAGTCCCTATTTATTCTAATTGTCAGTCAGTCGTTGTGTCATGAGTCTGTTTTGATCTTATTTGGTCTACTCCAAGTCAAGTATGTATGATATTATATTTGATTTGAGTGGTTGGCTATGGGGTTTCAGGGTGCATGCATGTTTGTATATCATGAAGCTTTCGGTCACATGTGTGTGTGGGTTGTTATGTTGAAATTTTTTCGTAGTGATGGGACCAAAAATGGGTCGACATTGGCTATGGCACTAGCCAGACCTCATGCATACAACAGACACCTCCACCACCACACGGCCTCGCGGGCCAGAGCTTTTGTTATAACTAAATGCACACTAGATACTTCTAATATTGCGTTTGTAGCTAGATAAGAGTCCAACGTCACCTTTCCCAAAACCCCTCGAAGGGGATATCCCATACATATTGGCAATAAGTGCCACGTATCACAGACATAGAAGGCACCCCATCGGCAGATTGCCGTGGTCCCACTGCAGCTCTCCTACATCTTGGGGATTGGCCCCTAGATGCGTTGCTTTTACATATAAACACATTCGCACAAGACTCCTCTCTTTGTCAGCGAGATCCAAGAGATACCATGTTTTCTCACTAATGATCTTCCCCAAGTAACGAACGGCTAACCTACATCAAGGGGAATATCACCCTCTCAAGTGTGGGTCAACTATAATTCAAACAATTGCTATGCATGTCCAGGAGTTGATACCACATGTATGATCAATGCAATAGTGGATGCCTCATCATGCACAAACAGTTATGTTTCAAAATTAGCCTATGTGCTAGTACACAAACAGTCTTTCCATGAATTCCAACTAATACGTATATGCTTCGTTGCAAGAATCTAGTACCAAGGCAAACTTTATGCTACTAGATCCCTAATTTCCAAATAGGTCGTTTCCTAAATGCTATGCATAGAAAAAAAAATCAGAATTTTTATTATTTTAGCCCTCAAATTGTTGCACAAAATCCTACTCCCCCTCACTGTTTAAGTTTTGCTTCGTTGCATAGGTGTATATAGGTTGTTTTGTCACGGTTTAGTGTATAACAAGCAATAAATCACACACTCTGACAAAAAAATAGGGCAAATTGAGGCCAAACCTCATGCTTTGCCCTACCATACATCCACAATCACTTATTATATTTTTTCATATTTTTCTAAGGCATATTCTTATTTTTCTCCATTTTCTCTATTTTTCTCTATTTTTCCAATAAAAACTTGATATATTTTCAGAGCTATGGCTCTCGATTCTTAGATCAATAGAAATGTTGATTTTATTAGCATTTTATCCCATGTGTATTGGTTTATTCCACCCAAAAACATCAAAAATCCAAATTTCCTTGTAAAAACCGTGTTTTACGGGTTTCTAAAAATTATTCCCAAAATTTTGACTTTATGTTTTCTGATTTTTTCATCGTGCAAGCATAGAACAAATAGTAAACAACATGTCTACCAATTTTTCACTCCATAAGAACAACATTGGCTCAATCAAATATAAAAAACAAGCAATTTTCCTTTGTAAAATAGAATTACCGGTTTTTTTCCTTCTTTGCGGGTTTTAAAATCTGATACGGGACTATAGATCAGCCTTCATTCAAGGCTCAGCCCACCTCCGAATAGCCAACTCTAGCCCTCCATCGATCTGAGAGTGATCCGATACCATGCCAGACAAGCATCCTTAAATCAGTCTTCAATCCTCTTCATGCGCATGAACTGCCTCTTAAGGGGAGAGAGAGGGAGGAGAGAGAAAGACTAAAAAATGAGATTTTTAAATCTTCCATTAAAACAGGCAAGCTTGCAACCATCTTGTTCCTCTCCCTGCCCTGATCGAGAATCTCCCTCTCTCTCTCCAAACGGGTTTGAATCATAGAGGCATCGAGCAAAAATGAGGAGGTGCATTGATGCTTCCCTCTGTTCGACAGTTTTTGCATTAGTTTCAAGGCTTTTATTAAGCCTAAGGTTTAAAACATTAAAATAACCGGTTCATCTTTTTGTGTTCACACTGTCTCGCAAGTGGATTTTTCAATTTTGAAGGCCCAAACGAACTCCAATTTGCAATCTGACTAGACAAGTGACTTTGTGGCGTTGAACTCCATCAACCTGGTCTCTCCCACACACATTACGGCTTCCCGATCTAGTAGCTGCTTTATAATGCCAAACCTTGCGGGGATTAAATGGAGGGTCAAATGACATCCGATTGACGAATCGAGACTTGTGTTGGATTCCTGATGTCGAAATGCATCTAGGAAAACTCTAGCTCGGCCAATCTCCACTGTTTGATTTTTCATGAAAATTGGCTCTTTAATGCCTCTCGGGCACTTTCCAGCTCCAAAACGAGCTTCAACACTTTAAGAACAGGCCCAAATCGGGTCCTAAAATCTAGCTCTCACGTAGGATGTGGACTGCTTGAGAAGGTCTAGTTGAGTCATGTCTATCTTCTAGTTTTCTTGTGATATTCATCTTCATGGTGGAATGGGTAGATTTTGTAGGAACTTCCTCCTTTTCCTAGTTTTTGTGTGTGTGGGTGTTATCTTGTGTAGTTTGAATGGCATCTTCCTCCACCCCACCGATATAGTAGTTCAACATGTCCCACTACTAGTCCATGACTTTTGGAAGTTGATTGTATTTGTCAGGTTGGTCTTTTTCAATTTGTTGCCCTCAAGTTTCTGCCCATGAATGTGAAACTTTGCTATTCCTTCCTGGCAACTTATAAGAAATATTATGGCTTGGTGTATGGCCATAATTTTTCCTTATCTTTTGCTACTATCATGGCACAAAGGCATTATTCTTAGCCCTTTTCACTTCCTTTGTGCATAGTGGTAACCACTTGCTAACAATAGAGGAGATTCTTGCCCTTTCAAAGACGGAGACTTCAACCCCATTGGTACTTAACAAAGTTATTAATAGTTCAAGGGTGTTAGTGGTCCATACTCTTGTATGGAAGTAGTTGTGTCAATTCCTATAGGGTTGGGCAAGCCTGCATCAAAGTGTTTGTCCAAGGAATTACTCATTACATTTGTTAAGATACTTGAAGGTGTCAAGGTAGCGTTTCTTTTGGCTAAAATGTATCATCACTTTAGCATGTCAGGAAAGGTCATCTTAGCAATGTGTCATATTATGGAGCTCTTCTCCAGAAGGTTATTACTCTTGCACCTCCTCCAGGTGGAGTGCTAGTACCTAATCCTGTCTATCCTTTGAAGCAACCTCCACCTTTTGTTTTCTCTCCTCCTCTAATGCAACCAAAATCCAATTCTGAAGATATGCCTCCTACTAAGTTCCCTAAAAAAAGATGTTTATGCGCACAAGGGGTCCTTCTAGTCCTCCTTTGGTTCCAAATCCTCATGTACAAGAATCTATTCTTGATTTTTCTAGCAGCTCTCTTCTCTTGTTTCTTTTCTGTACCAATTTGTTTGCAGCTCAAAGGGAAGGTCAATTAGATTCACATATCCCTTCCTTCTTGCAGACAATGCTATCTTGACCCATGCTTTCATAGTTGGTTTCTAGTGTCCTATCTACTCTGGAAACCTCAATCACTTTCTCTCTTCAATCTATATATATAGGTGTTTATACCTCTATGCAAGACAAGGTGGACTCGCAAACCAACCAACTTAGCAAGGCTTTGGAGGATCTAGCCTTTGAGAAAGATACCTTGAGTGATATCTGTAGCTAGATGACTGTAGGTATAACTTTAATGGATTCAAAGAATGCCACCAGTAGAGAGGTGGAAACCAAGTTTAATACTTTAGAGGAGGAGAACATGTCAATAATTAAAGAGAAAAATTATGCTCTTGAGGAGAAGATAGCATTAGTAATCTTAGTACATTTGAGGGTCAGTATAGCACTCAGGAAATTGTAGAGTCATAGAAGAAGCTTAATGAAGAACTCCATAGTAAAGTAGCTATCCTTTTTGTTCTTCCTCGAGCTCCTATAGTATCTTTTGTGCTGTCTCCTAAAGAGGAGCTTGACTAGTTTGTTTATTGTAGAGCAGAGAAAGTGGAAAAAGAGGCATCAAGAGGAAAAGTGCAAGGTAGAAAAAAGGAAAAGGTGCCTCACAAGGGAACGAACCTGGAAAAAAATCCAAAAGCATGGGAACAACTAGCAGGAGTCCAAGCCACAACCATGGAAGCTGCAAAAGAGCCAAAAACAAGAAGACACACCTCTAAATATAAAGGTGCAACCAAAATCTTTGTAAAAGAGCGCTAGGCTCCTTTCTGTACAAATTGTAACCATGGACGGGTGGTAGGACTAAGCTAGGAAGTTAGGGCAAAGGGAAAAAGGGCCAGCCATGTAAAAAGGGGATGACCGCCGAAGGGAAAGAGGGTATTTATATAAGTCAAAAAATGGAAACTCTCATTCTTGGTGTGTCGCAAAAAGCTTCTTCTTCTTCCTCTCTTCTTCTTTCCTTCTTGTGTGTGCTTGAGTGAGGGAGTGAGTGTATGAGAGTGAGGGATCAAGGAGAAGAAACTCCCCATCTCCTCTCTTCATCTTCTTCTCTTCTCTTCTCTTCTCTTGTCTCATGCAGCTATGGAGGGTGGAGCTTGACAGAGAGGGATTGAGGCTGCTCAAGCTTGCATCGAGGATCATGGGGCTACCAATGTGCACATGAGAGGAGGGTACTCGATCGGGCATCAAGGTAAGATCACTACACCCCATAGGTAGGGAGAGTGCGTCGCCTATGTGAGAAGTAGCCATAGCCGCTCGACTTGAAACACTTCACCAATAAGTGGTTAGTAGGTCTCAGGGGTTGAGCGAGAGAGCTTCATTCATTTTGGTTTTGTTGCTGGGACCAATGGATTCGAGCCTTGAGTGCCGCGCGCTTCGAATCGAGTATGGAAGTAGGGTTTCATCCCCAAACCGGTGCTTGAGTTAGATAGGAGATTTAGGAGTGTTAACTATTGAAAACAAGTAAGTATTTTTGGGTTTGGATATGTAGATGAGTAGGCTAAAGAAGCATAAACATTATCTTGTGATTTTTGCTTGCATTAGGTAGGATAGGATCAAAATAGTGTGAGCACAAAGTAAGGTTTTAGTTGCTATATAACAGGCTTAAATATGGAAAAAAAGGAAAAAAAAAGAAATCTTGGGTTAAATGCTTGTAAGAGGAGCAATGGGCAGGGCAATAAGAGGCTAGGAATGGGAGGGGAGACCTCATTTTGCATTTGAAAGATTAAGGAGAGAGAGAGAGAGAGAGAGAGAGAGAGAGAGAGAGAGAGAGAGAGAGAGAGAGAGAGAGAGAGAGAGAGAGAGAGAGAGAGAGAGAGAGAGAGAGAGAGAGAGAGAGAGAGAGAGAGAGAGAGAGAGAGAGAGCTGTTGAGTAGAAGAGATTGGGGCACTCGATTTTGGAGCTATTCCTGTTATCCAGGTATGAAAAAACCTCCCTTGTATGTCATTGTTGCTATTTGGAAAGTCTTGCTGGAGGCTGTGTGACGTGCTTGAAGAAATCGATCAAAATCGTCGTGTTGCGCCCCGTCACTTCATTGTGTCCATGTTTGACTCCTAAAGTCGGGCAGTCAGACCATCTGACTTTGAAAATTGGACCACGCTCCTTTGGTCTGATTGGACACCCAACTGTCCATTCGGACAACCTTTTCCAATCAGGCCGCTCGTCTAATCAGACACCCCATTTGTCCAATCGTACGCGGGTTCAATCAGACCCTATCATTCTAGTCAGATACGCAAGGATCAGACTTGACATAGCAATTGGACCTAGTATGGATCGGACCAGCTTGTCCGATCAGACCACTTTTAGGAGTTGGACCACCACAATGTCAAGGACCGTCTGACTCTAAAAGTCGGACCATCCAGAATCGAATAGTCCAATTTTGGGAATTAGACCAATAGACCATAGCAAAAAAACATTGAGCTAGGACCACATCCACAACTCATAGCCAGTTAGCTTAGATCCCAAAACACCCCTAGAAGCCCACCGTGGCATGCCAAAGCTAGAAACTAGCAAAAACCGCAAGTGAACGGCCTAGAGGCAACCTCTAACAGCTCCTCGGGGTCACATAACCGACTAGAATTTAGCCCAAAGTTGGCCTCTAGACCGTAACCCAATCTTGATAGTGCGTAGAGGGAGCATCATAGATCCTGGACAATCCTTAGAGCGACCAGAGACCACTTAGAGCCATACTAGGTCGTAGACAAGCTTAGGGGCTAGCCATACTTGTATGATTGTTTTGTTTTGTTTGCACATCCCACAATGATTTCTTTTACGCAAGTGCACCAAAAAAATGGAAAGCCTGATTTTACAATTTGCACAACAGAGATGTTAACCCTCAGACGAACAAAGTGGAAAATCCAAAAAATATAAAGTAGAAGACAAGGCCAAGGAAAAAATGGAATGAAAGATGAAGGTGTGTCAAGAAAAAATCAGGAAACATAAGAAGTGTGAAAAATTCCTAAATCAAGGAGGGAGGCACACAAGAAAAAGTGCGAGTCAATACTTTTGTAAAAGAGTGCAAGCCGCACCATGATTTATTTTAAGAGCGCCTATGCAAATTGTAAAGGTAGATGGGCAGTAGGAAAGAATTTAGGAAGATAGGAGAACAATGGAAAAAAGGGCCTAGGCTATGGCCGACCATGTAAAAGGAGGATGACTATCCAAGGGAAAGAGGGTTTTGTATATAAAGTTCAAAAAGTGAATGAGAGCTCATTCTTTGATGTGTGGCAAAGTGGAGTCTTCTTCTTCTTCTCTTCTTCTCTTCTCTTTCTTGCTTGTGAGTGCTTGAGGGAGGGAGTGAGTATGTGAGAGTGAGGGATCTTGGAGGTGAAGCTCTCTACCATCTCCTCTCTTCTTCTTCTCTTCTCTTCTCTCGTCTCAGGCATGGCTATGAAGGATGGAGCTTGGAGGAAGAGGCTTGAGGATGCTTGAGCTTGCATCACGAATCGTGGAGCTATCGGAGTGCTTGAGGGAGAAGCAACTCAATCGGGCATCAAGGTATGCTCACTACACTTGTAGAGAGGGATAGCGTGTCGGCTATGTGAGAGGTAACCATTAGTGCTCGCTTAAAACACTTGAATAATAAGCGGTCCCTGGGTCTTGGTGGTTGAGATTGATCTCACCTCTACATTTTGGTTCTATTTTGCCGGGACCAATGGATTCAAGCTTGAGCGCTTGCATGCTTCAAATCAAGCATCGAAGTAAGGGTTTCATTCTCGAATCGGAGCTTGAGATAGATAGGAGGTTTTGGGTCTTTAATCTGTGCTAAAATTAAGTATTTTTGGTTTTAGATGGTTAGTTGAGTAGGAGAAATTAGTTTAGTACTTTGCTTTCGATTCTTGTTGCATTTAGAGTAGGTTAAGGTTAGGAAATTGGTTGGAAAAGTGTAGGGCTTGCTGCTATAAAACAGGACAAACATGGCACAGATCTGGGAAAAAATGGAAGAAGGAGAATTGAAGGGGGTTGAGGTTGACAAGCGAGGGGTAGGAGTGGCAATAACCTTGTGAAGGAGGGGTTTAATAGCTAGGAGACCAAGGGGGAGCTCATTTGAAGCCTTGGTTGTTTGAGAGAGAGAGAGAGAGAGAGAGAGAGAGAGAGAGAGAGAGAGAGAGAGAGAGAGAGAGAGAGAGAGAGAGAGAGAGAGAGAGAGAGAGAGAGAGAGAGAGAGAGAGAGAGAGAGAGAGAGAGAGAGAGAGAGAGAGAGATTCATTGTGTGGACCCACCTCAATCGCATCGTTGACAAGTTTGTTGCCCACTACAGGTATATCTACACTTTCTCTTTCATGCACAAGTAGGATCTGGAGGTGCTTGGCTAGTGTGAAGACCACAATCACTTGGCGCAATGAATTTTTCATCGATTTGAAAAAAACATGTCGCACTCGGCCCGTCCAAATCATGTTGATACTAGGTTGAGTCTTAGAATCAGCCCTTGATCCTTGGTCCACGGCCCTTGGCCCACTCGACTTGAACAGTTGGAAACTCAGTCCTTGGCCCATCTAAATTAGTCTTTCGGCCCCTGCAATTCAGACCTATTGGGCTGAGTTTGATTTTTCTAGAATTTTTTGAAAATTGGACCAAACCACCTAGACACCAGCTGTATGAACATCCAAAGACTATACAGATGCTTGAGAAGCCTTTCTGGCACAAGGAACAAAGGGATCAGTGAGACTCGGCCATAGAGGTGACAGTAGTCGACCATCTAGCAATCTAGCCTGTTGGCAACAACATTGATTGGAGTCTTAGAGCACTAATGAATCATGACTGAGTGGAGGAAATAGCAGAGAGCCCTATAAATTAGTAGGGGATGGCCAAAAACTGAGCGTAGAAGCCTATCAGGCTAAACCCACGACTAGAGTGCTAGAGTCGTCTAGGCACTTGTTTTCTCACTCACTCTGAATTCCAACCCTCAAAGCACAATTGAGAAAAGCTAAAAGCCTGATTTCACACAGTGCTTAGAAAAGAGCATACACATACACACACGCACAGAATGAAGGTAAGTTGAGGACTAGTTGTAATTAACAAGGAACACACCCAGACTTAAGAACTTGAAGGAACCCACTAGTAAGAGAAGACCCAAAGACATAGAAGGGTGATCGAATTCCCGAAAGTAGGACCGAGCAAAGAACACAAAAAAAATTCAAATGCAACAAGGATAGACAATATCGTGGAAGTGGATCTACCTGGCCTTATCAACTTGATCGACAACTTGGTAGAACAAGAAGTCTTAGACATGGAAAAGGGTAGCTCAGGCTGTAGAAGCAATGAGGAGCTTAACTTAGGAGACTTTCTTGAGGCTGTCCAGCAGTTAATGAGCAAATACGATGCTCAAATCCAGCTAGAGTATCGTGGTAGATCTGTATAGGACATCATAGAAGATCTTGAGGAGGAGAGGAAGCTAGCACGTAGGGCTCTACAAGGCCTAGATGCATACAACTAGGACATCAAACTAGGAGTTTGTGCCAGAGCTTAGAAATGTGAGAGATTTAGAGAGTGCTAGCCCTAGCAGGTAGAAACTAGTCGGAAAGCAAGAGGGCTCTAGAAGGAGATCTTACACTAAGTGAAAGTGACTACTAGATAACATGGAAGTAGAGTAAATCACTACAGCATTTGCAACATCACTGCTAGCAAGGTTAGGGGTTAACCAAGGCTCTAAGAGCCAATCAAAATTCATGTGGAGGTGAAGCAACTGGACAAATACCAAGCTAATGACGACCCATACAGCTTTGTGGAACAGTTCAAGTAGGTCTGCAAGGCCAATGGCCTCATCGATCCTACTCAACACTCCCAAGCCTTTGGATTATGCTTAGGCAACAAGGGCTAGCGGACATGGTACACGAGTTTAGATGTTGCAGAGTGTGCTAGTTTCAATGGCCTGAAAAATCTATTTATTAAGAGATTTTCCAAATCTGGATACTCCAAGTTTATGTGACCCATGTGAGGAGCCTCTTCAAAAGAATCCCAATGGGCAAGAGACCAACCGAAAGAGTGGTATCCATGCCATTTATCAACGGAATATGAAGTGAAGAGCTCTACAAAGCCTTGGTTGGCAACTCGACCTTACAGTGAGACACATTGGCAAGGGTCTTTGAAGAAGCTATTAGAGTGAACAACCAAGTCAAGGAAAGAGGTTCCAGAGGCTCAAATCGAGAAGAGTCTAGTTCTAGGAGTTTCGAGAGGGTCTCAATGCCGAGGGAGAGAGCCATCCCAAGCATGTAGGACAAAGGGAAGGGCACTGATTCGAGACAAGAGCTAGCAGAGATTCGGATGGACATAGCCAAATTGTAAGAGATGATAAGATGGCCAATGTGCCCACATGTCCAATGTGTGCATTGTAGTGGAAACCACTTGCCAGCTGAGTGTCAGGACCCTAGGTCACAACCTTTTTCTAATTGTTGTAGGTTCAGCCATGACACCATGCATTGTTGATTACCTCGGAGGCTCCCATACCCGCAGCCTTACGGTCAACCCTACCTTGTGAACAAGCCACCAAACTTCTTTGAAAGGGGAGCCCCATTGGCTCTCCCGACACCTAATGATGCTAAACCGACCACCCCTAAGATGGAAATAAATCCTACATGTATCCCTAGACTGCCTGGACCCTACGTGACCCATCCACCGAGTGATACTCCAGTCCACTATGTGGACGAGCCTAGTGGCGATGAGCCTTATGTAAACCCATACATGTCGTACAATGAGGAAGGAAACGCAGTCCTTATGGACTATCAACCAGTGCTTGTGATGGCATTAGGTAGAGGGAGAGGAAGAGGCATAGGAGCGCAAACCCAAGAGGCCATCGTGTGTTGGACTTGCGGTCACTCAGGACACATTTTTTTGTGCTGCCCTAAGAGGGAGCAAGCAAATAGAGATAAGGTTGACTTGAGATGCATTGAGTGTGGAATCACTCATCTCTTTGTTGATTTCCCTAGACAGAGGCCATCCTCTAGTTTGGTAAATGAACCATCAGCTCCATTAGGGTTGTTTGGTGTCGAGATACTCGATGGGGAGGCCACACCTATCCCATTGCATGTCATGACCTGCGCGTAGATGAAGCAGGCCGACATATCATTGCCAGGGCCTAGCAGCCTTGACACAACCTTAGTTGGAAAGAAGAGTCAAAGAGGAAGGAAGAAAAGACCAGATGCTAAGGTCGCCCTCAAAACCAAAAGTGCCACAATACTACTAGTTGGAAGGAAAGTCATTGACACAGAGGAAGAAACGTCAGCTCCTCGGATGGATGAAAAGGGAAGTGCTAAGGTCGGGGAGTACCCCAACCCAAAGCACCAACTCGAAGCCATCAAGAAGGTGAAAGAATGGGTGAAGGAGGCCTAGGAGCACCTAAAAGACAATGACCCCATACTAGCTAATGAGATTGATGATCTCTCAAGCATGAGTGCACCAATCTCTCTACCATGATCAAAATCAAGGGAGGTGATAATACCACAAGTAGAGCCACCTAGACAAAGGTTAAATGCTTCGAGCCAACAAAATAGTCAAGGCCATTGGCCAAGAACCACAGACTTAGGAGAGAGGCAAGTAACTAGCAACCTCCTCAATACACCCATGACCACCCTTGTAACTCTAAGCTTGGGCGACCTGCTTAGGCAACATCCAATGCTATGGCTAAAGAGCAAATTACCATAGACTTGCCTGAGCACAACACAGAACTCAAATACCAAGTTTGACACTGTATTCCATGCCTAAATCCTTGCATGTGAATACTTTTTGGGAAGGCACGGAAATGCATGCAGTACTACCAGTCCTAGCTCTGGAGGATATCACAAGAATGGGAATTGTAGACACAGGGGCAGGAGTGAGTGTGCTAAGCCATGTAGTATTCCAAACTTGGGGTAACCCACTGGTCGAGATTGCTAGGTTCAATCTGGCTAACGGAATGAAGGCGAAACCATGTGGAGTGTTGAAAAATTGGCCAGTGAAGATTGTAGGAATCCATTTCTCGATTGACTTTATAGTCTTGAAGGGAGTGGACTATGACATCCTGCTAGGCCGACCCTGGATGCACAATGCAAGAGTCGTAGAAGACTAGGGAAACAGTCTTATCTTCTTAGGCAACCGAATAGCGGTTGTAAGGGTAGAGATGGACACTTGGAAGACTATGCCAGTTGACCTAGATGCCATCTCCACCATGCTGAAGGGCAACAAACAGACTAGGGGATCCTATGGGGTCCTTACCAAGTATATCTCGTGGCGTGAGGACGAGCGAGACTGGATGCATGTTCTTGCTACCATCAATCTACCATTCTTAGACACTGGGGAGTACAAACAAGCCATCAAGGCAACCGATAAGCTCAAGGACACACATTCAGTGCTAGTTTGCATGATGATTGGGAGCCTACGTGGAAGATCCAATCCTGTTGCATATGCCGAGTCCCCAACAATAGACAAGAGCTCCTAGACATTCTAGGGTACTTGATCGACAAGTTGGTTGGCAATCCAGCAACAAATCTTAAGATACTCCAAGACCTCTTGGACGAGCCTGAATGGCAATGGTCCAAGATATGCGATTTAAACTCGAAGTACAATTGGGCCTGAATCCTCGATCAACAAGAAGAGAATTGTCAGAACCAGGAGAATGATGAGCAACTAGACAAAGACAATTCTGACGACGAATATGAGGACTACTGTTCCTTCAGTGACGAGAGCGGAAGGGAAATCGATACTCTAGAGTATGACACTTAGGGCTGTATAATCGAACAAATATGAGTAGACCCTTGACCACGCAAGCAAAGTGCACTAAGAGTAGAGAAAGGAGTTAGACACAAGGACTGCAATCAAACTTGGTTGGAGCACACGGGTGCAATCGACTATGAGCATGCAGGCCTAGCCCAAACTAGTGAGGCACCACTACTACAAACGGACTCACCTTCCGAGCTACAACCACCAGGAGAGAGCCCCTCTTCTAAGGAAGATGAAGAGTTCGATTCTAAATCGGAAGTCATCTTAGATAGTGACCCTGAAATACTTTGGCCCAACAAGACTAGATGCACTAAAGGGAACCTACTTGTCCACCTACGACACCGATGGTTAAGGGAGGAATGATAGACACTGAGCAAAGAAATGCATACAGAAGTACAACAAAAATCACAAGACCTGCCAAAATGATTCACGAAGTTCAAGAAGGGAGATAGGGTGGTGATCTTGCTGGGAGCCAAATGACAAGGGCAAGCAAGTGAACCAATCGAGGGACCCGCCAACGTCAAGGAGGTCAATTTAGCTAGGGAGGGGGAGACCCCACGACCTGTCTTTATAGTTGATGCATTGGCTGAAAAAGATGAAGCAAGTCTCATTACTCTCTTGTGAGAGTATGTAGACATCTTTGTTTGGTCCCTAGAAGAGCTCAAAGAGGTAGACCCGAGTGTGGTGACTCACAACATACTCACGACACCTAACACGACACCAGTCAAACATCGACCATATCCCATGAATCCAAAGAATGCCCATGTTGTCAAGGAAGAAATCAACAAGCTAATGAGAGAAGGATTCATCTACAAAATTGAACACACGAACTGCGTTTCCCCCATAGTCATCGTATTAAAGAAGAATGGAAAGATTAGAGTGTGTGTCAATTACAAGAAGGTAAACACAACTACGAAGAGAGATAACTACCCATTTCCATACACTGAGCACATGCTCAAGTGAGTGGTTGGCAAAGAGGCCTATAGTTTTTTGGATGGTTTCTCTGGATACAATCAGGTGCAATTGCATCCTAACGATAGGCATAAGACCACATTTTCCACTGAATGGGAAGTCTTTGCCTACATAGTCATGCCTTTTGGATTAATTAATGCACCAGCCACTCTCCAATGACTAATGTGTACAATATTCAAAGACATGCTGAGGAAGGAGTTAGAGGTCTTATTGGACAACTTGTGTGTTCACTCTACTTGGAGAGAACACCTAGACAAGTCTTTGAATGATGTCAACTATACCATCTCTCATTGAACCCCTTGAAGTACCAGTTTTGGGTGAAGCATGGATGTATCCTGGGACACATGGTGTCAAAGAATGGCATTGCCATAGATTTCTCAAAGATCAAGGTTATTGTCAATCTTCCACCCCCAATTGATTACAAGGGTGTTCAGTGCTTCTTAGAATATACAGGGTATTATTGACGGTTTGTGTTGAACTATGCATTAATTGATAGACCTCTATACAAGTTGTTGATCATATTCGAATGGACCGAGGAATGCCAATGTACGTATGATGAGCTAAAAAAGGCTCTAACCACAACACTGATTTTACGAGCCCCAAATTGGACACTCACATTCCATGTGCACATCGATGCTTCAAAATTCACCGTAGGAGCTATATTGTGCCAACTTGGTGAACACAACCTAGATTACCTAGTGAGCTTTGCTAGTAGACAACTCACTGAGACTAAAATGAATTACTCAAACATAGAGAGAGAGGGTTTGGCCATGGTGTTTGTTGTAAAGAAATTTCGACATTATCTTTTGGCTATGCCTTTTACTTTCTTTGTTGACCATCAAGCCTTGTTGTATCTTGTTAACAAACCATGCTCTACAGGACACATCGCTAGATGGCTACTTTTGCTTTTGGAGTTTGACTTCTCTGTGATGGTGCGTAAAGGGAAGCAACATTACATGGCTGACCATCTGTCTCGCATCCCCATGGGAGAAGTGGCTGGATAAGGCATTGTGGATGAACTGCCAAATGCGCATCTATTCTTCTTATCCAGTGAAGAAGATTTGTTTAAAGCTGATATGATGCCATATTGGGTAGACGACATAGTTCAAGTGCTTCAGCACAGACTGTTGGAACGACCGATAGAAAAAGCCTGACTTAGGCGGCTCATCCTAAAAATGTAACCATATCAATTGATAGCAAGCCAACATTATAGGTTGGGGCAAGATGGGTTACTACGCAAATGCGTGTGTGAGCATGAAATGCATGACATGCTGAGAGAGGCACACGAAAGAATCGTAAGAGGACATTTTAGTGGAGACGCGATAGCTCGCAAGATGTTACAGTCCTAGTTGTGGTGGCCTACCCTCTTTGAAGATGCGACACGATTTGTGAAGCATTGTGATGAGTGCCAATGGAACAAAGTTTTGATTCATAATGATCACATAGAGCTAAACCCAATTATTGCACAAAAACCCCTTGAGAAATGGGGGATTGACTTCATCGGTCTCATTTCTCTTGTGGCACAATATTCACAAGCCCAATATATCATTGTAGCCACCACCGACTATCTCACAAAATGGGCAAAAGCACAAGCTATGAGAAAGAATGACCCTAAGACCACTGCCAAGTTCCTATGAGAGTAGGTGATCTCACGTTTTTGGTTGCCCCATCGAACTACAAAGCGACCAAGGCACTCACGTCATCAACGAAGTGATAGCTCACCTCCTGTGTTCTTTTCTAATCATCCATCAAAAATCATCGACTTATTATCCCTTGGCAAATGGTCAAGTTGAATCCACCAATAAAATCTTAGTAAATGTCCTAATCAAAGTCATCTTTGCTTCACACAGTGATTGGGATAACAAGCTAATGGCGGCCTTGTGGGCCTACTGCACGACTTATAAGACGGCTATAGGACAAACCCCCTTTAGATTGACATATGGTATAGAGCCAATCCTTCCTTGGAATTCTTCATGCCAAGCCTCAGAATAGCCCTTCAAGAAAGATGGGATGGGAAGGAGGCATGGACAGGGCACTTGATTGAACTCAAACGCTTATTGGAAACCCGATTTCTGGCCACCCATACACTAATATGTGAGAAGGCAAGACACAAATGCTGGTTTGACAAGCATGTCAAGCAATGCAACTTTGAAGAGGGTGACTTAGTACTGCTATACTCAGCCAAGGGACACAAGCAAAAGTTAAAGTTTTGGGGGCTAGGACATTTTAAGGTTCAAATTATCAAACGAACTAGCAATGTAGAACTCGAAACCCTAGGTGGGGGCATAGGCTTCTTCAACGGTAGTCACATAAAGAAGTACTTCCCTCCCACGCATCCATTGCATGAGCCACCAATGCTAGCAACCCCTGTCCACATGCGAGTAGCCACTATCATTGAGGCAGACAGTGATGATGAGAAAGCAGTACCACCAGCTTACCTACGCATGACAATCACTACTAAACACGCATGCACCATCAAGGCATTGATCGATAAGGGAGCTGATTTTAATATCTTGACTCATGATCATTGGACCCAAATTGGCAAACTGTAGTTGCAGCCCACTAATACTCATGACACACTTTTGGGAAAGTGCAAGGTTGCAGTTTCTATCGAGTTTGAAAGCGTGCCGATAATGTTCTATGCGTTACCCAACACTAAAAACGTAAGCACAGAATTGCTATTAGGAAGAACTTTCAAGAAGTAATCTCATTGCAATGTCGACTATTAGTCCATCATATCCACCTAGCCATGGGCAATGTTCGCATTGTTACAACTTTCAGCAAGGGCGGCACAACTCTTTCCAAGGCCGCGAAGGCACCGGTAGAGAAACCCACCGTCGGGACTAAGGAGGGGGGTTGTGACTCGTCACAACCTACCAATCCTCGATGCCAGTAACCCACTGGAACCAACATTGAAGCCTATGAACCCTAGTTAAAATGGGTACCTAAACAGAGAGAACCACACCTAGGAATAGAAACCCACGGCCTTGTAAGGCTAATGATCTGCACCAAAACCTAGGAAGCCAAGACAAAACTATAAACATCAACATAAGGTAAAGCTGCGATGGGTCCCCAAGGCCTTATTGCAAGCGCAAGGCTACTATGCGGGGATTTGGATTCCTAAAGCCAAAAAAACCAAAGACCCTACACAAATACCACCCTCGAGCTTGACCACACAAAAAATCATGCCAAAGACACTCAAACCACAAAAGAATCAGGCCGCTAAGTCCATAGAATCTTCAAAGCCTAGCTCAACAAGGCCTGAACTAATCTATTGCTCAAAACCACAGCCTGCTATTGAGACAAACCGCCCAACTCTAGCTGGTGGTGCCCCTTAGACCTTAGACACATCTAGTAGCACCACAACTGCAAGTACAACCCAACCCATCAAACATGAAGCCAAGCTACAACCTAAGGAACAAACCATGCTACGACCATTAGCTGTTGACCTCTCTAGTTCTGTCAAGTCTCAACCACCCCCCACCGGGCTTAAACCCTCTTCTGAGAGATGATCAATTCTAACCTTGGCTGCAGATTTGGCTGAAAATACTGGCAATGACTTGGTTGCTTGCCTCTGAAACTTGGATCCTACTTTCATGACATTGGATAAAAGCTATGATTGACTAGACTTAGGCCTCTTGGAAGAACCTATAGCGACAAAAGTACGAACACTCCCTTGCTCTTGGGAGGAGTCAAAATTCGTATTTGTTAAGGCTTTCGAAGCAGCTGAGGAGTTGATTGCAACTAAATATCCAAGGAACATGCAATTAAACATCGTCTCATTACGTCGTATAGCAAGCACACAATCATGGCAACAAACAGAAAATCAAGAAGTTGCAACAGCTTGTTGACAACAACTCCTCCTTCTTGCAAAAATGGTATGCTTTACGATTGCAATGGGAACTAGAGGGATGCCAAATAATGACCAACACTGAACAATGATGCGCAATCAAGGCATTTGAATACAACCCAACCTATGTTGCTCCCACTTCTTATAGGGTGTTGACTACCATTGGTAACCGACTATAGTGAAAGTGATGGTGAGAGAAAGAGAGAGAGAAAATGAGACACTGAGATGGAGAATGAACCACACACTTGTATTGCACACTTGCTTACACACTTGCTTACACACTCCTACTAGAATAGGTGAGAGTACACATATATATACAACGAAGGTGTGGATATGGTAGGTTCTCTTAATGAAGTATCATCCACATGTTCTAGATCCATCTTATCTAGTTTTCCTAAATATCTAGATATTGTCTTCCTAGATATTCTCGAAGTACATGTTCATATGAGTACGTTCTAATATTCTAACATTCCCCTTCTCTAGAAAATGTTAAAAATATCTTCTAACATTCTTTCTCCCTTCTCAAAATAAAATAGGATTTTCTTTTGCAGTACAAAGACTTTTTGCCAATAATTTTGGCTACAAGAGAAGTAAGATTACAATGATGACTATAGCATGAGACCTTGTCCTTGTTGTTGCAGAAGATATACATCAACCTTTGCTTGCAATGATTTAAGGGATGTAAGTTGATGATGAAGATCTTTGGGTTTTGGTTGATGGATACCTTGATGAAGAGATGATCACCATAGTTTGCTTCATGATAGACTTGATAAGAGATGGGCTCATCATATAAATAGATGTTATATTCCAATTGGAGCTTGATAGTTTTGATGTAAAATAACAATGAGAGCATGTTTGTCGATGGAAATATGATCCCAATGTCACTAGATACCATAGTAAGATAGAGATTGATAAGGTGCTTGTGACATGATCTTTGGGAAGGTTGTTGATGAATACAGAAGTGTAAAATAGCAAGGGATTGATGAGCAATTTCAAGCATATTGTCTGTGAGAGGACTCCAAGAGTTGAGTATCACATCTTCAATAATAGCATACTTAGTGTCAGTGTGCTCTTTTATCCATAGAAAGTAGTTTGTGCAAATGTGCACAAGTATTTCTTTGTACTTTATCCATTCTTTTCCCCCCCTTTGGAAGGCCAAAATAGTTGGCCAATTTGAGAAAGATACAATTTGTAAATGATTATTTGGGTAAGGTAAGAGATAGACTATTTCATGATGATGCTGAGAGAAAATTGGAAGAGAGAGTACTTGTGATTCTTGATGAGGTTTTTGCCATGTAATGTAGAACAATGATTGAGATTTGGGTATATAATTAGAGCAAGATGATTGCAAGAGGAAGGTAGGATAGGATAGGATAGAAATAAATTATGATTTGATAGATTGGGATTGATGGGACATAAATAAAAATAGTGTGGATGGAATGTGATGGTAGGATAACATCATGCATAGGGATTCAAGATTGCACATTGAGAAATAGTGATGTGAAAATGAGAAGCTCAAGAGACAAGATTTTTATGTGAATGTGGAAACATTGTGAGAATTTTGAATATGTAGGAGGAAGCCAAGAGTATGTGTGATTGCATTTGGCCAAAATATTGTAGCACATAGTTGAAGTGGAGTGTGTGTGTGACCATAAGTATATGAGGATATTGAGCCCACAGAGAGAGTGTGAGATAAGGACTAGGATGTGATCTTGAGATTGAAGCAAAGTTTAGATAAAGACTAGATGCTGAGTGAAAAATGTAAGGAAATAGGATAGAACACATATATGTAAGAGATGCGGAAGCAATGTACCTGATGAGGGAGTGATCTTGAAGGTTGGTAGAAATATCCAATAAGAGTTTATGAGGAATAGTAGGCATATCAACATTGTTAGCCAAGAGAGTGACAAGGTTTTGGCATCTTCTTGCCACTAAAGTATCATCCAAATGTGTTGAAGAATACAAGTCAATAGAGAGGCCATAGACAATGCCTTCTTGGGCCTCAAGATGTAAGGTGAAAAGGGTGTCCCCTTCTTCAATTGTTGTTCCAATTGAGGTAGAGTCCTCTATTTCAGGATGTAAGAGGAGAGCCTGATAGGGATGACAAACATTGTAGTATTGAGAGTGTCTAGGAGACCTAGAACATGCTAGGATGGATGAGTTGAGAGCATGCAAGCACAAAATGGAAGAGCCATGAGAGAGATATGGATATGAGGGGCCTTTATTTGGTAGAGGATTGAGGTTGCCCATCAAAGAATTTTCTATGTATTCCACTAGTTGACAAGAGAGAGTGAACAATGGAATTAATGAGGATACAAGCATGGAACATATGTGTTGCATGATGTGATAGAAATATATTATATGTGGCATGGATAGCTCAATGTCTCAAGGAGAAGAGGGTGAGGTTGGTTAGAGAAAGGAAAGAATATATGTGTGGCTAGAAAAAATGTTCTTTGAGGATAAATCACCGTGAGGGGTCATGTGGTTCGATGCCCTTGAATCAATATACCAAACTACATCATCAGTGGATTTTTCAACAGCCCTATCTTTTACATACTGCATGGCAAACAATCTATCACCTGAAGCATCATCTACCTGACTAGACATAGCAAAATATCCATGTTGTTTGCCTTTTGATTGTCCTACTTCTTCCAGCAGTCCTTAGCAATATGCCCATATTTCCCACAGTAATGAAAATCCTTATCCTTATTCGGATTGTCAGATGGGCTTTGTTGTTGCTAGGAGCCTCTACCTCTAGGGCTAGATCTCCCCCTACCTCTAAAGTTTCCACCACCTCTTGTATTTGATACCTGCTGGTTGTTACCTCCATAGGATGCATTTTGCTGGCCTCCTCTGCCAGACCCATAGCTTCTACCACGACTGTGTTGATCGGAATAAAAAATTGCATCATTGTTTTTAGAACTACTTGATCCTATAGCCAAGCCAAGTTTAACCTCCTCATGGATAAGCAATGCAATTAGCTCATTGAAATCAGGCATTTCAGCCTGCACATACACAGAAGTGTCAAAAGACTTATACTCAGGCCCCAAGCCATTCAAAGTCACATCAACCATGTCTTCATCTTCAACCTGTGAACCAATATATGCCAACTGATCTGCAATGTTCTTGATCTCTGTGACATAATCATGTATGGATCTGCTCTTTCTTTCCATGTTGTTGAACTTTTGCTTCAACTATATCTTTATGGCACTTGTGGTTGTGCCATAGTACTTGACCAGGATTTCCCAAGCATCCTTAGGAGAGTTGTAGTTCATTATCTACATTACCATGGCATCTGATATACATAGAGACAACGCGAGCTCTTTCTGTCCAAGCTTGATGTAGTCATCTTTGATCAGCTATAGGTTGATCTAGGAGCTCAAGTTCAGCTTTGACTCCAGTGTCACCAAATCCTAGTATTCTTTACCTATCAGGAAGTTTTCCATTTTGAACTTCCAGATGGCATAGTTATGGCTGTCCAACTTCTCCCCCACAATCTGGGTAATATTGTCTGTTCTTTTTGCATTTGCCATGTTGTAGACCTTGTCTGGCTACCTGCAAACCAATTCTTCTTAACAGTTTAGTTTTAGCCTGCAATTGTTTATGATAGTTTTTGGCACTTTATGTGCTCAGACATTCAGTTATTCCAACCTGAAAACAGTGGTACATATACCTCTTGACATTTGGCAATCACCTAGGTATTGGAGCTTGCATGTATGGACTGCATTCAATGCAAAACCATCATGTATTTGGGCAATCTGTTCGTGTACAGACAAGCAATCTATAGGCTAAAAATGACAGTAACCAGTAGCTCTTTTTGAGCTCAACAAGAGGGTACGTGCCCCAAGATCACTTACAATAGTTCAGAGTTATATCTTTGCATATGGGGTTCCAGACATATCAGTCTGACACTAAATGCAACATGAATTGCAAGTACAAAAGCAAGGTACACTTGCTATAAATTTCAGTCAAGCATAAACAGTCAATGACAGTGTATTTCAGTCCACCAAACTCTTCAAAACATCATAGACATGTACCACCATACATGTGATCCAATACATGAGCCTAACTGCTTCCAAGTTGTCTCGTCTTCAAGAGCAATATCAGACAATGCATTCACACTTCATGACCATCCGATAAAGTGTCAAAGCATTAGTTTTCTAATCCAAATTTCAATTTCTAAGAGCATCCAATGCTCATGTCAATCCTCAAACAATTTTGTAGACATCCAATGTCATACAAGTCATCAAGACCAACAAAAAAAATGTAATCTTCCAGTGTAGATGAATGCTTGTTATAGACTGTGAATGACAGTTTTCAGCCTGTCAAGAACTCATAATTTTGAATTCTTTTGATACGAAACTTCAGTTTATAAGCATGGCATTCAATACATATGTCTTCTTTGAATGTACAGAAGCTTAGGTGATTGTTTTGGACATGTTTGAAGGCTCCAACCTCATATTTGACATGCATACATGCTGTATGTACCCTATATACAACAAACAGTGAATATTTCCAGACTTGCAAATAGTCCTTTCAGCTCATTGATGATTCCCTAACCAAGTACTGACATGTCCAAGCTTTCAATAACCTCTCAAAGAGCATAGGAAAGCTCTATATCAGTCTGCGAATGGTGTAAGTGACAATTTGCAGACATTTATGACATCAGTAGAACTAAGCGCAATCACACAGGTAGTAGATCTAATGGCAACAACATATATTGTTGATGATGATAAAGATGAGCACTTGGATGTGCTCAAGGGTGCTCCCCAAAGCTCCCACAGAAGCCTCAACCACTAATATGAAGCATAGAATCCATCTGACCAAAATGCATACCTTGTTGCACAGACAATAACAGTCAATGGCAGTCAGCCCTCTTCACCTCAAGAACCTGTGTCTTCACTCCCGAATGCTTCACTCCACAAAGCCTAGTCATGGGTGCTTTGATACCATGTTCATAGTCAGAGACATAGATAGAGAATTGGAGTAATAGTGCAGAGCAGTTGCTCTCTCTACCTTCCATTATCCATTCTCACACATAACTAAAGTGAATAGTACAACCTAAGGTCTCAAGGACCATTCACACCAAAGAGTGCTAAGTCCTAAAACACCGACTTATTCAATGTCTGCATGGTGTGGTACAGCTGGACATCCTAAGTGTCGAGTACAATCATAACTGAAGACAGATAGATGAGCTTGAAGTCTAACAGATAAGAGTAGACTCCAAGCCTAAAAAAGGGAGTGCTTACAAGATCAATAGAGGAGTCATGTGGATGGAGTGTGATCACTCCTAGTTGGAGCACCTGAGAGCAATAGATTATGAACACGTATGGATAGCCCAACCACCAGCAACACCCACGCACCCACCAAGATAAGACCATTAGGGGAGACTCCCTCCTCTAGTGAGGATTGTGAGTTTAATTCCAAATCAGAGGTTAGTATGGAGAGTGACCCAGAGATACCTCGACCTCCTAGGACCAAACGCACCAAGGGGGACCTGCTAGTCCACATGAGGCACAGACAATTGAAGGAAGAAAGGAGAGGACAGACAAAGGAATTGGAGGCAGAATAGTAGAAGAAACCATAGGACCTACCAAAACATTTCACCAAGTTTAAGAAAGGTGACAGGGTAGTGATCTTGCTGGGGGAAAAAAGAAAAGGATAGACAAGTGAGCCAATCGAGGGGGACCCGCCAAGGTCAAGGAAGTCAACTTGGTAGGGGAAGGTGAGAAGCCTCGACTTGTGTTTATAGTTGAGAACCTAACCGAGGGGGAAGAGGTTAATCTCATTGCACTCTTGCAAGAGTACGTGAACATGTTCACTTAGTCCTTAGATGAGCTCAAAGGAGTGGATCCTAGAGTGGTGATGCATAACATACCAATGCCCCTTGATGCGGTGCTTGTAAAACAATGATCATACCCTATGAATCCGAAACATGCCCAAGCCGTGAAGGAGGAAATCAATAAGCTAATGAGGGTAGGATTCATCTACAAAATAGAGCACATGGACTGGGTATCATTGATCCCGATAGTCATGAAGAAGAATGGGAAGATCCGAGTGTGCATGAACTATAAGAAGGTTAATGCTGCGACAAAAAGGGATAATTACCCATTACCATACATGGAGCACATGGTCAAAAGGATAGTAGGTAAAGATGCTAATAACTTTTTGGACAGCTTCTCAGGATACAACTAGGTGCAAGTACATCCCGATGATAGGGACAAGACTCCGTTTGCCCCTGAGTGGGGTTTCTTTGCTTATATCGTAATGCCCTTTGGGTTAATGAATGCACCCACAGCCTTTCAACGTCTAATGTACACCATCTTCAAAGATATACCTAGATGAGAGCTAGAGGTGTTTGTAGACAACCTAGGCATGCACTCTAGCTAGGCAGAACACTTGGAGAAGATACAAGCAATCTTTAAATGATGCAGCTTTACAACCTGTCATTGAATCCCTTGAAGTGCCAATTCTGGGTCAAGCATGGATGCATCCTAGGGCATGTGGTATCCAAGAATGGCATAGCCATTGACTTTTCAAAAGTTAGGGTCATTATCGACTTGCCGCCACCCAAGGATTATAAGGGAGTTCAGTGTTTCTTAGGTCACATCGGATATTATCAGTGCTTCATATTGAATTACACATTGATTGCAAGACCATTTTATAAGATGTTGATCGTGTTCTAGTGGACTAATGAGTGCCAACGAGCATATGAGGAGTTGAAGAAGGCTCTTACAACTGCACCAATCTTATGAGCCCCAAATTGGAACATCACCTTCCATCTGCATATAGACACGTCTAAATTTGCTATTGGAGCTATTTTGTGCTAGCCTGGTGAACATAACTTGGATTACCGTGTGACTTTTGCTAGTAGGCAGCTCACTGACACGGAGATGAATTACTCCACCACAGAAAGGGAGGGGTTGGCCATGGTATTTGATATAAAGAAGTTTCGACACTACCTCTTGGCCATGCCTTTCACCTTTTCTGTAGAACATCAAGCCTTGCTATATCTTGTAAATAAACCTTGGGCTACTGGATGCATCGCTAGATGGTTGCTTCTTCTTTTAGAATTTGACTTCTCTGTGGTTGTACACAAGGGTAAGAATCACTACATGGTTGATCACATGTCCTGAATACCCACAAGAGAAGCCACTGGACAAGGCATCACTAACAATTTGCTAAATGTTTGTAATAAACTAGTTCTCACAGCAAATCAAATAATTGGAAATTCATGAAATACACCATTATTGCAAAGAAATACAAGAAATACACCATGTTTGCAAGGTAGCCATAGCCAAGGTAGCTAAGCTTGAAATAATATTGCAATGGAAGGCTGAGAATCATATATGTAAGCTACTCCATGAATACTCACCTCATGTCAAGGTGGGACATGGTATGCACCCCATATCTTGGTGGCTAAGAGCATGCACCCTCTTAGTTGGTGGGAGGAAGGAACCTCAAAGCATGTATTGCTTGAAATGGCAAAAAGATCCTTCACATGTTACATCTTCACCTTTTATACTTAACCCTAGCCTAACCTAGCTAACCCTAATCCTCTAATTATAGGGTATATTTACATATGTCAGCCCATTTCATGGCTATAATGGTATCCTAGATACATGGGAAATTTTCCTACATTACAAACCATCCCCTCCTAGAAAAGCTTTGTCCTCAAAGCTGAAATTACAATGAATACAAGGATGGATACATGTAATAGGAGAGAATATAGGACACAAAACTTATGACAAAATACAAAAGTTGATCTTCAATGAATGGTCTTCATAGGATAGGAGATTTGCCATGAAACAATGAATCTGGCTGAATAGGGTAGATGTAGAAAAATGTTCATAACTTTTAGCAAGAGTATCCAAACGGGGCATATGAATGCTAGAAACAAAGTTCATAACATAAGCTACTAGCCTATAACAAAATTTTCATTGTTTGATGGGATTATATTGATTAATTTTCTCACATAAAATTAATACAACAAAATGTTCCCTATTTCCAACCACATGACATTCTCCCAAAATCAACCCGGATCGTATGGGATTCCACAGTAATAGTAATCTTCAGCCCAATGAACCCAATCCTCACCCCGATCAAGGGGTATTCCATCATAATAGCTGTCTAAGATAGGAAAATGAGCATCAAAACTATCAACACAATATTGACCACCATCTAGGTCAAAAGGATAAGAAGAGTCTTGCTCATGATCTGCATAATCAGTTCCATATACCTCAAAGTCATCAATCACCATCATTTTCAACAAACATGTGTTGACCGTGATAGTAGAGATCATCATCATCAATATGCTGATAAGCATCATGAGCAACTTCAAAGGAATTGTGAGACTCTCCATCTTGGTCTTTACAAACCACTTTCTCTTTGGTCTCTTCAGCTTCCTCTCCATTATCCGAAAAATCTATAACTAGCAACGCTTTAGCATTCCTTTTCTTGCATATATCTTTATGATTAGAAGATATTGGTTTAGTACATCTAAAACATAAGCCTTGTGCATGTAGTCGTCTAATATCATCACTGGTTAAGATCTTTCCTCGAACAACATCATGCTTGCCACTATGACTATCATATTTCTCATGATAAAATGGTTTTCCATAGTCATGACCACATTCATTTCTACTAACATCATGCTGATGTCCAGGAAACAGTTGATCATTATCATAATATTGACTATGGGATGGCTGATCATCATAGAGGTACTGATCAACATGCTGCCCATGTTCACTAACATAATGTTGCTCATATCCAAGATCATGATCATATACATGTTGCTGCCCATTCATGTATGACTATCCATTTGAATGCATATCAAAAAAGTTCAAACCTTTCTCAATTCCTTGTGGCCTTCCTGGATGATTCCCATTCATGGAAATGTGTCCAAAATGATTGCAAGGGTGTTCTCACTTTTGGAGCTGATCATAAACATAATGATCGACATGTTGTTGCTGTCCAAAAGTATTATGACTATCACTTGCATGCTGCAACTCAATGAAGTTCTCATCACTATCATATGCATGTTGTTGGTCATACCAATGCTCATTTTACTCATGATGTTGGTCAATTGAATCTTCTTCAGCCCTTTCATTTTCAGTATTAGATTCATTGTCATATGCATCATCTTGGTTGACTGCATAGTCCTCTTGATCCTCATTGACATATATATGCTCTTGTTCTTCATTTATAGCTGCATCTCTTGGTTCTTCATCATGGTCACTAAAAACGTTTTCTTCTTGTTGTTCTTCTATACATGATTGCTCATCAACTACATGTGTTACATGTATGGCATTTAGAGAAATTTTCCCTTGCTGCCTAGTCAAATTTTCAGCCTGATTTTGAGCATAGGCATCATCTTCTTGCTACCCATGATTATCATGTCCTTGCCTCACATATACAACAATGTAATAAACCAGTTCTCATAGCAAATCAAATAATTGGATTTTATGAAATACACCATTCTTGCAAAGAAATACAAGAAATACACCATGTTTGCAAGGTAGCCATAGCCAAGGTAGCTAAGCTTGAAATAATATTGCCATAGAAGGCTGAGAATCATAGATGTAAGCTACAACATGAATACTCACCTCATGTCAAGGTGGGACATGGTATGCACCCCATATCTTGGTGGCTAAGAGCATGCACCCTCTTAGTTGGTGGGAGGAAGGAACCTCAAAGCATGTATTGCTTGAAATGGCAAAAATATCCTTCACATGTTACATCTCCACCTTTTATACTTAACCCTAGCCTGACCTAGCTAACCATAATCCTCTAATTATAGGGTATATTTACATATGCCAGCCCATTTCATGGTTGTAATGGTGTCCTAGATACATGGGAAATTTTCCTACATTACAATGTTCACCGCTTTGGCCTGTCTAGTGAGAAAGATTTTTTTAAAGTCGATCTAATGCCGTATTGGGGCGGATGATATAGTCCAGGTACTAGAGTACGGTCTACCCGAGAGACTTATTGAAAAGACCATGCTTAGGCACCTCATCTTGAAAATCCAACCTTATCAATTGATAACCGATCAAATTTATAGGTTAGGGCAAGATGGGTTGCTACAAGGATGCATGTGCGAGCATGAAATGCATGACGTGTTGAGCAAAGCGCATGGTGGGATTGTTGGAGGGCACTTCAATGGGGATATGATGGCCTGTAAGGTGCTGCAATCTCAACTGTGGTAGCCCACCCTATTTCGTGATGCTACTAAGTTTGTAAAGCATTGAGATGAGTGCCAAATGACTAATGTTCCTGCACAAAAGGATAAGATGGAGTTGACCCCTGTCATTGCACGACAAATCTTTGAGAAATGGGGAATGACTTCATTGGACCCATCAGTCCCGTAGCACAATACTCACATGCTAGATACATCATCATAGCAAGTGACTATCTTACGAAATGGGCCAAGGCACAAGCCACCACGAAGAATGACACTAGGACCATAGCGAAGTTCTTGTGGGAGAAGGTTATCTCATGATTTGGTTGCCCTATCGAATTAGTAAGTGACCAAGGCACTCACTTCATCAATGAGGTGATTGCCCACCTGCTCTCAACCTTCTTAATCATCCACAGGAAATACTCACCCTACTACCCTCAAGCTAATGGCCAAGCAGAATCCACAAACAAGATCTTAGTCAATATCCTTACAAATGTAGTTTCCACCTTACGAAGTGACTGGGACAACAAACTTATGGCAGCACTGTGGGCCTATTGGATAGCCTATAAAATTGTTGTGGGACAGATGCCCTTTGATCTATGGAAATGAGGCCATATTGCCATTAGAATTCTTTTTCCCTAGCTTGCGGATAGTAGTATAGGAGAGATGGGAAGGGAAGGAAGTTTGGATGACTGCCTCATGGAATTGGAACGACTCTTTGAGACTCGGATCATAGCTATCCATGCCCTAATTTGTGAGAAAGCACAATTGGAGATGTGGTTTGACAAGCACATCAACCAATGCAACTTTGAGAAGGGAGACCTTGTTTTGCTCTACTCGGTAAAGGATTATAAGCAAAACATGAAATTCTGAGGATTAGGACCTTTCTGAGTGCACACCATTAGTAGGATGGGCAATGTAGAACTTGACACCCTTGAAGGTGAGGGCATAGGCTTCTTTAATGTGGTAGTCACATGAAGAAGTACTATCCTCCCACACATCCACTACATGAGCCCCCTATGCTAGAAGCCCCTGTTAATGTCTGCATAGCCACTATCACCAAACTAGAGAACGAGGATGAGGAGGTAGTAGCACCAGCATACCTGCGCATCACGGCCACCACCCGATGCACGCACACATTTGATGCCTTGTTCAATGAGGGAGTTGACTTCAATGTCTTGACTTATGCTCATTGGACCCTCATTGATTAGCCACAGTTATAGCCCACCAACTCTAAAATCAACCCATTCGAGGGCAAGTCATATGCACTCCCAGGGAAGTGCAAGATCGTAGTCTCTATTGAGTCTGAGAACCTACTAGTCATCTTCTATGTATTGCCAAATACGAAGGATGCAGGTCAAGAATCTCTGTTAGGATGCACTTTCAAGAAGCAAGCACACTACAATGTGGACTATGATCTGCAGCATATTCATCTTTCCATTGGCAATGTTCGAATCGTGACAGCTTTCAGCAAGGGCATCAAGGCTCCACCAAAGCCTGCTATGCCACCGATA
Organism: Lygodium microphyllum; assembly: GCF_053477565.2. NCBI lineage: Eukaryota > Viridiplantae > Streptophyta > Polypodiopsida > Schizaeales > Lygodiaceae > Lygodium > Lygodium microphyllum. Next base: position 161,949,274 of record NC_141143.1, read on the forward strand.
GAGCTACCTAGGACCAAGCCTAAGGAGGGGGGTCGTGAGTCATCACAACCCACCCAGACTACAAAACTACCACCAACTACGGCCATCCCCAAAGTCATAGAGCCCATGCTTAAATGGGTGCCAAGGCACCAAAAGTGACCTACTCGTAGCAAGGAAACACAACCTTGCAAGGCTAACAACTATCATTCGAAACCTAAGAGACTGAATCAACGCTATCAACATAGGTGCACAATCAAGCCACGATGGATCCCCAAAGATATGTTGCAAGCCCAAGGATACTATGAAGGAAATACATGGATATGGGTACCCAAGAAGGGAAATCCTAGGAGCATAGTCCAACTATGACCATCGTTTGCCACCCCATCTCCAAGAAGCCCCACTCCCACTAAGGCAATGAACACCCATGAAACTTGAGCTGCAAAGCCTACAGAACCCACGACAGTTGTGGTCAAAAAACCCCAACCAATCTATCAACCAACACAACAGACTGATGCCTCAAAATCATCTAACTCCAAAGATCTTGGAACCCTAGTGGCTACGCAAGAGGATGGCAATGCACCATCTATGCCACTGGAGCCACCCTCAATACCCCAAAGCAGCACTAGACGCACGGATCAGAGTATGGAGTTACCCTTAGATACACCATTGTCTAGTCTGCTACCCCTCGAACCATCACTGTCTAGCTCAATTCCACCCCAACCACTAGCAGGTCTTAGGCCTTCCTAGAGTGACGTTCATTTCTATTGGTCGCCAAGGACCTTCATGAGAATATTGTAGATGACTTGGTGACTTGCATCAAGCTCTTGGACAACACATTTACCACATTCGCTAGGAGCTACAAAAGACTTGACCTTGGCTTGCTTGACGAATCCCTTGCCTCTGATGTTCATTCCTTATCCTGCACTTGGGAAGAATACAAGTTCATGACTGTAAAATTTCCCAAGGTTGCAAATGAGTTGATCGATAATGGTGAATTTTGAAAAAGCACGTGCTCATCAGATGGCTAATAACATCATACCGCAAGCCCCAAAGGCCTATGTCACTCGTTGAGCTTGAGGAACTCACTCACCTCGCTGACTCTGACTCATCGTTCTTACAAAATGGTGTAGCCTACACCTCCAATGGGAGAAACGGGGTTGCCAAGTAATGACTAATGCTGAGCAGCGATGTGCAATTAAAACAACTGAGTATGACCCAACTTACATAGCACCAACCTCTTTTAGGGTCTTGACCATCACTCGAAACAAACACCTAGACGACCAGGTCTTGGCCCACCCTTACATTGATCTCATCCTTACGAAAGAGGAGCTACATGTGGCTAGCCACATTAACTCGAGTGATTTTCTAACTGATGCCCTAACTTACATTACCCAAGTATGTGTTAGCCCTCGTAATCTTGATCGTCATGCCCACTTGGAATAAAACCCTAATTTCTACAATTGGCTTATGCCAAAGTAGATAGCACTATATTGTGGTCAAATGCCCTTGCCTCTCCCATGTCCAATCCTAGGAAGGATTCTCATCATTTCCCAAGGAGGGAGGATGTAAGGTGATTAATAAAAAATAGGAAAAAAGGAAAAAAAAGCTTTAATCAAAGTTAAAAGTAGGAAAGAATAAAAAAAGGGTTGGAAAGAAAATGTCAAAAATATTTTGGAATGAATAGGTTGCTGTTAGAAAATTTCATGTCTCTAATTCAGCTTGTTTATTCTCTTCATGCAAGAAAAATCAATTTCCTGCTTATCAAAAAGCCATATGAGGAATACTAATGTTGGACTATGGTAAATGATAGGTATCCATAATGGCATGCCAAGATAAAGGTACAAGCTCCCTTTCATGGAAGAAGAGCAAACTAGGTATGGCCTGAGTGTTGAAACAAGAGGCTTTAGCCATTTCACCTTCAAACACACACTAAACCTAGACGAGGCCATCCTAGAGGAGCTGGCTAGAGGAGCCGGTTGTGAAGCATCTAGTGGAGTAATGTGACCTCCAAAAGCATGTGGAGAAAGTGGGGCAAGCGGTAGAATACAGCATGTGCACAAAATTCTTGAGGAGCTTTGATGATGCAAGGAATTGCGGCACACTCACAATCATGACAGGAGAAAAAGAACGTCAAGTGGAGGTATCCCTAAGTGCTGCAATGGTGGAGAAGTCCCTAGGTTTGGCCCCCAAGAAAGAAAAATGACATCGAAGAGACATGTATGCAATGATGGGTGTGAATAAGAATGATGTGCACATGGTGGAAGGGATAATAAGTCTTGCAGACATCCCAAATCCAGAAGTAAGGATGTAAGCCAAGATGGCCCATGCTCTCTTCTCGAGACTGAGGTACAACATGTTGATGAATAGGATTGGCATGCAAATGCTCGAGAGCATAGCCGCAAGGTCCCTTGAGGAAGTAGATTGGAATGGGTTGTCTTGAAAACCATCAAGAACTCGGCCAGCGTCCTAGCCAAAAGTGCAACACTAGCAGGAGGGGAGTCCCCAGCCTCAATGGCCAGGTTAGCGAGTAAGAAGCCTGCCTCCAAGGCCTCCACAATTAGATTTGGTGGGGTCTTGACAACAATCATTCAGGAAGTAGTGAGGGAGGCAGAAGGAGTTGAGGAAGAAGTGGGAGAGACACCCCATCAGTCACCTCACCCTAACATAGAACAATCAAGCAAGAAAACCATTAGTGACCAGGGAGAGCAGGAGGTGCAGATGACCCAGAAGGAGGCTAGGGCACAATAGAAGAAGAAGGCCACAAAACCCCATCAACAAAGGAGGGAGGAGATGACGAAAGAAGAACGGGTGGAACTAAATAGAGCCTAAAAAGAATCTAAAAGGGAGAAAGAAGAACAAAGGAGGAAAGAGGAGGAAGAAATGAAGAAGGCAAGAGAGGAATCACCGAAAGTTGAGGAGGAAAGAAAATGGAGAGCAGAAGAAGAGGCTAAGAGCTAAGGAGAAAGGAGGATGAAGACATGGCAAAGGCCATGCACATGTCTCTATCAAGGAGACCCATGGTGTTGGAGAGATGAACCCCCTAAGCCCATGATAGGAAGGTGAGCCTAGTGGCAATGCGGGGGCGGCCCCTATTGTTGCAGGAAGGGGCAAGGCCCCACTACATCCCCTCCCTTCGACTTTCACACCTCAAACCACCACCACCACCACCACCACCGTCACAACACAAGAGCCAGTGCTTGCCATGGACACCACTCAGCTCATGTCCATAATGCAGTTCCTGGTCATGAAAGTACAAGAGATATTGCTAGAGACAGGAGCCAAAAGACCTCGGCTGCAGCAGACGCCGAGTCAAGGCAAGACCCAAAGCAGAAAAGGTTGGAAGCGTCCACCACCACATCACCACATTTAGTGTTCCAAGATATGGATTATGACACATATCTAGCTGAACATCTAGCCCAGCTAGAGAAGGCTAAGGAAGAGAAGAAGACAGCAGTGGTAGAACTAGAGGCCCAAAGAGAAGTTTCCGCAGTGCTAAGGCTAGAGGTGACAGAACAAGCTGCAGAACATCAGAAAGAAATCCGAAATTTGAAGGAGCAACTTAGTCCCAAAGAAAAGGAGGCACAAGAGAATGAAGACTGCCTAAGGCAGAGGCCGGAAGATGAGGCACAAGACCTGATGACCGAGTAGCAAAGCCACAAGCTGCTCATCCTGGAATATGATGAGCTTCAGGCAAGGGTGCAAAAAGTGGAAGAGATGAATGAAAAATTGCAAGAAAACTAGTGCGACATAGACTAGGCATCCAAAGAACAATGCCAAGAGTAGGATGATGCCATGGAATTCAAGTTGATGATGGAGCTAGAGGAGTAGGTAAGGTGGCTCGAGAGAGAGATGGAAGTCATGGTGCAGGAAAAGGAAGAGACAATCATTAGGGGAGTTTTGAGGTCTTGAAAATGCCCTGTAAGCGATCCTAGAGAGAGAAAATATTTTAGGAAATAAAAGTATTTTTTTATTTTTTAAAATTTTATATTTTGGTAAGTAAATATATAAAAATTTATTAATAAGTCATTGTCATGATATTCTCGTGGTCACATCAAACCTAGATTACTTCCCTCCATTCTCACTCTCTTCTTTCTTTCCCATCCATTCTCACTCTCTTTTCAACGTTTGATTACTTCCCTCCATTCTCACTCTCTTCTTTCTTTCCCATCCTTACTAGTTTCTTCTTGGTTTTCCTTCTTGTTTCTAATTCGCATACTTTTTCAATCCAATCTTCTAATCACATCCTTAGCTATGGATCAGTCATCCAATGATCTCTGTAGCTCTAGTAAAAGGCATCTCTATCATCTTCATATTGATTTGGATAGTGAGTATGAACCAATAATGAAGAGAACAAAACCCATTACTATTACAGAGTCTATGAAACATATACTCAAGTTTGAAGGAAAGAAGAATCTTGATCTTTGGTTAGATGGCAAGCTATATCACAAAGATCCTAGCAAAAATAGCACTTTGCCTTTCTATAATAGCTCTTCATTGTTGAGATTCATTGGTGATGGTTATAATAGGTTTCTAGGCTATACACTTAACTTGCTTGCAAAAAAGGATGTCCTCAAATTGGAGAACCATCTTTTATTAAAACATAACAACGAGTTACTGCAGAAGCTAGAAGGCTATCAGCAGAGGATTCATTTGTTGGAGAAATGCATCTAATCTTATCAAGGAAAGTAAACTATTTTAGGACTTCAAAATCGACAAAAGGCTCTTAGAAATATTGAGAGTCTCAGACGAGGAGGAGGTGGTTGTAGTAAAAGAATCCAAGCAGCAAGGTACATTCTTTTCCACTTTAAAATATGAAGTATGACTTTGTTTATAATTAATTATACTGATTTGTGATGTTGATTTGTTTAGGTCTCTTCTTCAACTGAATACAAGTGAAAGAGATTCTTTGAAAGCATCTCACTTTTATTATCATCTTCTTCCTTCGGTAGTTTCAAAAGATATTTTGGAGAAGAAATTAAAAAAGTCAAAGAAACAATGCTTGGAGTCATTTATAAAGGATCTCTCTTTGGATATTGAGTTAGTGCATAACACACTAGATAATATTGGTATCAATCAAGATGCTTATATACAACTTTTCCAACTTTTACAGTTAAATATGAAGCAAGGACAAGTACGTAATTGCATACTTCCAAGGCCATTTGTGGAATATTTTCACACGAAATATTAATGATCCTAGACCCCGCACATCTCGCGCAAAAGCAGTGCAAAGTAATCTTCTGCAACGGAAAAATCTTGGTGGATAAGTGCTCCCTCCACATGCATCATCAAATTCTAGCCCGAATTGCACACAAGAGTCCGTGGCTAAAAACCTGCAAGCCCACGCGGGAACACCCTTCACGGGAAAGGCAAAAGGATAATGGATCGTTTAGTGCAAATTTTTTTATTAATAACCCCCTCCCCTTCAGCTGTTGCATGGCGGGGGAGAGGGAGTGGAGAAGAGTGGGTGTGGAGTAGGAGAGCATGGGGGGAGGAGTGGGTGTGGAGTAGGAGAGCACGGGGGAGAGGAAGTGGAGAAGAGTGGGTGTGGATTAGGAGAGCACGGGGGGAGGAGGAGGCATGCAAAATAGCCACATGTGTGGCTATTCCCCCCCTTAAAGCCTATAAGAACCCCCCCTTAAGCTTGAGGGGAGGGGAGGAATCGTGGGAACTGCGCCGTGCTGCCCGTCAGAGCAGCTGCCACCGCCATATTGCCGCCACGGGCCGCTGCCGCCAGGTCGCTGCTGCCACGCCACCTCCATTATCATCATCTTCATCATCATAATCATTATCCTCATCATCATCTCCTCCATCATTTCTTTCTCTCTCCACACCATTTTGTGGAACAGAAGCTTGGAAGCTTCTTTAGAAGCTTGGAAGCTTCTTTAGAAGCTTCTAAACAAGGCTTCCATAAGCCTTATTCATCCACACCATCTCGGGTTTCCTAAAACCGTATCTGCAAGGGCCGTGTCCCGCACAGAAGAGAAGATCTTGGGCAGAGAGGATTCGTTACGAGAAAGTAACCCAAGGAGAGTTGCTGAAACAAAATATCTACATCGTCAATGGCTCCCAAGAAAATGGCGAGAGGCGCACACGCAGGAGCTTCTACCTCGAGCACACGTATGGACAACACCCCAAACCTCAATGCCCAGGTTCTTAGAAAATTAATTTCGCATGAAAGGGATGCATTAGGCACGTTTAATTTTCATGGGGAAGTTATGAATGCATTTATTCATTCGCCTTACAAGATTTAGCTACATGTCGTGCATTTGAAATTGTTTGCACTTCCATGGTCAGGTTGCAATCTTCTTGAACGTATGCATAACTTAGAAGATGATATCGTGCTAAGAAGGATAAAGCTTATGTCGCATGATGCACTTATGAAGTAAATTCATGGTCATGGTTCATATAGAGGATAATCTTAGACGCCCAATTGAATTATGTCCAAATGGTCGCAATGCATGGAAAATTGCATGCGAAGGTGGTTGCATTTCAAGTCGGGTTAAGTGCTAAAGGACGCTCATGCATGGAGATCTCTTGTCAAATTATGAATGCATCTTCATCGAAAATATTAAAGCTTTGATTTCATTGCGTCAACATAGGGTTTATACAAGTTAGCACTGAATTGTCAATCATTATAGTTTAGGCAAGGAAAGTAACGATCATTGTAGAACTTATAGCTGCATAGAAGGAAAAAGTCTATGAATCGCATATTTGCATGGAATGTTATATCTTGCAATTATTTACATCTTTTAGGAAAAGTATTGTCGCAAGACAATTAGATCAATTAGGTAAATCGCTTGTAATGGTGTAACTCAAATGATGATCACCTCAATGCGCTAGGTAAAGCTAAGCCGTGATAAAATTCTGCCTAGTATCGCACTCGAGAAACCGACTTAATATTTATGACCTCAAAGATCCTACCCACATTCACGGAATGTTAGGGTTAGTTAAACGCCCATGCAAGAACGATCTAGGGTTCTTACCCTAAGGATCAATTGGCCAAATACTAGACTTCCGTTTGAATTTAGAAACCCTAGGGACAAACGTTGTCGGCCTAGTAGGGTTAGGGTTGGGTTGGGTCGAGAGGACTCCCAAACCCTACATCTTGACCAAAAGTATTCTTGACCAAGGAATACCATATGATGGGAGAAATAATCCCTCAAGATAGGTGCAACACTTACCTCGTGCAACAAGTTGCAACATTGCATGGTTTTGTGTCTAAACCACAAAATAGTATTGCCACTCCTTAGAACAAGGGTTGGCAGGTTCTAAGTACAAGTCTAATTTGCAAGAGGATGAGTAGTCATCCTGCTACATCACCCTTTCTTGGGGCTGATTTGCCAAGTTGGGGAAATTATGAATTGCCTAGCAAGCAATTGACTAATCAAGTTAGGGCAACGAGGTTGTCCAGGATTTTTTTTGACCTTAATGTAAGGAAACCTAATGTATTTGTTAATTTGGGTTAACAAGGTATAAACCCTACCCCAAGGAAAGAGGGTAAACAAGCAACTCAGCTTACGAAACCCTTGGGATCTTGCCAAGTCGTAATTGATCCCGGATCGAATGCTGGATTCATTCGGAGAGAAGGATTCACACCTTAGCAGTTGGCCGTATAAACGACCACTGGAATGATTGTGATTGTATACTTAGGAGCACTGTTTGTACTTCTTTGCTCAAAGAAACTAATGCTGGAAAATAACTAATGCTTCAAGTTAAAAGTCTGGAGGGAGAGGCATCATCAGTTACCCTCGACTGTCTGCCTCACCCTATCCAAGGGGGTTGTTAGCCGCGCCGGGTACGTGGACCGAACCCGCCGCGAGAGGTCTCTCCGTGGGTGCTACTTGGAGCAGGAGGACGCTTGGGTGCCAGGGGGGCTCTAGCTGTAAATCCCTTGCCTCTGGGTCTTGCACAAGAGGCTGACGTGACTCGAGATTGGATCTCGAGGCCCGCATACTAGTCTATGGGTGAAAACTTGGAATAGCGATCCCTGAGGATTGCTGGAATAGCCTTCGGGTGGATTATGGATTAGCCTTCAAGCTGGATTATATGATGTATTCCAAAGACTGATAAATAAGATCAATTGTTGAAAAGGAACTTACTTGACATTGTTTTTCTATGTCAGTGCCTAAGTTATGCAAAGGAACCGGTGAATAATTGGCTAATTAAAGAAGCTGTTTTTGCTTGTCAAACTAAATGTGGTAGATAATTAGATAACTAAAGAAACCTGAGGAAAGTGCGATGGATGTGACCATGGGTCTGTCCTACGAAAGGGTGGTCTCGGTTGGCTGGGAACTTTTCTAAAAAAAAATTGACAGCAAGGTAACGATGACCTAGATTCTAGGAAGCTAGAGTCCCGATTTATACTATTTTAGGGGAACGAAATGGGACTATGCCTTACGAGTAGAGAGGTCAAGCTTCGCATCCCTCTCGTTTCCCATTCTCCTTGAACCAAGTCCAGTATAAATCCGCTTCGACCCTGATGTTTCTACGTAAAGTAGTTCGTCGCTAGCTACCTTCTAGGAACTTGACCATTAGGGAAACCCTGATTCAGGTCGGTCCTAAGTGGGAATGACCAGAATGTTTCCGCTTCATAGCAGACTCGGGAAGACCTAGATCACAAACCGCGTGACATTCCATGGAAGTGTCGAGCGGCGCTTTCTAGACTCTCTTCCCGATGGGCTGCTAATATGTGTCCTACAAGTGGACAGGGGGACATGTTACAATCTATGATTAGAACTATTAAACAAATAATGAATAACAAGGTAATGGATGTTCTGGGTGAGCCTTTCCATATCAAGGATAGCTTCAAGGGCAAGAAAAAAGAAGTTGTATTCAATGAATTTAACAATATTTTCCTTGGCTTGCCCACCCTACAATGCTTAATGATTAGATTCTATCACTTGTTACTAGAAGAGGCACAAGGAGTGGCTAGATTTGTGGTTAAACTTGATGAAAGTGAGATTCTAAAATGCACAAAACTAGAGAGGGTCTCTATTACCTTGATGAATAGAGCAATTTCATAAGATTATTACAATCACTTAATGTCACTAAGTGTTCAATCGGAACACAAAATCTGGTGGCTAAGAGCATTCAAAGTAGATATAGAGGATTTTCATATATTGTATTGGGTTTTTCATCGAACTCCAATACCTGATGTTATTAGGAGACAACAAGCAGGAGAAGAGCTATTTGTTGAAGGATTTGAAAATTATAAGATTGAGTGGCACATAGATTGTGACTTAAAGACACTTAAATATATGTACAATGTATCAAAGGGAGCCAACTCTAGATCTCCTTGCCTATATTGCATGTCCCTAGCCATAGAGTTGAACTCAAGCAACTGGAATAGAGCTCCCTCTTGGCACAACAAAGATCCATAGTTTAAGCCATTCCTAGATATTCCTTTAGTGAATACCCATATCTATACAGTTTATGTGCTTTGTAGGATAATTGAAAAGCTTGTTCATCTTTATATAGGATTTGCATGGAAGGTGAAGCCGTTATCAGCTAGAACAGATGTTATAACAAAGATTGAAAAAGTCTTATATGCAATTGGTTTGCATGGTGGTAATGTTATTATTGAACCACATCTTCAAAAGTCTAAGGATGGCAATTGTGTCCCCAAAAAGTCATCTATTGGTGGAGTGAAGGCTAGAAGGTTCCTAGACTTTCATGGGAGACTTGGTAAGATAAACTCTAGGAATGGTGGCTCAACTATTAGATACAATCAATGGAAGTGCCTACATAATGCAATTAAGGATCATGCTGATAATGGACAAGCTTGGAATAAAAAAGTCAATGTTTGGGAAACACTAGACAAAGTATTCTTTTATTGTGATAAAACAGAGTGGAATGATGATGATCTCAAAGACTTCAAAAACCAATTGAACCTTTTTAAAAAGACAAGGAGAGAAGCTTGGGGTAATCAACACTTCAATCACTATATGGTAAGAAGTCTGCATATGTACGTCTTTTTATTGTCTGTGACTTATATAGGGTTTTCTAATTGAATTTCTTTATTTGTCAACTATGTAGCATATTTTATACAACCATGCTCCATATTTTATCAAGAAATATGGATGTTTATCTATTTGGTCAACCCAAGGTATGGAAAAATCACATTATCAAGCAAGAACAAAATACTTTAGACACACAAGACATGGAGGTGGAAGATACAAAGCAAACAATTTATTAGAGGTGGCTCAAATTCAAGCTCAAAGAGACAATCACATAATGTAAGACATCATCTTTTGCAAGGACTATATTCACTATTACCCAAAGAAGAAACTAGACAAAGATATGGAAAAAGATGGGTTTCAAGAAACCTTTAATAACTTTTAGTCTAACTCTGTTTGCAGAAGAGTCTTTAGTTTCAGGGAATTCACTAGGTCCTCTAAGGGAATCTTTTGTTTCATCCCACTCGATGAGACCTCTGCATTTCAAGAACTCTTGTTTTCTATAGCCTAGAAGGAGCTTCAAATTCTTGGCATCTCCTACATGGGAGAGTAAATAAGAGGTAATAACTCAAAAGTATCATAGCCTAGATCCACTGTATCTAGGCATGAAGCCAAAAACTCTTACAGCTTCTTCCTTCTCTCCCAAAATTATATTCTCTTAACCTCTATTGAAAGCTTGGGATCCAATCACCTTGGAGATAGGTTTCAAAGACATTATTGGTAAGCTTGGAGAGCTTGACAACCTGCTATGATAAATTTCAATTGTTTGATTATTTAAGCTTCCAATATAATGACCAAGGCCTTGACTTTTGCCAAGCTTCAATAGCCTATTTATCCAAAAATATTTGTCTATAATGCATAACATACTCTAATATAAATCACAATGGATATCTTAGAATTATTTTTCATACCTTAGGGTTTTCATCTTCTTCAAGAAAACTATCATCATATAGATTTATTGAACTTTTTGATTTCTTCTCTAATGGAGACTTTAGTTTCTCTTCATAACCCATGTTATCAATACCAAGTCTCTATAAAATTTGTAAGTACTCTTCCTCTACCTCCTTTTCATATTCTACGATTTGATTAATACAAGAATGCAAGGCTACAAAACTGTCTTGAAAATTCTCTCCCTCAACATCAAGAGTTGCTAGCAATTCCTCTTTATAACCTATAAAATTCTTATCATTTTGACCCCATGCAGCAAGGATTGCCAAGCAGTAATCTTCTCTAAGATTAAAAAGGTATTGAATATCATTTAGCAATACATATCTCTTTTTGTTGATGAGATAACTGGGAAATGTTGATACAAATTCAAGAGGACATGTTTCAATCTCTGTACTCAACTCTATTTCCCTTTCTTCCACTTTTGTAATGTTCTCACTTTTAAACAAAGCAACATCAAATCCATGCACTAACTGGTTCTCAATATCCTCCTAAAAAATTTCACCCTTCTCTTCAACTTCTTTGTCTTTGCATGCAATATCATCCATATTCTTCTCTTGTATTGTATCTAAAGAACAGCTGTCCATATATTAAAGATATACAAGAAATCCAACATCCTTTTGTACAAGAAGACATTGTTATTATTGATTGTGATGAAAAGGACAATCTGCTTTCCACTTCTTGAATTCTTTATCAATAAGGCTAAACCTTATTTGCAAAGTTGTTCTAGCAGCATTGGAAGCTTTCATCACATCACTATAATGGAAAAATCCCTCAATCTCTAGGGCTTCCACATGTCTATCATAAAACTGCATGAAATCCTTCAGTTTATCTTCAAGATCCTTCAAAAGCTCTTGTAAATCAAAGGGAACATTGAGCATATCTTTGATGTAAATAAATCTAGATGAATTTCTAGTAGCATGAAGAAAATCAAATAGCTTTTCATTACAGGTATCCTCCAGATCCTCCTCCTCCATTCCCTCTAAAGACAAATTCCTTTTAGTCATCATGATTACTCACAAAAGAAAGACCACAAAAAAAAATAAAAAATAAGAGGCATAATATAAATCCACATTTGCACATATCCAGTAGACTAAAGAAAGATTGCTAATTTTTTTTAGGAAATACAAGATGAAAGAAATGAATTAAAACTTTATGCCGCAAAGAAAGCATGAAATTCCAAGTCTCATCGATCAATTTTTTTAAAACATTTACGACTCATAAAACGTTAAAAAAATGATTCAAACCGTCTCACAGTTCACAAAATCACGTTTCACACGTCACTTATTAAAAAACTTGACAAATTCACTTTTTATACACGCGAAAAAATTGGACAAAACAATCCATCAAGAACATCAAAACAACATCGTTTAACATGTGTACCAGACGAATGTTGATAGAAAAACAAAGTAAAACCATTACATAATTTCTAAGTTCCTGATGTATCTTTCTCCTCTTAAACCAACTAATATCTTCAATGCCTCGAAATTCAAGATTGCACATAAAAATATTAAGAAAAGTGTGATACCTGATATTTGCAGGCCTTGCTCCTGAGAATAAATGGTTTCTTGTAACAGTATACTTGGTTTGGCTTATGACGCTTACAAGATAAATAGATGGTCAAAGACAAGACAAGATATATGAAAGAAATAGTAATCAAAACCCAAACATGAGTGCTCATATATATATGCCAACGGTCACCGCACGTGTGATCAAAAAGTCACTACAATAATTCGGAGGAGGTGCGCTTAAAATGAAAAAGAAAATGAAAAATAACTTAAAAATAGGAGCCATAAAAGTGCTATCATGCCGAAAAAGTAAGTGACACATGGCACAACTTTCCAGGCAAAAACGATCTGTAGTCGCACGTGTGAAATTAATTATGCATTACAGCAGCCACACGTATAAACTAACATCCTTATAAAATTGATTTTTGAACCGCAAAAGAGTTTTTTCAATGACAAAAGCTCTCTCTATGCTCAACCAGACCAACACAACGCTAATTTGATCGCAGTGCAAAATTATTATTCAATGCAAGGCTACTAAAGAAGGCTTCATCACCCAGCATACGCACCGAACCCTCAAGAATGTAAGTTTTTTTCTCAAATATGAGTAAGCTCTGAATCCCTTGATAATTTCTACCAAATCATCCCCAAAAATGCCAAACGTATGAAATGCGATGGGTGCTAGGTTTCTCTTGTCCATGTGAAGCCCCAATAGGAACACCAAGGAAAAGGGGATTCTACTACAAGAAAATCTATCTTGTAACATCAACAAGCTTTTATTTCATTCTTTTGATGACCAAAACAAAGAAAACAGCAAATCTTCATGCATCATCATAGTAAATATCTCCCACAGATTTGATAGAATCAACCATAATCTTCAACATCTTCATAGAATCCATCAATAGAACAAGGAACATAAAAGAATACACCATTTTTGAATGGAAATCAATCACATAGTATTCATCTTCAATGTCTTCATAGTTTTCTCTCTTGATCTCTCATATACAGTTACACTGTTTTGATAGAATTGACTATCTCTGGCTCTATCTCTCTCTCTCTCTCTCTCTCTCAATAGTACATCATCTCCTCACTACAATACTCAATAATGACTCTCAATAATCCTTCTTAGGTCGTGGGTACACTTCCTAAGAGGTATGTCTGATGTGAAAAGGCACCAGAGCCACTACAGTGTCTCTTCATAGCTCACTACTGTCACTGTCACTCCAGTCTTCTCTTCAGTCTTCAACAACTGCTTCTTCCATTTGTTTTAGATCTTTTGAACTTAGATTAATCCTTTCCAAAATCTAGAAAACTTTCCCAAAGTCACATATACATTCTATAGAACACTTACAGAAGATCTATAGAACAGTACAGAACAAGAACATAGCAGATACATAACAAATATAAAGGCTCTACAGAATATTTACAGAGGGTTATAGAAGGTCATCAGAGAACATCAAATCCTCATAATTCATACTAAAACCATTCCAAACTATCAAAAACTATTCAATAAGCTTTCAAAATATTTCAACCTTCATCAATCATCAATCCATGCTTCATACAGAAGAAAATCATAACAAAACAGAAGCTATACAAAAGGTATACATAACTAATCAGAACCTCAACAGCATCTATTAGAACAACACAGAGCCTCATATTTCCACTAAAAATAATTATGAGCTTCCAAAACATAATCAATATCATCCAAAACACTCTCAAACACTTCCATTAACAACCATATATCACTCTAAATCCATAAAAAATCAATCATTTAGACCTCAAAAATAACAAAAATCAGTCAAAATTTCAGTCTTTTTCCACTCTCAACATATCCCCACACTTAGAAAGGAAGCGTCCTCACGACCTAAGGAAAAGAAGAATATAAGTTCATTAAAGAGCTCAATTTTATCTTCTTCAATATGTTCAATAATCTCGCCAAACCACGACCCCAACTTATCACTTGTATCTCTAGAAAAAATACTACTAAAGGAAAACTTCGTTATTCATTAACTCATCTGATCATCAATAAAAAGTCATAACAAATTTGTAAAGGATATAAGAATTTCTTCAACTCTCCATCATAGGCTTGCCATCCACCATCAATATTTGAAAAGAAAGCTCTTGAACACATTATTCAACCAGCACGAACTCATCACATAAGATTAACCCACAATACACACACAAACACAACCATCCAAATGGCACCTCCAAAAAATGTCTCATTAAGAATCACATAATATACATCCAGGGGTATCAATGAAGATGATCCCTCTTGAAAGCTTGATGATTTCGAAAATGATCCATGGAGAAGGACTCATCCACAAATGTCTTGGGAGGATTTTGAAAGAACTGAAGGCAGCACATCCTTTCTAGCAAAACAAGGTATCTGCTAGATAGACATAGGGCATGGACATCCAACTATTGGGAATCAATGTTCACATTGACATTCATACAAAGCTTTGGAATGGACTTTTGATAGTTATGGGAATGCCCATGCATATATGCTAAATACCAAGCAAAATGAGCTGTCAATCTCACTGAAGGATCTAGATATTGTGAATATTGGTGAGAAAAATGGAGGTAATTCTAGTATGCTTGACTAGCAGTTGTCTAGTCCCCTGGATTTAATGGCCAGTTAATCTGTGGTCTCGTGAGAGAATCAGTTGAGCTCCATCCTCTTCTTCTCGGAATCTGCTCATCAAATCCTTCGTACCCACTGACCAACTGAGGGGGTTGAGAAAAAGAAGTGGCAGGAGATGGAAGTGGAATAAGTAAAAGAGGATGGAGATATGGGTAGGCAAAATCATAAAAGGAGGAATAAGATAAAGAAGAAGTGGTTGAAAATTTAAGTGAATCAGTTAGGAAATGTGTTAATTGATAAGCAGTAAAAGTAGAAGGTATATGGATAGATGGAGAAGGGCATGGCGGAGAAGGGAAAAGACTCGATCTTCGATGAAAGAACAATAGGTAAATATAGGAATTTGAGGAAAACCTTGAGGTTAAAAAAGGAGAGGTAAGATAGCTGCTAAGTTGGATTGATAAAGGGAAAGATAAGTATCATAGCGATGAGTCATTTGTTGATAGTACAATAGGCTAGGAATAGAGGGACCTAAAACAGATTGTCTATGGTAGGCATCAAAGAAAGATGAATCAAATGGATGGTTCTTGGAAAGATAAGCTAGGAAATCCACCCTCACTTGGTTAGTGCTCTACACATAAGTAGAAGCTATATTCTAACATTGGTTCAGGACTACAGAATCAATCATTGAATGCCATGAAGTGTCAGGGCAAGTAGTCACTTTAGAAGAATAGCACTGGAACATGTCATCTATTTGCAACTCCAAATGATTGACATATAAGATAGCTTACAAAACCACATCTCCCACATACCAAGCCAAATCGACATCATCTAAAATTAAAAAATCACCTCGTAGATACATGTAAGACAACAACATGGTATCCATCATCACAGAAGCTTCAAAGACCATACAGAAAACTTCTGTTAGCAAATCAAAAGATCAAGCCCCACTCTAACCATCCTCTGAAAGAGGAAGATCCATCGTTGAAAGCTTCATATAGAAGGCCAACTTGTAATATGCCGTGCTTCCCCCCCCCCCCCCGGTGCCTCCCCCCCCTATAGGAACTCCCCCCCCTTTAATTGAAAAAAATTATTAAGTTAGTTCAAATTTTTTAAACGCCCCTCTCTCTCCCCGCCGACAGCACGTCGAGGAGAGAGAGAGAGAGAGGAGTGATGTGGTAGTTATAGGGGGCATGCAGCCCCCACGTGGGAGGGGTGGCGGCCATGCCACCCACCTCCTCCCCCTCCTATAAAAGGGGAGACTCCTCCCCCTCCCTAGTACACAGAGACTGCACGTCCCCCTCCCTGCATCATCACCTTCCGTTGCGACAGCTGCACGGCCCCCTGGGCCTTCCGATTGAACCTCCCCCCTCCTCGTTTCGCCAGCCCCCCCTGTGATTAGCAAAGTAGGAGAAGGAGAGGGGGAGTGAAGAGAAGAAGAGGAGGAAGAGGGAGATAAGGAGAAGGAGAGAAGAAGAAGGAGAGAGAGAGAGAAGAGAGAAGAGAGAAGAGAGAAGAGAGAAGAGAGAAGAGAGAAGAGAGAAGAGAGAAGTAAAAGAAGAAGAAGAAGAGGTAGAAGGAGAGAAGAGAGAAGGAGAAGAGGGAAAGAAGAAGGAGAGGGAGACGAGAGGGAGAGAAGAGGAGAGGGAGAGGGAGAGGGAGGGAAGGGGAAGAAGAGAGAGAGAGAGGGAAGAAGAGAAGGAGAGAAAGAGGGAGAGAGAGAGAAGGAGAAGGAGAAGGAGAAGTGAAGAAGAAGTAGAAGAGGTAGAAGGAGAGAAGAAAGAAGTAAAAGAAGAATAAGAAGAAGAGGTAGAAGGAGAGAAGAGAGAATGAGAAGAGGGAAAGAAGGAGAGGGAGAAGAGAGGGAGAGAATAGGAGAAGGAGAGGGAGAGAGAAGGAGAAGGAGAGAAGGGGAAGGAGAGAGAGAGAGAGAGGGAAGAAGAGAAGGAGATAAAGAGGGAGAGAGAGAGAAGGAGAAGGAGAAGTGAAGCAGAAGTAGAAGAGGTAGAAGGAGAGAAGAGAGAAGTAAAAGAGGGAAAGAAGAAGGAGAGGAAGAAGAGAGGGAGAGAAGAAGAGAAGGAGAGGGAGAGAGAGAAGGAGAAGAAGAGAAGAAGAAGAAGGAGAGGGAGAGAGGAGAGAGGAGAGAGGAGAGAGAGAGAGAGAGAAAGAGAGAGAGAGTTGGTGAGAGGTGAAGGTTCGAGGAGCCACACTCAAGCCACCCATCGGCGAAGGACCCCTTCCCACGACTTTTCCTTCCCGAGCCGGTCTTCTTGAAGGCCGTTAAGGTTGTTAGATATGATCAATGCCCCACCCTCATTAGGTGCTACCAATGATCCATGGTGCTCAAAGTTGTAAGGCCCCCATTATGAGGAGAAGCCAAGTGTGAGCCCGGACATTGGTGGAGTCCTGACTTGTATATCAGATGAGGTCTATGTGACCGGATGGCAAAAATGTGACCATTGTGGGTCTAATCTTTGGGTTAGAT
Source organism: Lygodium microphyllum (assembly GCF_053477565.2). Lineage (NCBI taxonomy): Eukaryota > Viridiplantae > Streptophyta > Polypodiopsida > Schizaeales > Lygodiaceae > Lygodium > Lygodium microphyllum. The sequence goes on from NC_141143.1 coordinate 161,966,722, forward strand.
GGAGTGGTTAAGCTGGTAGCAACTCGAGGCGCATTGCATCAAGTTGCGGTGTAAGGGAGTTAAAAGGGGCCCCTATTGTGGGGTCCGGAGGCCGCGGAAGCGGCCCCTGGCTGGGGGGTCCCAGGGGGGCCAGCGGCCCCCCTGGCGGGGGTCCGGGGGCAACGCCCCCGGCCCAATGGTAAAGGGAGTATTCCCTGGCTGACTAGTGGAGGCTCATATGGTAGGTCCGACCTAACAACCTTCACGGGCTATAAAAGCTAGACCCCTTCGCAGCCATCTTTCACTCATCTTTCACCTAGTCAGAGTTGTTGTTCCAGCTAGCCTTAAGCTCTTCACCTATCTTCTGTCTAGATCGCCATCTAAGCTTCACACAGTGGAAGCGCACGGGTGGACAGAGCCATCTTTGTATCAGTTGTTTGGAGTTAAAGAATTTACTGATTCTCCTCTTATCTGTTGTGTACTCTCTATCTCTTTCTCAGATTCTGTTTGCTGCGCCGTGTAATATTTTACATGGTATCAGAGCCCAGGGGGCTCTAGAGATCGAAGAGCGTGCAAGAGGCAAAGGCTTCAACAGCAAAGAGAAACTATGTCGACTCCGGGAAGCGGTTCTAGCGCATCAGGAAGCAATGCAGGAGGTGGTGCTGTTGTACCAGCTATTCAAACACTGAGGATTCGTCCACCAACTTTCAGCGAAGGCAAGTTAGATGGTACAAACTACACCTTGTGGAAGTTCAAAATTACAACTATCCTTGATTCTTATGAGCTTCTGGAGACTGTGCTGGGGATTGACGCAGAACCACAGCCTACCCTCGACCCATCAAATCCTAGTGTGATGATTCCTCCAAATGCAGATCTTCTACGAGCTTGGAAAGGAAGGAATGCAGATGCATTGTGTGCCTTAGTTACAAGCTGTTCTGACAGTGTTTTGACTTTGATTCAGCATACAACCGAAGCGTCAGAAGCTTGGAATGTACTAAGGAGTCAGTATGAAACACGAAACCAAACAAGGATTCAAAACTTGGAGAATCAACTAGCAGCGGAGAAGTTTGCTGAAGGAGAGACGGTTGAAGCATTCATCACTCGGATTAAGAATCTGCGCGACCAGATGGCTGGTGCTGGGATACAAAAGACTAGCGAAGAGCTAGCTCGGAGGTGTCTTCGGATTTGTCCACAAAAGTATGATGGACTAGTAACTGCCCTTAATACTCAGGTGAGACCTCAAGCCTGAGAAGGAAGCAACAATGGAGATGCTGCATTCTCTGCCAATGCAAAAGGCAAAGGTGTTTCCTCCACCAAAAATGATGGTGACAAAAAGAAGAAGGGCGGCAAGAAGAAGTTTCAAGGAGAGTGATTCTACTGTAAGAAGAAAGGACATGCAATTGCAGATTGTCGTGTCAAGAAGGCAGATGAAAAGAATGGTACCCTTAAAAGTAAAGGGAAAGAGACAGCCAATACGGCTGAAGCAGAGTTGGAATTATTCATGGTGACCATTGAGGAAGTGTGCTCCTCGGCGTAAGAAGAATCCACCACTGACTCTTGGGTGTTGGATAGTGGGGCCTCCCGTCACATGACCAACAAGAAAGGTCTATACAATTCTATGCAGCCTCTACAAGAATCCATCACTGTGATGGTTGGAAATGATGCTAAATGCCCTGCTGCGGGCACAGGTACTATTTCTTTTGTTGCTGCAAATGGTGAAGTCAAAAAGCTTTCAAATGTGTTGTATGTTCCCGAAATCAGTAGAAATCTCTTATCAGTTTGCTGCCATAACTGATCTTGGCCATGAAGTGAGGTTCAAGAAGACAGGTGCATAAATTATTGATAGTGCTGGCACAATTGTTGGCAAAGGAGAAAGAAGGAACAACCTGTATGAGCTAAGTGCTCTTACAGCCACCGCTGGAGTGGGCACAAGTAAGCTTTGGCATGAAAGGTTTGGACACATCAGATTTGCAGTATTGAAGGAGATACGAAAGCAAGGTATGGTTGCTCACCTACCTACAATAACTGAATTGAAGGAACCATGTGAAGCTTGTATGATGGGCAAGCAACAGAGAAAGGCATTTCCACAAGAAAGCAAGAATAGAGCACATGCTCCTCTAGAGTTGGTGCATGCTGACTTGTGTGGTAAGATGCCTACACAGGCCTTAGGGGGATCTTCTTATTTTATGTTGATTGTCGACAACTACAGTAGGAAGATGTGGGTGTACTTCCTTCATGATAAGGCTCAAGCTTTTGGTAAGTTTAAAGAATGGCTAATACTTGTTGAGAATGAAACAGGGAAAAGTGTGAAGAAATTTAGAACAGATGGTGGTGGTGACTTCAACTCAAAGGAGTTTGAAGGCTTTTGCAAGAGCAAAGGGATCAAGCATCAATTGACGACGCCTCACACACCTCAGCAGAACGGTGTTGTGGAACGCAGGAATCGCACCATTGTGGAGATGGCAAGATGCATGCTAAAGGGCAAGGGATTGCCTAACCATTTTTGGGCTGAAGCTGTTAATACTGCAGTCTACATTCTAAATCGGAGCTATACAAAGGCTCTCAAGGGAAAAACACCTCATGAGGCTTACACTGGTAAGAAACCATCTGTCTCACATTTCAGAATTTTTGGATGTGAATGTTATGCACATGTTCCAGATGAGAAGATAAACAAGTTACAACCAAAAAGCAGAAAATGTATCTTCTTGGGTTATAGTGATGAGCAGAAGGCTTACAAATTATATGACCAAGAGGCAAAGAAGATCATCGCGAGCCGTGATGTGGTGTTCAAGGAGGAGCCGCATACAGTGGAGGAGGAGAAGGCAAGTTCTTCCACTTTATCATCAAGCGAAGAAGTAGTCCACTATGAACCTGTCCCAAGAGCTATCCCTATGCTTAAGGAGGAGGAAGCATCATCTTCAGATGATGAGAAAAAAGTTCACCAACCTGACATCACCCCACCGGAAAAGCCATTGCCGCGCTGGGTGAAGTAGCTCTATGACCACAATAATCCTATGCTTGCATCTATTGAGGAGAAGGCAGATGGACCAAGGAGGTCTCAGAGAATAGAGGAGCAAAGGAGGGCTTCTGCTCACATAGTCAATATGGCCTTGATGGTTGAGATTATGAGAGAAGTAAAGGAGCCAACTGACTTAGAAGAAGCACTTGCAGATCCATCATGGAAGGCTGCTATGCAGGTGGAGTATGACAGCATAATGAAGAATGACACTTGGGAGCTAGTGGATTGACCATCAAAGCGGAAGGTTATTGGCACCAAGTGGATCTGGAAGGTAAAGTACAAAGCTAGACTGGTTGCCCAAGGATTTTCACAAGTTGAAGGGTTTGATTTTCAAGAGTCATTTGCCCCAACTGCCAGAATGACCACTATTCGCACGGTACTTGCAGTGGCTGCCCATGAGAAGTGGCCAGTATACCAAATGGATGTCAAGTCAGCGTTCTTAAATGGTGACCTCAAGGAGGAGGTGTACGTGGCTCAGCCACCAGGGTTTGAGGCCCCCCATTCTGAGAACAAAGTGTGTAAATTGAAGAAGGCATTGTATGGGCTGAAACAAGCCCCCAGAGCATGGTACCAGCGGATAGATAGGTTCTTTTTAAACCTAAACTTCAAAAGATGTGCCTCAGATGCTAACTTGTATGTTTACAGGGATGGTAAAAAGTCTGTAGTGATTGTCCTATATGTGGATGACCTTCTTATTACAGGTGGCTATGAAGATATGATCAACCAAACTCGAAAGGCTTTGAGTTCTGAGTTTGAAATGACAGACTTGGGCTTGCTGCACTATTGTTTGGGGATTGAAGTCTGGCAAGAGCCAGGAAATATCTTCATCTCTCAGAAAAAGTATGCATGGGAGATCTTGAAGGCATTTGGCATGACTGAGTGCAAGGAGATAGCTACACCTATGGAGGTGAATGCAAAGTTATCAGTCGAGGATACATCAGCACTAGCAGACATTGGGAGGTATAGGAGGTTGGTCGGCAGTCTGATCTACTTGTGTAACACCAGACCAGATATCAGTTTTGCTGTTGGTGTTTTGAGCAGGTTCTCAAACAAACCTCATGAGAGTCATTGGAAGGCTGGGATGCAGGTGCTCAGATACTTGAAGAAAACTCTTGACTATGGTATCACATACAGTTTCAGAACCTCTCTTGTGGGGAATTGTGACTCAGATTGGGCAGGAGACATTGATTCCAGGAAGTCAGTTTCTGGTTATTGTTTCTCTTTGGGTTCAGGAAGTTTCTCTTAGATTAGTAAGAAGCAACCAACAGTGGCATTGTCTTCTACCGAAGTAGAGTACAAGGCAGCTTGTTTTGCTGCATGTGAGGCTGTATGGCTGAGAAGGATTCTATGGCATATGGGAGTGCAGGATAAAGAACCAACTGTGTTGAGATGTGACAATCAGAGTTGCATCGCCATTGCCAAAAATCCAGTGTTTCATGCATGCACCAAACATATAGAGATCCAGTATCACTATGTGCATGATTTGATGGAGGATGGGATAGTGGAATTGGTCTACTGTCCAACAGAGGAGAATGGAGCAGATATCTTCACCAAAGCACTTACGAAGGATCTGCTTCAAGTTCATCTTCAGAGACTCGGCATTGGGCCGAGGAGATAGTTCACCTATGGGTGGACATTGAGGGGGGGTGTTAGATATGATCAATGCCCCACCCTCATTAGGTGCTACCAATGATCCATGGTGCTCAAAGTTGTAAGGTCCCCATTATGAGGAGAAGCCAAGTGTGAGCCCGAACATTGGTGGAGTCCTGACTTGTATATCAGATGAGGTCTATGTGACCGGATGGCCAAAATGTGACCATTGTGGGTCTAATCTTTGGGTTAGATGGAGTGGTTAAGCTGGTAGCAACTCGAGGCGCATTGCATCAAGTTGCAGTGTAAGGGAGTTAAAAGGGGCCCCTATTGTGGGTCCGGGGGCCGCGGAAGCGGCCCCTGGCTGGGGGGTCCCAGGGGGGCCAACGGCCCCCCTGACGGGGGGACCCGATGGTAAAGGGAGTATTCCCTGGAATATTCCCTGGCCAACTAGTGGAGGCTCATATGGTAGGTCCGACCTAACGACCTTCACGGGCTATAAAAGCTAGACCCCTTCGCAGCCATCTTTCACTCATCTTTCACCCAGTCAGAGTTGTTGTTCCAGCTAGCCTTAAGCTCTTCACCTATCTTCTGTCTAGATCTCCATCTAAGCTTCACACAGTGGAAGCACACGGGTGGACAGAGCCATCTTTGTATCAGTTGTTTGGAGTTAAAGAATTTACTGATTCTCCTCTTATCTGTTGTGTACTCTCTATCTCTTTCTCAGATTCTGTTCGCTGCGCCATGTAATATTTTACAAAGGTCTGGTTTATCCAAACTCTGAGTGGAAATGGCTCCCAAAAAGAGAGTTGCGGGAAGCATAGGTGCCAAAGCTACCGTTGGTACCAGTAATGTAGGAGAGGTGAGTGGAGCGACCAATGCCACAAATGCCCCTACAATCACGAATCAAACCCAGATCCTTTAGATATCCTAAGCTTTATAATTAATTGTGTATTATTTCTCGTGGAAGAAATGAAGGGGTTAGCTACGTGCATGGAACAAGAACGAGTCTTAAGATTTTTGTTTACTCTAAGCGCTAGGTTGCATGCGTGAAATGGCAGAGTATGGAGTTCACATAAGTTAATATGCGTGAAATGGTAGACTATGGAGTTCGCATAAGTTTATATGCATGAAATGGTAGAGTATGGAGTTCGCATAAGTTTATATGCATGAAATGATAGCTTTTACACACATAGGATGATAAGGTTTTTGCATTATTTCACATAAAATAATAGCTTTTAGACCAGTTCAGTGCATGAATAGCCATTTAGAATTCGTGCTTTACAATCATGATTAAAAGAAACACATGAAATGTTAGTTTCCGTTCGTAAGCTACATTTGCACCGTTGGATAGAAACCTAGACTTTCTTATACGCGCGTCACATGTGATCCGGTGCATTAGGAATAAGTATTTGTTGCCAGGTATGAAGTGAGTTAACGGTCGATTAGAATGTACAAATATACTAAATGCACCATGTGCATGATGGGTAAGGTTGATTGGAAAATTCTGCATAGTACCCACTAAGAGAAATGGAAGGAACGCATGCATCTAGAATGTATCTTGAAGGCCTAGATGAAGAGTCCTGTGTTGCCAAGTGTGTTAACTGAACTTGGTTAGAACTAGAAGGATAAAAGACCCTTGGTTGGGTTGTGAATAAGGCATGTTTGTGGCCTTGATTGTCCAGTTAATGCTTAGGTTAGGTTAAGATACCATAAGGTAAAACCCAAGGGAAAGGGCAAGTCAAAATAAGTTAACTTACCAAGAACATTTGCTTGCATAATCTTGTTTGAGATTATTGGGATCTTGCCAAGTCACGAACGATCCAGATCAGATGCTGGGAGCATCCGAGAAAAAGACCCAGGATCAGATGCTGGGAGCATCTGGAAAAAAGAGAGTCACACCTTAGCAGTTGGTCATACAAATGACCTCCAAAATGTTTATGATTATACACTTAGGTACATTATTTGATCTCCTTTGCTCAAGGAACTAATTCAAGGAAAAATACTTAATGCTTCAGGTTAAAAGCCTGGAGGGAGAGGCAGGAGCAGTTACCTTCGACTGTCTGTTTGGCCCTATCCAAGGGGGTTGTTAGCCGCGCCGGATATATGGACCTAACCTACCGCGAGAGGTCTCTCCGTGGGTGCTGCTTGGAGCGAGAGGATGCTAGGGTGCCAGGGGAGGCTCTGGCTGTAAATTCTCTGCCTCCCGATCCCGCACAAGAGGCCGATGTGACTCGAGATGGGATCTCGAGGCCCATGTACTAGTCAACGGGTGGAACTTGGAGCAGCAATCCTATAGATTGCTAGGATAGCCTTCGGGCATGATATTGGATGTACTCCAGGATTATGATAAATAAAGAACAGATGTTAGAGAAAAAGGAACTTGCTTGACATTGTTTTTGTTTCTGTACCTAAGTTACGTGAAGGAACCCGTGATTAATTTGATTAATTAAGGAAGCTACTTTTGCATGTCAAACATAATGTGGTAGGTAATTAGATAACTAAAGCAAACTGAGAAAAGTGCAGTGGACGTTACTTGGGTCCCCGTCCTACGGAAGGGTGGTCTCGGTTGGCTGGGAACTTTTCTCAAATGACGAGATAACAAGACTATGAAGACCTAGTATCAGTAGATATAGAATCCCAGATTTTTGTTGTTTTAGGGGAAAGGAATGGGACTATGCCTTATGGCAGAGAAGTTGAGCTTCGCATCCCTCTCCTTTTCCATTCTCCATGAACCAAGTGTAGCATGAATCCGCTTTGACTTTGTTGTTCCTACGCAAAGTGGTTCATCTGGAACTTGACGCTAGCTTCTTCTTAGAGACTTTGCTGATAGGAAAGGAACCCTAACCTCAGGTCGATCCTAAGTGGGAATGGTCGAACACTTCCACTCGGGGCAGACTCAGGAAGACCTAGATCGCAAACCCTCTGTCATTCCTTGCGAGTTCCAGGCGGAGCTTTCTAGACCCTCCTCCCGATGGGCTACTAAGACGTGTCCCACAAGCGGACGAGCGGACACGTTACACAACTTCTGCAAACTAATAGTGAACAAAGAAGGAATGGTCCAGAGGAACATACTCCGGAATGTGCTCAAATGTAGACCATAACAAATCCATCCTAGAGTGCAATCTTTCCACTTTATCTTGAAACAACGGACACAATGTGGCCTGTGTCTGGAGAACTGCCAAGTGCTGCTGAGATATAGAAGGAATCATAGGAACATTGGGGCTTGGAGGAATGGACCGTGACTGTGTCAGTTGGTCCTGCAACTGCTTAATCTAGGAAGCTTGTGATTCCAACGTATTATGAGCAGTCTGCAAAGCTGAGAGTTTTGCATCTAAAAGAGTCTTAAACTCTTGAGCTTCTTTTGACATTTTCTCTTTCTCTTTCGAAACTCTAGTGACCTCTAATTGAGCTTCTGCTAACTAAATCTTCAAAGAAGATATTTCTTCTCTATTGGTCTCAATCATTTGGGTCTGCTGCTCCATCTACTTAAACAGATCGGCAAGAGTGTCTTTAGTAGAGTCCAACTCTGTGGTTGCTTTATGCAACTGGTCTTTGGATTGCATCAATTTTTCATAGAAAGAAGCATATAATTGTTGAACACAAGTTGTCATTGAGAGTTCAATAGAACTCTGGATTTCATTACAAAGGAATGGAATGGCATCTCCTAACTCTAAACTGTTCACTGAAGGAACTAATATTTCCAAAGAACCCTCTCGATGTGCTCTGAATAAATTGTTGCATGTAAGGTAGGCAAGGAGGTCACTTCTAGATGTAGCAGGAACTGTTACTGAGGGAATGACTGAGGGAACTTTCTCTACTACACACTTCAAGCGCATTCGTTGAATGACCAATGGAAGAGGGGAATCAAGATCCTCTATGTCAATAGGTTCTGAATCTTCTGAAGGTGGAGGGGGAGGAACTGGATCAGATGGAGGAGGGGGAAGCACACCCTTCTTAAGTCCAGAATATGTCAAGAAAGCATATAAATAGGAACCATAGGTGACATTTGTGACATTCCCTCTAGTCACTTTGACAAAATGTTGGCCCATCTTCGTAAGCAGGTAAGCACTCCAATCAATGGCAACCCCTTTTAATACCATCCTGGAAGCTGTGAAGAGTTCCTTGGACAAATAGTGAGATGGTGTTTTGGTAAGCATAAACCTGTCTTGGAGAAATTGGCAGACTAACTTCCAGAGAGGATCAGTGATCATGGAAAAAAACACTCCTGAAGTTATAATCACTTTCTTGACATCCAGAACCTCTTTAGTCTGCTTCTGTAACAGCTTGAGAATCTCGTCATTGGAGAATAATTGTTTGGTTGTAACAAGGGATTCTCCTTTTTAGGGAAGAGAGAAAGCCTTCCCTAACCCTCTAGGTGTCAATACCATGGAAGCACCACGAACCAAGCCCGATTTCTTACTGTATGATGCAAGAAACTCATCACACAGAGATGGATCGTCTGGAATCAATGGGAGTGAAGCAGCCACGAAAGTTGCAAGTCTTGCTTTCGCTATAGGCTCAAAAGCTATTAGGGAAGAATAATCCCTACTAATCAATGGGACACACTGGATAGGAGGAGGAGCGTGAGGCGCCATTCAGATGAAAAACACACACACCACAAAACACAGACAATCACAAAGAATGCATGCAAAACAACCAAATAGCTATCAAAAAGAAATCAATCAAAATAAGCACACACATAGTCGTAACTAACCAATTGACCACCCCAAACAACCCACATCCTAGAAAAAATTTGGCATGACCTCTACACATATGCGACCGAAAACTTCATGCAATGCAACAAGCAGGCACCCAAGACCCCGTATCAGGCAAAAAAGAAAAGAAACTACAAAATACACCCGTAATCGTATCACATAAGCAAACCATAATACCTTAAAAACCTAATCGGGACCTAACCATAAGTTTGAGAAACAATATCAACTAAGAGGACTAAACGTGCTCATCCCATGAAGCGTGTTTATTAAAAAGGGGAAAAAAAGTGCAGTGAGGGAAATGGTTTTAATGAAGGGTTCATTTTAAGAAATTATTAATAATGGTTGATATTTTATTAGGTTATAAACCTTAATAAGAAAATGGTGGTTCTTTCTTAAAATTTTAATTACAATTTATTAGGGTGAAACGATGCTTAAACAAAACCTGGACTGCGATACCCAGACTAAGGTCTCTAAATGCAAATTCATTAATTAGAAATTAATGGTGATATGGAGCGCTTCTTTGCCAGCGCGTACTTTCTTTTTGTGACGGCTTGTTTATTTTTATTAAAAATTAAGGTGCCTCTGAAGCGCACGTAGCGCGTGCAAAGTGAACGGCGGGTTGATTTTAAGTTACTAAAAAATGTGTGTTTAACGCAAGCGTGCATGAAAAAGTGGGTGAATAAAGTTTATTTTAACAATTAATTATGGTTAAGGGTTGACAAAAAATAAATAAATCTCAAAAAATAAATACCTGGTAGGGTTGTGTATACAAGAGACTGAAGGCGCACTAAGTAGTCCCAAATGCAAGGAATCCACTCAAAAAAACAAAAACCACTAACTGAAAAAAATAAAGCACCTTAGTGTTTTTGTTTTGTTTATTTGTTTATTTTTTATTAAATAAATATCAAAGAAAGATTAAGAGAATCACATGTGGTACAATTAATGTTGATTAGTGTTTGGGTAAGATTGTTGTTGTTGTTGTTATTATTATTATTATTATTATTATTATTATTAATTTAGGTGTGTTTGTATTTTGTGTTTTGTTTTGTTTTGTTTGTTTGTTTTATTCATCTTTTTTTTAAATGATTAAAACAAGATATAAGACACATGAATATGTTGTGAAGTGTAATGGTGGGATTTCAGTAATCCAACAAGTGTCAACAATGTGTTTGAATTTATCCATGATTTTTCAGCTGATTTTTGGATTTTAAAATAAATTTTCATGAGGTGAGGTATTAAATTTAGGGTTTTGGCTTCAAATAATAGTTTAACCATTTGTGGAAGAACTTTCAATTGAGAAATTATCAGCAAAAGGAGCAAGGGCATTTGTGAAATTTTCTTTTAAAAAATGGAAAGATTTTTGAATTTTTACTAATTTTTAATTAATTTTACTCATTTTGCATGTATTTTGGAAGGAAATTTGAAGTTTTGAATTTTTTGCAATTTATTTTCTTGAAGTCCCACTTTATAAAATAGTGCAAAGGATTTCAGCAATGTTGGAAAATTTTTTGGATTTTTTTGCAATTTATTTGGATTTTTAATTAATTTTTGAAGTTTTTTGGTGTTTTTTTGTTTATTTTTGTGTTTTTCGGGTTTTGAAATTAAAAGTTGGTACCCGAGCTGCATTTGAACAGCGGAGGATGACTACGTGTGAACGACTGACTGCAACACACCACCGCACGGACAAGTCGGAAGCGCGTCCTCGCGCGTGAACGCCTGCTAGCCACACTCGTACACACACGCACACCGAGAGCGGCCGCATGGCGGCGCATGGCGGGGGAACAGGGGAGGGAGAGGGGAGTTTGTCGATGGGTGGAGAGGGTGGTGGGTGGGAAGGGGGGCTTGGGGAGGGGTAAGCGGTGTGAGTGGGGGGGTGGGGATTAGGGGAACTAGGGGTTAGATTTACGGGGGTGGTAAATTTGGTGGGGGTGGATAAAAGAGGGGTTGGGGTGGGGGGTGGGGTGGGGGGGAGGGGATAGAGTTAAATGAGGTGGGCATGTTGAAGGGTGGGGGGGCCCAAGAAGGAGGTGGGCGAGCAGGAGGATGGGGGGCCCAAAAAGGAGGTGAGCGGGCAGGAGGATGGGGGGGCCCAAGGGCAAGAGGGTGGGGGGACCCAAGAAGGGGTGGGCGTGTAGGAGGGTGGGGGAGCCCAAGAAGGAGGTGGGCGGGTAGGAAGGTGGGGGGCCCAAGAAGGAGCGAGTGGGTAGGGGGACGGGGGGCGCCCAAGAAGAAGCGGGTGGGTGGCAGGGTGGGGGGGAGGAGAGGAGGAGAGCGAAGAAGAAGGAGGCGGTGGGAGAGGGCAGCCGCAGGAGAGGGAGGTGGAGGCCGAGGGAGGCCGAGGGAGAGGGAGGGGGAGACCAAGGGAGGCCGCGGGTGGAGGGAGGCCGAGGGAGAGGGAGGCCGCGGGCAATCATGGCGGAGGACGAGGTGGAGGGAGGCAGGGGAAGCAAGAAGACAAGGCGGGGGTGATGGAGGTAACGGGACGCGGGCGCAGGTTAGAACAGTTTTTTTTTTTGAAGATGTGTTCACATGGAAAACCGTCCAATTTACGGGAATTGCTTCAAAAATTAATAACTCAAGAACCGTCTGTTGAAACAGGGGTTGTAAAAAGGAAAAATGGGCAGTTCAAAGGGACAAACACGGCTGTAAGGTTGGATGTGATTCTCAGTGAACGTAGGGTGTGTTCACATAAAAAATTGGTAAAACAAAGGATAAAGGCAAACGGTCAAGGAACAGCTCGGAGGACAGAGGGAAATAGAATGGAAGAGTGGGGAAGGGACCCCATCAAGGTAAAATGAAGTCATGGAGTAGATGCATAATCATAGCAAGATATATCTATGGGGGTATGCAACATAGACGTGCAGGGACGTGTCCCCACACTTAAAACCTTAATAGGAAGGGTAAACCAAACAACAAGGACCTAGTACCACACATCAGACCAACCACAAACGTCCCCACACTTAAGACATGACCGTCATTGAGAAACAGAAGGTACAGGGTTAGAAAAACTTGGCCCATATTGTCGAGGAGATGTCGACTATCGAGGTTGTCTTGTATTGTTGTCAGCTGCAGGAGGTACCCAAGTGTCTTCACAACACACGTCCAACGTCCTTCGTAGCAAGGACCATGTAGCATCATCGAGGGAGATAGCTGGTGAAAGGAATTGTAGGAAATTCATCGATGACGATAGATATTGCACTCAACTCACGATCACTCAAATGGAATGAAAGAACAATCACTCACCCCATTACTAACATTACTCAAGTTACTATTGATGGAAACCCAGATCTCATACCCGGTTTAGGAATCAACAAGGGAATGGTGCAGAGAGAGTATGCCAGGGTGCACAATTAATGGTGCATTAGTGCGTCCAACCCGTCTGGCATAGGTGCAAGGAGGAAGGCCAGGGAGCCTTGCAGTACAGTGTACCGAACAGAGTGACGTGTCCTGTGCTGATGGCAGAGACCCATCTCGTGGGTGCAGAGGAAAACAGAAACGTACCTGACTCCAATGGTCGTAACGTCCCTCAATCCTCACCTCTCAATAATTGATTGAAGAAACACCAGTCACACTCAGCCCACCCTCTATCTCACGCTCTGTTGAAAGATACAGAGGGCAGCCCTTCCTGCAACCCATTGATATAATCCTCACTGTCACTTGTGCAGAGGTTGTATGCCTTGTGCACAATTAATGGTGCAACTGTGCATCCTACCCTATGCCGGCATACAGTGCAAGAAGGAAGGCCAGAGAGCCTTATGATGTAATGCATAGGAACAAATCGTGCATTGTGCATTCAGAGGCCCATCCCGTGTGTGCAACACTCCGTTCACACATCTCACCTCTTATTTGATTTGAAGGGAAAGACTGGTCACTCACCCCACCCTCTGTCTCATGCTCACTGATAGATACAAAGGGCAGCCCATGCTCACGTCCCCATCCTGTTAGGTTGAAAGCTCACATCCCTCAAGGGGTTGGTGATGAAGATCGTGTCGGCTGTTGTTGTCATTAGGATCTCGAAGACAAGGCATACCCAAGGAGGCAACCAACAAATCGCATACGTCAATGATTTGTAAGAAAAGTCATTTGTTAAGAAGGACAGACTGACTGATATTGCAGAGACAGCACACCAAGGGAGGTGGCTTCAAATTACTTGCTGGAAAGGTTCTGCTACTGATGAGTCAGCTATCCTAAACTGCGGGGTGTTACCACCTTTTCCACAGTCAGCTTCCTGCCCAAGGGTGTTTCCACCTTTTCTTGGAACGAGGCCTGTTATGACAGGAAATTTCTTCCTTTTCTCCCATAACAGTTTTGTATGTTTTTATTTTCTTTTCTTTTCTTCTTTTGCTTTTTCCTTTTTTTTTCGTTTAAGAAAGAGAATGGTAGAAATACCATGTATCAAGACCAACCTTGCCACCATTGTTGGATCAGACGAGAAGAGAACACAGTCGGATTGAGATGTATCTATGAGGGGTCAGCAAAACGAGACCACCTCAGGAGGAGAATCATAAGGGCTATCAGAAGCACGACGAGAAGGATAGTGCGATGCCCAAAAGGGGGAAGGTAGGTTGACTGTGATTGTCAAGATCCCCAGGGAGGGAAGTACTTCTTCAAACAATAGCCATTGATCAGGAAGGGATCATCAGAGGCATCAACGGTCTACACCTGAATAGAGCCATTAGTAAGGGATCATCAAAGGCATCAACGGTCTGCACCTAAACAGAGCCATTAGGATTGACAGCAAGTACCTTGTATGGGCCCATCCACCGTTGTTGAAGCTTGTCAGGAAACTTGCCGAATCTCAAATCATAGGCCAGGACAAGATCACATTCTTTGAACTCCTTATGCTTGATAAAACTGTCATGATAGGCTTTGCGTCGCGCTTGAGTGGTTTCCGTACACTGTAGGGCCATCCGCCATATCTCATCCAAGCATTCCAAGTGCAGGAGGAGGCAACATTGTAGTGACTCATCATCTCCGAAGCGTTCTTTAACTGCCACTCGCAAAGAGGGCAATTCCAGCTCAACAGGGAAGACGGCTTCTGTACCATACACTAGCTGGAAAGGGATCTATCTTGTAGCTGCCTTATGGGAGGTTCTGTATGCCCAGAGGGCCTCTGTAAGTCAATCCTCCCAGTCATGACGATGTGTGGCAATCGTTCTTGTCAGAATCGAGCAGAGGATGCGATTGGTGACTTCAAGTTAGCCATTGGATCTGGGGTAATAGGGAGCGGGCTTACGATGGCGGATCTTATACAATTCCGTCAGCTCCTCCATAATTTTGTTAAGGAAATGAGTACCTCCATCACTTACCAACTCGAGGGGACTGCCAAAACGGGTGATAATATTCTCGTACATGAACAGGGCTATCCTATTACCATCATCCCGCTTCAGAGCTTTAGCTTCACACCACTTTGTGACATAATCCGTACATACTAAAATGTATCTATTTTGCTTTCGTCTGGTGGGTAGATTAATGGGATCCACGAAATCAATCCCCCACTTCTCGAATGGCTTTAGGGGAAGAATGGGTTGCAGTGGCATGGCACTTCTTTTGGTGGGTTTCCCCATTCACTGACAAGCATCACATCTCTTACAATAGTCATATGCATCCTTATCGAGGGTCGACCACCAGTATCCTGCTAATAGAGCCTTCCTGGCTATCGCTTCTCTTGTGAAGTGTCCACCACATGGTTCGTCATGGTATGCTTTCAATACTATGTCGATTTCATCCCCTATAGCACATTTTCACAGCACTTCATATTTGCCTCTCTTGTACAGTGCACTGCCTAGCAAAGTGTAGGGGGTTGATTCTAACGGAAGCTTCTTCTTCTCACGGCTTGAGATGCCAGGAGGATACTGTTGAGTTGCTAGGAGTTTGGCTATGTCTGCATACCAGGGAGTAACTGTTTCAACTAGAAACAAGGAAGCATCAAGAAGGTCTGGATCACCCTGTTCCTCTTCTGTAGTTTGAGGGATCCGTGATAGATGATTGGCAAGGATATGGGAATAGCCAGGCTTAGTGACCACTTCAAAATCAAAATCCTGGAATAGGAGTAACCATCTCATCAGTCGTCCTTTAACATCTACTTTGTTCATCAGGAAGGATAGGGCTTCATGATCCATGTAGAACTTGAAATGCGTTGACAATAGATCATGTCGAAACTCTCTAATGCAAACACCATTGCCAAGCACTCAAGCTCTGTCTCACTGTATAGTTCTGTTCCCTATCAGTGACCTTTCGTCTTGCATAATATATTGGTTGATCTAATTTAGAAGGGCCCTTTTGACATAGGACAGCACCTAGCCCATCAACTGATGCATCTGTGTGCACATGGAACTCCTTCCTCCAATCAGGAGGCTACAAAATAAGTGCTTTGATAAGACACTATTTTAGGGTATTAAAGGCTTCTTTACAGTCATCAGTCCAAAGGAAGTCCACATCTTTCCTTAGGAGCTTGTACAGAGGGGCCGCCTTGGTTGCAAAATGTGCAATAAATCTTATGTAGTAGCCCACATGGCCAAGAAATCCTCTCAATTACTTGAGGTTTTTTTGTGCTATCAAGGCGGCAATCTTCTCAATCTTCACCGGGTCTGTTGCAATCCCTTGTGCCGAGACAATATGGTCCAAAAGAACTCCTGATGAGATGCCAAAGACACATTTTTCGGGGTTTAGAGAAATCCCATACTCTCAGCATCTGTCAAAACATTACTCTAGGTGTCCCCAATGTTCACGGATCAAACTATAGACACAAAAGTCATCAAGATACACCTCAATGAAATCATGCAAATGATTCTAGAAGGCAGCTATCATTACTCGTTGGAAGGTGACAGGAGCATTACAAAGCTCAAATGGCATCACTCTATAGGCATAGGTTTTCCATTCTGTGGTGAAGGTTTTTTTGGATTGGTCCTCTTCTGTAATTTGGACTTGGTTATATCCGATGAATCCATCCAAGAGGGAATACAACTCATGGCCTGCCCACTGTGTCCAACAATTGGTTTGTAAAAGGGATAGGAAAATGATCCTTCTTCGTCTTTGAATTGAGCTTTTGAAAGTCCACACATATTCGAAGTTTCCCGTTCTTCTTGGGTACTACCACAATGGGCGAAACCCATTCACTGTTAGCCAAGGGATAAATGAACTCGGCTTCAAGAAGTTTCAATAATTCAGCCTTTACCAAAGCATAATAATTAGGATTCATACGCCTTTGTCTTTGCCTTACATGTTTGGCATCAGGCTCTAGGTCAATGTGATGTTGGCATACTGTGGGTGATGCTAGGAGGCATATTTCACAGTGGATTCCGTGCCACGGTGGATTCCGTGAGGTTTTACGGTGGATTCCGTAAACTTTGATGATCGGGACTCATACACAAAGTGGATTCTTTGTGCGAGAAGTTGATGGGGACGCCTGTCCTTTTCGGGCGTTTCATTAATTTAGTGTGTACATGGGTGATTCCATAGCGGGTGATTCCGCAAAATGCATATTAAATTAATAAACGTTTATGAGTTTAGAGTGCGCACTCGTAATAAATTAAGGTTAGGATTGATTTCTAACCAGTTGATTTATTTATGTAGCTGAAGACTGCTAGGTATTCACTTTTGTCGGTTTAATTGTATTATTTTACTAACGATTGTGAATGCTTCAATTGATGTGTAGAGATAGCAGCAGTGGCGGAGCAAAGCATTGGAGGATAGCGAGTACTCAATTTATCATTTATATTTTGATGGGCGCCATGCCTATATTTTGTCGCGCCTATTTATTGAGGCGTTGGATATTTATTATTATTTTGTATGCGCATGGACGCACGATTATGTTATTTCTACTTGGACATTGTATTGGGCATGTCAGACTCTTTGGGCACCGCCCATTAGCTTTATTCCTATGTTGTGTTAAAGCAAACTCAAAAGCTAAAAGCTTACTATTTTGTAATTTGGGCTATTATTTGAGCTTGAAGATGATTAATACATAAAATACATGCTTTGTGGAGCGCTCACACAAGGCATGGGGGGAGATTGCACCCAATTGGTCTCTTGTTCATGTCGTTCATGCTTTTTACATTGAATTTTGTGCAAAAAGTAGAGTTCTATTGTTCTTGGGGACCTTTCGGCATTCACTACGCGAGCGTACAACATCCAATCTGCGCACCAATGGTATCAGAGCGAAGCTGAGATCAAGAGCTTCCAATCGCTACCCATCTTGTGCGAAGGCAGAGCTCCTGGAACGATCGGGCTCTACGGTCAATCTCGTCACGAACGGTCGATACAAGCAGATTCCTGGCGATCAAGAACCTCAGTTTCCATCATCGAATCGCAAAGGACCAGCTTGCAGAGGCAGAGGACCACTCCTATCTCTTCTTCATCAAGTCGTCTTCATACACAGAGATAAGCCTCCATAGCCCAAAAGCTTAAAAGCTTTTATGATTATCAAGTTTAGTATTAAAGCTTTATAAGCTTTAAGAAGCTAAAAGCTTCAAAAACGTCAGCGCGAGGTATCTCAATACCTCTGAAATTTGCGCCATCTGAGAAAAAACGGCCCCCCCCCCCACGATTTCACGTTTTTGTTCAGTAAGCTTAAGCTTACTTACCAAAGCTCTAAGTCACTTAAGCCTTACAACTCAGCAAGTCTTACAAGTTTGCCAAACTCTCCAAGTTCTGCAAGTTTCTCAAGTCAAAGTTCTGCAAGTCACATAAAGCAACCAAGTTCTGCAAGTCTACAAACTCTGCAAGTCAGATAAGTCATCTGGAGTCAAAACTAACTTTTGTTTAAAACTCATAGAAGGGCTGTTCCTGCGCAAAAATTATGAACTGCAAAGTTGTTCATTGGAAGGTACTCTACGCATACGCAGGTTTGTTGAAGCATTTTCGGCATAAGAAGAAGGATAAAACGCAGATTCTTCAAAGATTGTGAAAGCCACACCCAAAAATATATAAGCCTTATATTCCCGAACTTGAGCTATGCTCATCCCGCTAACTTGATTTTGAGAGTGAGAGGTCTTTTTAGTTTTACAGGATGATGGAACCATATATGGATGATTTAATGGCTGAAGGCGACCTATCTGAACCTACGATGGAGCAAAAGCTGGATTTAATCATGATGCAATTAGATGAAGAACGACGGGCTAGGCAAGCATTGCAATTTCAATTGGCAACTTTACAAAGACTACCGACAAAGAGGAACCTCAATCTGAAGATCTTATCCAACGTACCATCGACGCAACTCTCAAAGCTCAAACCATCCGCAAGGAATCAAAGATAAGTAAAAGAAATTTCAAATTCCGTACTTTCAATGGCACTCGAGAGGGAAAAACTATTCTTGCATTCATTAGTTAGTTTGACGACTACTTTCATGAGGAAACCTATGCAGAAAAAGATAAAATCAATTGTGTCACTAATCATTTAGTGGATAGAGCATCTCTTTGGTGGACAGTGGTACGCAAGAGTATAGATTGTCTCACTACCTAGGAGAATTTCAAGAAGTTTATGCAAAATTTCCTTCCTCCACAATTTCATGAGAAAGCTATAAAGCAATGGGACCTTCTTCAGCAACGGGATCGTGAGCCTATTCCTCAGTACACAGAGCATTTTTGGAATGCATTACTCCAGTTACGCATGCTTGAAGACGTACCTGAAGCGACACACAAGCGCAAGTATATGTCTGGACTCCTTGGGCATTATTACACTGAAGTTAATATGTTCAAGCCTGCAACTCTTGAAGACACAATTTCATTAGCTCATGACACTGAAGACAAGCTGTGAGGTAGAGACAGACGTCCACAGCAATTCCAAGCCAATGGTAACTATGGATCTAAGCAATTCAACTCAAATTTTAGAAGATTTAATCAAGGTCATTTCACTTCATCATCTTTCCGTAAAAATTGGGCAAAACCGCCTGCTTTACCATCCAATGTCAACCAAAACCCCAAGCCTATTCCACAGCCAAATCCTAATGTCCCTAGGCTTCCTAATTGCAAACAATGTAACCAAAGCCAAACCTATAGTATGTTATAAATGCCACTAGCCTGGACATCTAGCAACAAATTGCCATTCGAAGAAGCCACCTGTCCATATCAACTACCTTGGAGCAATGGAAGATGACGAACATGAAGAAATGCTTGATTTTACGGAAGATGAGGACGACACTACTACTCCTTCAGATACTTTACCAGGTATGCCAACTCCACATTCTTTATTGACTATGAAATGTTTAGTGCATGGAAAGGAAAAGATTATTTTGCATGATGATGGTAGTACTCATGATTTTATTTCAGCAAAGTTAGTAAAAGAATTGAAGTTACAGACTGTACCTACGCATTATCGCATTAAAGCAGCATTCTTAGGCACTAGGTATAATGGTACACATGAAGTGCATGACTTAGAGATTCAAATTGGTCAATACACTGAAAGAAGAAATTTTCTAGTTGTACCACTCCAATCCAGTGACATTATTTTAGGTATGCCTTGGCGTCATCAGCATAACCCAGATATAGATTATTCCACACATTCAATTAATATTCAATTTCAAGGAAAACATATTACATTGTATGGTATGCATGAATTTAATGCTTTTCCACTGCTTTTGCATACTCAAGCTAAACGTGCATTACGCAAAAGTAGTAAATCTTATCTCATTTGGGTGAATGAATTGCAAGTTAAAGAAAATTATATGCACCCTAGGCATAAAGAATTTCTTGCACATTTTAAAGACAGTTTTGCCGAAGATCTACCATCTGGTTTACCTCCTTCACGTCTAGAAGACCATAAAATAGATTTGATTCATGGTACACAACCACCTTGCAAAGCACCATATAGGCATAACTAGATAGAGCAAAACGAAATTCAAAGTCAAGTTGAGGAATTACTAAATAGAGGATTGATTAGACCTAGTAGTTCTCCATTTGGTGCACCTGTTCTGTTAGTCAAGAAAAAGAATAATACCTATCGTATGTGCATTGACTATCGAGCTTTAAATAAGATCACTGTAAAGAATAGGTATCCAATTCCTAGAGTTGATGACCTTATGGATAAACTGCAAGGATCTGCTATATTTAGTAAAATAGACCTTAAATCTGGTTATCATCAGGTGAGACTAGATAAGTCAGACATATTCAAGACTGCATTTAGGACACAGTTTGGTCATTATGAATTTTTAGTGATGCCTTTCGGATTGACTAATGCACCTGCTACATTTAGTAGAATGATGAATCGTATATTTTTTAAATATCAGTATTGTGTCATTGTCTTCTTTGATGATATTTTGGTGTTTAGTCAAAATGAGAAAGAACATTATGAGCATTTGTCATTGGTTTTTCAATTATTAAAAGATAATCAACTGTATGGAAATCTTGAAAAGAGTGAATTCTTTAAAACAGAAATTGAGTATTTAGGTCATATTGTATCATCTGATGGAATTAAAGTTGACCCTAAGAAAAAAGATGCAATATTGAATTGGCCTGTACCTAAAAATGTGCATGAATTACGATCTTTCCTTGGTCTTGCTAGCTTCTATAGGAAGTTTGTGCTTAATTTTTCATTACTTGCTTTATCATTAACCAAACTTCTAAAGAAAGGTATTGTTTATCATTGGTCCAATAATCAACAGAAATCCTTTGACTTATTGAAACACGCATTAACCCATGCCCCTGTCTTACAGTTGCCTGATTTTAATAGACCATTCTTTTTAGTAGTGACTGATGCTAGTGGATCAGGAATAGGAGCCGTACTTATGCAAGACAATCATCCCATAGCCTATTCTAGTTGTAAGCTGAAACCCTCTGAACTGAAATATTCCACATATGACAAAGAATTATTAGTTGTTGTGCAATCATTAAGACAGTGGAAACACTACTTAATGGGTTCAGAATTTATGATTAAAACCGATCAGCAAAGTATTAGACATTTACTTAGCCAACCCCAAATATCTGACCGACATATCAAATGGGCATCCTTTATTCAGAGTTTTCATCCTATCATTCAATACCAACCTGGTAAAGAAAATGTAGTAGCTGATGCATTAAGTAGAAGACCTGCCATTCATAATATTTATGTTATATCTTTTGATTCTTTGATTGCTATGAAAGATACTTATCATCATGTTATTACTTTTCATGCTGATTGGAATAAATTAGTTCAAAATAACTTGATTCCTATTGATTCACTGTCATATAATGATGGATTTATGTTTTATGAAAAGAGATTATGTGTTACAGTTCCATTCAGATCTTTTGTTTTGAATGAGATTCATTGTCCTCCATATCAAGGTCATAGAGGTATCATATCTACTTTACGTACATTAACTGAAGATTTTTATTGGCCACATATGGACACTAATGTATCTAACTTTGTTTCTGAATGTTTGATTTGTCAAAGAGTTAAGAGACATCATGGTAAACAGTATGTATTACTTATGCCTTTATCTATTCCATCTAGACCATGGGAACAAATTTCTATGGATTTTATTACTGGTTTACCTAATACTAAATCTAACCATGATATGATTTGGAAGTAGTAGATAGGTTTAGTAAACAAGCATATTTCATTCCATGTAAGAAAATTTTAACAGCATCACAGGTAGCATAATTGTTTTTGAAAACTGTTTTTACTAACCATGGATTACCAAAAGTTATTATTCCTGATTGTGATTCTAGATTTTGTAACAACTTTTGGATTACTCTGTTTGCTAACCTTGGTACAAAAATTGATTTCTCATCTGCATTTCATCCTGAAACTAATGGACAAACAGAAGCCACTAATAGCACTATTTTAGATCTTTTACGTGCTTATACTATTTCTAAACCACAGACATGGGATACACATTTGCATTTATTACAGTTTGCATATAACAATACACCACACACATCTACAAAGAAAGCACCGTTTGAAGTGATTTATAGTTATAGATTACCTACACCTATTGCATCTTTGTCAAATAGAATTCAGAGTGCTGATGATATTGCTAGTATGCATAATACTATCTTTGATGAGGTTAAAGTCATGATTGCCAAAGCCCAGCAATCATATGCCAAACAAGTCAATAAGAAAAGACAAGCAATGAATTTCAAAGTTGATGACTATGTTTGGTTGAGAATAGAAAAACATAGATTACAAAGTGTAGATAGACACCCAGTTGTGAAATTAGCACCTAGATTCTATGGACCATTTAGGATCATTCATAAAATTAATGACAATGCATTCAAGTTAGAATTACCACCTCACTGGAAAATTCACAACATATTTCACATTAGTTTATTAAGTTAGAGGTCAATTACCTGTACACCCTGTTTATGAAAACCCACCTTTGTTAGAGGAAGAGACTGAAATACTTGAACCAGAAGCTATCATAGATATTGATTTTATGACCACTAGAACTGGCCGAAGATATTCTAGATATCTAGTTAAATTTAAGAACCATCCTGTAGAAGAAGCACAATGGATGCACGCTAGAGACTTAAATTGCTATCCCACCCCGGGGGTATGATGCCAGGAGGCATATTTCACGGTGGATTCCATGCCACGGTGGATTCCGTGAGGTTTTACAGTGGATTCCGTAAACTTTGATGACCGGGGCTCATACACAAAGTGGATTCTTTGTGCGAGAAATTGATGGGGACACCTGTCCTTTTCGGGCATTTCATTAATTTAGTGTTTATATGGGTGACTTCATAGCGGGTGATTCCGCAAAATGCATATTAAATTAATAAATGTTTATGAGTTTAGAGTGTGCACTCATAATAAATTAAGGTTAGGATTGATTTCTAACCAATTGATTTATTTATGTAGCTGAAGACTGCTAGGTATTCACTTTTGTCGGTTTAATTGTATTATTTTACTAATGATTGTGAATGCTTTAGTTGATGTGTAGAGATAGCAGCAGTGGCGGAGGAAAGCATTGGAGGATAGCGAGTATTCGATTTATCATTTATATTTTGATGGGCGCCACGCCTATATTTTGTCGCGCCTATTTATTGAGGCGTTGGATATTTATTATTATTTTGTATGCGCATGGGCGCACGATTATGTTATTTCTACTTGGACATTGTATTGGGCATGCCAGACTCTTTGGGCACCGCCTGTTAGCTTTACTCCTATTTTGTGTTAAAGCAAACTCAAAAGCTAAAAGCTTACTATTTTGTAATTTGGGCTATTATTTGAGCTTGAAGATGATTAATACATAAAATACATGCTTTGTGGAGCGCTCACACAAGGCATGGGGGGAGATTGCACCCAATTGGTCTCTTGTTCATGTCGTTCATGCTTTTTACATTGAATTTTGTGCAAAAAGTAGAGTTCTATTGTTCTTGGGGACCTTCCGGCATTCACTACGCAAGCGTACAACATCCAATCTGCACACCAGTGGGATCAATCCCCTTTAGATCTTTATATAACCAAGCAAACACATGTATGTTCTCCTTTAATAAGTCTTGCAAAACCACTAGTTCTCCTTTTGGAAGATTGAGACCCACTTTCAGGTGACGTTCAATATTGTCAGTATCCAGGAACGTCACTTGTTTTTCACCTTTCACTTCACGGATAAATGTCCCACGGATGGCTTCTGGAAAAAGGTTTGACTCTTTCAAGAGAGTAGTTTCCTCGTCTGATGTTCCACTAGAACCAGTATCCTCCTTCCGAACAGATGACTCATTTGTCTGTTGAGATTGCTGAAAGGGTATCAGAGCTTTGTTTACTTTTGTGTGAGTGGTGATTTCTTCTCGACTTAGGGATTCATCTTCAAAGGATGCATTCAGGAATGTCACATAGCACGGACCTTCTAGAGGCCGTGGCTCTAAGGGCTTTAGCTTCGGGGCATCATCATTATCTTTTCTCTGGACTGAACAATTAGGGCGACAGGAGCCACTAGTGAACTTAATTTTTATGCTTTTAATACATTGCTTATTCAGATTCTGCATACTTTGTGGTCCATTGGCCAACCCAAATGGAACCATGGTCATTCCATCCAATACCCTGAGATCTTCGGCCTCTGAGGTCTCTATAGGGACATCAACAAGATCATCCACTATCAGAGGAAATTCTTCATCTGCACTTTCATAACCTGCTTCATTTTCTTCCTCATCATTTTCATCCTCTTCCTCTAGAGGCTCTGTCTCTGCTTTTGTAGAGGCTCTATAGGAGAAGAACATATATTCTCCCTCTGGATCTGCTTTTGTCTTTGTTACAGTCACTGTCTCTGTGACTGTCTCTGGTTCTATCTCTGTTCTGTATCTGCTCTGTCTCTATTCTGTCTCTGTTACTGTCTCTATGGTTGCCATGTAACAGGGAGAACAGTACATCCATGCTTCTATTTCACTGTCAGAGGTGATTTTAGAAGTTAATTCTAGTTGAGGCAAGAGGTATTCTCCCATGGACAAGGACTTTGCTTCCCTTAGTAGTTGGCTTACAATGCCCACTGTTAGAGACTGTGCCTCTGTTTTCTTGGGAAAGATCTGCTTAACAACCTCTTCGTCTCCTGATGTACCATCTGTTACCTCATTGGAGGAGTCAGTTATGACTTCGATGGATGTGGATCCATTGCCTTTTTGCGATCCATACAATTTCAACACCACTTTGTTGGATCCTCTGCCTAGGGTCAGGGTTCCTTTGAACCAGTCCGTCCTGGCTCTCGCTTCAAAAAGCCAAGGTCTTCCCAACAACAGCGGGTATGAGGTCCCATAAGAATTTGGTTTGACCACCAGATATGTCAGCCAATAGTCTCTTCCTGCAAGGATTGTTTTAACTTATGGGAGGATGCCCAACAGTTTAATTCTGCTTTGGTTTGCCAATCTGATAAGCCACTATGTAGGTTAAATTCTTTGCAACCCTAAATCCTTCATTGTCACATCTATCATTATGTTTACGGATGAGCCTCCATCAATCAATGCATCTGAAGTAAAGCATCCCTCTATCCATACACTAATCTCTGGGGTTCCAGGATCTAGGAAGGCATTAGCCACATCTACTTCCTTTACAAGCTCCGAGGCCTTATTGGTCTTGGTCACTATTGAAGGAACAATCCTTAGTTCACATCTTCTTGTCAAGATGCTTCTGAATTTCTTTCGGCAACTGGGAGACAGCATCAATAACTGTCGGAATATTAAGTTTGGTTTAAAAGTGTCTAGGTCTTTGCCAAGTCATAATCTTTGATAGGATCCACATGCTTCTTCAGCCTGCTGGGAATGGGGCTACACCCATTTTCATCTTTCCTTTTTCTTCTAATAATTGCAGCATTGGCACTTCCTCTGTTTCTAGATGTGCTTCTATATCATCTATCTCTTGGACCTCTGGTCCTGTTTCTGGGACTATCTCTGTTACTCTCTGTGGCCCTACAATGCTCTGTACTGCACTGTTCTATTCTGTACTACTCTGTCCCTCTGTTGGTAGATTGAACTTCATAGTCTTGGCAGGAGAATTATTCTCTTCTTGCACAACTGGTCCCTTCTTCTTGGCGTGCGTGACAGCGACAACTTCCAACTCTACCAAATTGGAGGTAGGTTCTTGTACCTTTTGTTGGCTATCAGTGCCATTGGCCTTTACAGGGGCTGGACTTGGACAGTCCTTTGCAATGTGGCCTTCACCTTTGCATCGGCTACATAAGGGTTTGTAATCCATAGATCGTCTAGGGTTAGGACAATTCGGGGAGATATGACCCTTTTCTCCACACCTATAACATTCCATCTCTGATCTCTGACCACCACCAGACTGTCGGCCTCTGTAACTTTGAGAGGGAAACCTCCTTGGACCAAAATTACGACCAAACTCCCTAGGCTTTGGTCCAATATCTTGTGTTATCATTTTGGACTCTAGCAAGTTGAATCGTGCATTTTCATCCTTCTGTCTTCGTTCATGCATCTCTTTCAAAGAGCAAATATCCTCTGTATGGTTCTTCCACAAACAGTATGAACAGAAGGCTCTAGGAATGGTTGGTTTTTGGGTACATTCAGTGGCTAAATGTCCCGCTTGATGACACTTTCCACACCATGTATTAGAGCGCATCACATCTCTTCCAGCTCCCGTAGGGGTGGATATATTGGGGATATTCACCTTCAGCGTCTGTAGCTGCCTTGTACTCACATCCATAAGCTCTTTCTTGATACTTGCAAACTGAGTTGGATAAGTAGTCCTTCAGATTTTCACCTCCTGAAGTACTTGTAGTAGGGTTTTGTGAAGCTTCTGTAATTACTGCATACACTAGTTGGGTCGATCCAGAGGGTCATCTATTCTGATTCTGATTCAGAGCTCCTGTTGAGACTTGAGGTTGTTGATTCCAATTGGTAGGGTTCCACTGTTGTTGAGTCGCCATTGGAGGAACGGTTTGAGGCCACTATTGTTGTGGTTGAACCATCATTTGAGGCACTGTCGTCTATGGTGACCACAGTGAATTAGGTGCATTATACTACAACACTATTTGCATCTAGGGATAGGGGTAGGGAACTGTCCCTCGGACTGCATTTGTTAGTGGATATACCATTCCTGGCATGGTAGGAGGTAAGACTCCTCTTCCTGGAGTCATTGACAACCTTGCTTCAACTTCGTCATACAATCTTGCACCTTCCACTGCAGCTTGCAGATTGACTGGTCTTCTCAATTCCACGAACTTGAGAACTTCTGGTTGTAGGCCTCTGAGAAACACTCCTTTCTAATGCCCTCGTCCAAATGATGGTTAGTCCATCTCTTCAGGATGGATTCCATTCGCGAGACATAAGCTTCTACTCTTTCTCCAATGGACTGACTTAGGTTCATGAACTCCTCTCCCGTCCGCTCTTCATAACCTTCACGCCCGAATTTAGTGAGGAAGACCAACTTCAAGTCGTCCCATGTGCCAAAAGTTCCTGCTGCTTGTCTCTCATACCACTGAAACATCGCACCCTTGAAAGTGGCAGGGAATATCGCTAACTAATGCTCAGGGGTTCTGGCATTGTTAGCCACACATGCTACTATGAATTCTGCTACATGAAAATCAGGGTCTTCATTGTACTCTCCTTTAAAAACTGGCGATTGGACTACATTTGTTGGCCGATCATCAATATTTCCAGGATGAATCTTACAAGGAAGGGGACCTTGAGTCGCCATGGGAACTTCCGTAAAGAGTGCTTTTAGGGCATCAAAGGAAGCTTCTACTACGAGCTCATTCTCAGCTTTGATTTTTTCATTCTCTCTTCTCGCATACCTCTGGACTCGTTCTAATGCTTGTCTCTTGATTGCATCATTCATCAAGGGGTTGACTCCAACCAGTTGTTCAGTACTCAACAGGATAGTATCAGAGAGGGCTTCAGTCTCTAGGGGATTCTCTAGCCAACATCTCTTCTACTTCCTTCTTTTCAACATATTTGAATTCGGCTTTCAAACCACTACAGAGGGGGAGATATTCCATTCTGAAAGTATCAAAACTCATTCTTATTAGGATCATTGTTGTGCCATTATAATAATAATGCTAGCTTTTGAGGGTTTCAACAGTGTATGTTGTGAAAAACACTCTATCTACCAACTTCCAGTGGGTTGCTAATTGGAAAATAAGAAGCTTTTCAGTGCACCAAGCATCCCACGTATCTTACTGAGTATCCACGAATAAATTCCAACTCTTTTCCTTCTTGTTTTTGTGAACCTCCACAGACCACGACTCCTGAAGCTTCTTCACAATCTCCTACTTGATGATGTCTGGAAACTTCTCAATGAATATCAAATCTTCCATGGATAGTCATTCTCTCTGCTTCTCTATTCTTCAGTTTGTTCCCAAGCAATTTTCCACCAAAATACAAGTTTCTGTTGCTTCAATAGGAACAGGAAACAGTCCACCGCATAGAGCTTGCATCATGATAGTAATATGTTTCCGCCATTGTGGGATGAACTTCTTATGGAAAGTGGCTTTGGCAATAAGAATCTCCAACTCTTCAATGGAAGAGGAAACTTTGCAAGCATCCATTGAATTCTTCTTCTCTTGGCAATGCCATTTCCTTCATTTTCAGCCTCTTCTGATGCTTGTCGATGGCAAGTTTCCCCGGCTGCGCACCAAAAACATGGAGCCCCAAGAGGAACACCGAGGAAAAGGGGATTCTACTGCAAGAAAATCTATCTTGTAACATCAACAAGCTTTTATTTCATTCTTTTGATGACCAAAACAAAGAAAATAGAAAATCTTCATGCAGCATCATAGTAAATATCTCCCACGGATTTGATACAATCAACCATAATCTTCAACATCTTCATAGAATCCATCAATAGAAAAAGAAACATAAAAGAATACACCATTTTTTAATGGAAATCAATCACATAGTATTCATCTTCAATGTCTTCATAGTTTTCTCTCTTGATCTCTCATATCCAGTTACACTGTTTTGATAGAATTGACTCTCTCTCTCTCTCTCTCTCTCTCTCTCTCTCTCTCTCTCTCTCTCTCTCTCTCTCTCTCTCTCTCTCTCTCTCTCTCTCTCTCTCTCTCTCTCTCTCTCTCTCTCTCTCTCTCTCTCTCTCTCTCTCTCTCTCTCTCTCTCTCTCTCTCTCTCTCTCAATAGTACATCATCTCCTCACTACAATACTCAATAATGACTCTCAATAATCCTTCTTAGGTCATGGATACACCTCCCAAGAGGTATGTTTGATGTGAAGAGGCACCAGAGCCACTACAGTGTCTCTTCATAGCTTATTACTATCACTATCACTCTAGTCTTCTCTTCAGTCTTCAGCAGCTGCTTCTTCAATTTTTTTTAGCTCTTTTGAACTTAGATTCATCCTTCCCAAAAGTTAGAAAACTTTTCCAAAGTCACACATACATTCTACAGAACACTTACAGAAGATCTACAAAACAGTACAGAACAAGAACAAAGCAGATACATAACAAATATAGAGGCTCTACAGAAGGTTTATAGAGGGTTACAGAAGGTCATCAGAGAACATCAAATCCTCATAATTCATACTAAAACCATTCCAAACTATCAAAAACTATTCAATAAGCTTTCAAAATATTTCAACCTTCATCAATCATCAATCCATGCTTCATATAGAAGAAAAACAGAACAAAACAGAAGGTATACAGAACCAATCAGAACCTCAATAGAATCTATCAGAACATCAAGAGCCTCATATTTCCACTAAAAATCATTATGAGCTTCCAAACATAATCAATATCATCCAAAACACTCTCAAACACTTCCATTAACAACCATACATCACTCTAAATCCATAAAAAATCAATCATTCAGACCTCAAAAACAACAAAAATCAGTCAAAAAATCAATCTTTTTCCACTCTGAACACCATGTGAGGCCTCCTCGTATTTCATATGACTAAGGCCTGCACTATTTCTATTTTTACATGGGTATAAGCCATCCTCACATTTCATACACCATGCACATGCACATGCACATGTAGGTTATAGAACTTTCAATTTCCTCTATGACCTTTCAATATCTTCCAAATGCATGTGTCTATTGCAAAGTCAAAATGTTTAGGGTAAATAATGTTGCCCATAAAGTAGTCTAAAAGCTGAGTCAAACTATAAAACTTCAAATATAAATTCCTTGAAAAATAAATTTTGCTACATGATAGTGAGATGGAAAATGTTGCTAGAAGGTAATAGGTGAAGCTACTAAGTAATTGGATACCACATATTTTTCTTTGATTGATAGTAAGAATACGCACGTATGAAACACGATGGGTGTTAGGTTTCTCGTCCATGAAAGGCCTCTTCGTGTTCCACATGACTAAGGCCTATTATTCTGTTGTGACATATGAAATGCGATTGGTGTTATATTCACTTCTCTGAGTGAGGCCTCATTGTGTTTAATACGACTTGAGCCTGCATTGTTTCCCTTGTGTCATATGAAATGCAATATGGTGTTAAGTTCCCAAGTCTAAAACGCATCTTCGTGTTTCATACGTCTTGTGCATTGTTTTATTGAAATTGGATTTAGACTATGTGATTAGTATTTGCTTGCTACTTAGTGATTGTAGATAAATTGATATGAGAGATTAGGGGATCTTTCCTAATTTATTTGTATTATTTGTTTTTTTGGATGTTTTAGATGGCTAGAACTAAGGCCACTGCAAGGAAGTAGAAAGTTGATCCTAGAGGTCTTGCTTCAAAGATCCATCAATCCTCCAAGCCTTCCAAACTTACAAGGAAATCAAAGCCGAGAAGAAGGTTCTCACAACATGTGAGGTGCCTTAAGGAGATTAGAAGTGCAATGAAGGCCCTAAATAATGCAATTCCAAAGCTATCTTTTTAGAGGCTTGTCGGAAAAATTTGTGATGACAACCATAGTCTACATAGTTTTAGATGGACTAGGGTAGGTCTCAACTGTATTCAGGAGGCTACATATGATTTTTTGATTGAGTTTTTCTAAGATTCTTATATCTGTGCTACTCATGCACATAGCTTACGCCTATGGATAAAGACATGATAATTCTCAGGAGATTGAGATACATGCTTTCAAAGGTCCTTGAGCCAGTACCTCTTTCTCATGTGAAGGCTTTCAATATTTTAAATGTGCCTCCATATAGAAAGAAGAAAAATGATCTTGGCCTGAAGGTAGATGTTACGCATGTAAAGGACATAAGACAACATGAGAAAGAGAAAAAGGCCACAGTAGAGTAGGGAGATAAATGGAGGGAGTATAAAAGAAAGAAGGAAGAAGAAAAGGAAGTAGAACAACTCCCATCTTTTGAAGAGGAGTTATGTACTCTTCTTGAAAGGGCTAATCCTAAGGGCTTCAATGTTTCTTGATTTTTACCGGGGGTGATATTAACAAAATATCTGATATGGTATTTTTGGACTCTGATTTTGTTTAAATTCTCAAGAATAAAGTGAGAGAAGTAAATGACTCAATTCTTCTTGTTGGGATGAGGTATAGTTTACCAAAATTTATTTTTACTCACCATATTTTTCTAGCAATAGACTTTCATGTTGATGCTTACTATCTCCATTCCTTTGCTAGGTGTGTAATGCATGACCTCCCCTTCGAAATACAACAAAAGATTGAGGTTCTTGATCCATCTATCTCATACTATATGAGGAGTGATCTTGATGCAAGTGCTTTTGACCATTGGTTCAATTCAATTAACTTTGAATCTTTGGAGCTTCTTCTTATTCCATACAATGAAAAGTAAGCAATTTGATATTTTGTTAGATTTTATGAGATCTTGAGATCTTATTTTGGTAGATTATTGAAATATTTTTGTTTTCAGTTCTCATTGGAGCCTAATTGGAATAGATTGTGTGGAGAGGTAATTTTTTCTTCATCAATACTATAAAAAGGAAGCCATGGAAATGCCAAGTTGTAAGTTATATAATCTAGGGTCTCCTTGATATTTTGATCTTTTTGTGCAAGTACTCTAAATATTTTGATCTTTCTTTTGTAATAACTCTAAATGTTATTGCCTTTTTGGTACAAAATTGTAAAAAGATTGATTGAAGTGCTAGAGAAAAGGCCTTCCGTGCCTTTTAACTTACTTGCAACAATGCAATATAGACAAGTTGCGGTAAGGTCTTGATTAATATGGTTAGAACATACAAAGAAAATTTATCCTAAAAACTACCATAAACAAGTTTCTTAGTTTTACTTTATATTGTTGATTTCAGTGTCCTCATCAGGATGATAGTTACTCTTATGGGTTGAGAGTAATTGTAAATGCCAAAAGATTGGTTCAATTTATTTATTTTAATGATGATAAATATATAAAGGTAATGTGAAACATACTAAACTTTGAGATAGAGTTTTATTGCAAAATAGTCCATTGTAAAAAATAACAACGAACTAAAATTATTTTCTTACAAATGTATGACAGTTTACAAGGGATTGCTATACAAGTGAGCACATTTGGTATATAAGAGCAAAGCTTATAAAGTATATAATGGCCAATTGTATACAAACGACAAGAATGGACAATAGTAGGGGCTTGGACATTGAAGGAGAGGAGGTGCATGTAACTACAGCAAGTGAAGCTATGCCTTCAACACCCAAGGCAACCAAAGCATCAAAGATATGCGACTCCTAGAAAGGATGTCCCTTCTCCTAAGAAAAGTTCTCAAAAAAGTAGCTTTGCCTCAGATTGTAAGCCCTTGTGTATAAGTCATGGAGATGGCTGACAAAAATTTGTACATGTATTTTATATTGATAGTAAAGAGATATTTTCTTCAATATCCTTACATTGTATATTCTTCTCTCTCCTCGTTGATATCTATAAAAAAAAAGTTACAAATGTTTATTAATTAGGAAGTGAAATCAGATATACACTTAAGTGGATATAATATGAAATAAAAACTTACTCGTTTGTTATTAAGTTGAAACACAAATGAATATGGTAGATCAATATCTTCATTTTGTAAATCCATCCTCACTTGATGTAGCGTACATGATTATCTAACCTTTAGGATTGTAATAATGTCATTACTGTACCAAACATCAAGATCCACTATAGGATCTTTGCTAAAATTATCAAGATTTTGGTCTAAAGTGACTAGACTATCGCCAACATAATGTCATCTACCATAATAAAAGCTAAGGATGAAATTTTGAGTAGCAATCATATATTTACAAGCTATAGAGTCTTGATCTATCTTACATATAATTTTCCCTTTTGTCTTAGTGTCCCATCCCTGATCAACAAATTGTATAACATGATCGTATGTTAATCTCTTCACTAAAAGCATAGCCTTTGATTTTCTTATCTCAGAATTAGAAAAGAAGTCAACAAATATATTAATAGGCATGAACAAAGTAACTTTGCTTAGCCTACTTGAGTTACCAGGTTTTAATGCTCTATGTATCTCAGAAAATATTTTACATCTATAGCCCTCATTAGTAGATGAGGCCACTCAAAGCTTGAAAATTTTGGCAAAGGAAGGGGGGATATTGATCCCCATTGGCTACGCTGCAGGAGACAATATAAGAATGGTCATAGAAGAATATTCCATTCTCTACAAGCTCTGTCTTCTTTCTACCTTTGTACATCTCTTCTCCAATCAAGCCATGCATCACTCAATCACATCAACAATAGACTCGACCGATTGCCATTCCTCAAGATTAGAGGGATAGACATCTATAAGACAAATGAACAAATGTTATAATGCACCAAAACCTCTTTTATGCTATTCTTATTTACTCCAAGCTTGAAATCTCGGATTCTACCCTTCCAAGCAAAGATGAACAAGCTCACATATCTTTGCCTTTTCCCGTGTTTTGCTTGTTGTATGGTGATCTAACTACCTTTGCTAATGATTGTAGGAATCCATCTTTCATCTTTTTAGAATGAGTTAAACACTGATATGGATGTGATTTAGGGGCTTGGACGCCTTGTTGTGCAGGTCAAATTTATGTATCCATAGGAGAGAGAGATAGATAGAGAGAGATAGAGAGAGATAGAGAGAGATAGAGAGAGAGAGAGAGAGAGGAGGAGCTTGAGGTGCCATTCAAATGAATATACACACACACCACACACATAGATAATCACAATGAATGCCTGCAAAACAACAGAATATCTATAAAAAAGAAATCGATCAGAATAAGCACACACAGACGTGACTAACCAAGTGACCATCCCAAACAATTCACATCCTAGAAAAAAATTGGCATGACCCCTACACATATGCGACCGAAAGCTTCATGCTATGCAAGAAACAGTCACCCGAGACCCCGTATCAGGCAGAAAAGAAAACTACAGACCGCACCCATAATCGTATCATACAATCAAACCATAATACCTCAATAATCCTCTCAAGACATAACCGGAACTTCTATAAGCAATGACAACTTGAAAGATTGCACGTACCCATCCCACGAAGCGTATTTATTGAAAAGGGAAAAAAGTGCAATGAGGGGAATGATTTTAATGAAGGATTCGTTTTAATAAATTATTAACAATGGTTGAAATTTTATTAGGTTGTAAACCTTAATAAAAAAACAACGATTCATTTTTAAATTATTAATTACAATTTATTAATGTGAAACTGTGCTTTTAACGAATCCCAGACTTCGATACCCAGACTCAGGTCTCTAAATGCATATTCATTGATTAAAAATTTAATGTGTCTGAAGCGCTCTTCTTTTTTACTGCGTGCATTTTTATGATGCCTAGTTTATTTTTATTTAAAAATTAAGGTACCTTTCAAGCGTACGTAGCGCGTGCAAAGTGAACGGCGGGTTGATTTTAATTTATTAGAAAAATGTGTGTTTGGCGCAAGTGTAAGTGCCATGGTGGTGTTTAGGATTCATTTTAAGAATTAATCGTGAATTGTGGGGTAGCGAAAATAAAAAATAGAAATGAAAAAATAAAAATACCTTGAAGTGGGTATGTGTGTATGTAATGAAATGGAATGTGCACATCTCAATCCCAAGATGCAAGTCAACAGTCCAAAAATTTAAAAAAAACATGAACTGAAAATGATATGACATGTCAAGGCAAGGTTAGTGAAAGTATATTTGTTTGGTGTACGCGATTTGTTTTGTTTTTGTTTTTGTTGATTGTGTTATTAGGTTTTTTTTTAATATGATTAAAATGGGATAAATGAGACACATGAATATATTGTAAATTTTGATGGTGAGATTTCAGCAGTCCACCATGAATAAAAACTATACCATCAAGTTTCAACAATGTTTTTGGATTTATCTAGTACTTTTCAACTTATTTTTGGAATTGAAAATGATTTTTCCATGAATTTAAGTATTGAATTTAGCATTTTTACCTTAAAATAATAGTTGGACCATTTGGCAAAGCATTTTCAGCATCATATGGAACATTTTAGAAATATTTAGATGAGTTGGTGGATTTTTTTGAAATTTTTTTTAACTATTTTTATTTTTTATTGATTTTTAATGAATTTTATTCTATTTTCAATGGATTTTAAAGGATTTTTAATATTTGTAATTTTTTTGCAATTTATTTTCTGCATTTCAACCAAGAAAATAAACCAAAAATTTTTCTAATTTAGTGAAGGATTTTTCGGCTATTTTTTGTTTTTAAATTAAATTTTTTATGATTTTTAAAGGAATTTTTAGGCTTTTAGGTGTTTTCTCGAGTTTTTAAGCGGGTTTTTAAAATTAAAAATAGGTACCTAGGCTCCGTGTGAACAGTTGTGTGGAAACGGCTGAGCACGCACCACCGCACGGACAAGTCCGGACCCACGTCCTTGCGCGTGAACGCCCGCTGGAAAATTCCCACAGACTTGTGCACAAACTAGCACACAAACACGAAAGGTTCTCCTGTGCGATGCCACTCGAACATGCACACACGCAAACACGTGAACATGTTATAGTGGGGGGTGGGGTCAATTTAGGGGGGGGGGGGGGGGGGGGGGGGTTCAATTTGGTGGATGGCCAAATTTGGGGGAGGGGGCCAATTCGGGGGGTGGGGGTGTAAATGTAGCGGGGGGTGAATTTAGGGGTGGGGGGGTTGAATTAGCAAGGGATACAAAATGGGGGGGTGGGGCAATGGGGGGAAGGTGGGGGGGGGGGGGGGGGGTTTTGTTGTTGTAACACGACGAGATAAAGGGCCGAAACGGCAGGGTGGCGGCCAGGGGCATGACGGCATGTTATGGCGACCGCAAGGGGAGGTGACAGGGAGGATGGCAGCGGGCCAGAAAGATGGCATCGAGGGAGAAATGGAGGGGCTTGCTTGATGGCGAAGGAGGGAAGGTGGGGAAATGACTACTTGACGGCGAGGGAGAGAAGTGGGGGGATGGACTGCTTAACGGCAAGAGAAGAACAATTGAAACCCCCTCGTCCCGGGCATAAGCGTTGGGCGAGGTAAAAAAAACTTTGTAGTGGCCAGAAGCAACAGGAATCGGGATGGCGATGGGGAAGGCATGGACGTCACAGGGGTGTCGCGAGGCGTGTAAAAGCAAAAACATGTGCATTCACACGCGAGGCGAGGCGGGCGGGAACATGATGAAACAAATGAAAAATTAATAACAGGCAACCCATGCATTGGAACGCAATATGGTAAAAATGAAAACTGGGCCAGAAGGCGAGGAGGAGATGGCGGAAAAGTACAACGGGATGTCTGGGATCAAATCAGGGCGTTCCCATGGAAAAAATGCAAAAAATAGGTGCGAAAACCCATATGACAATTAATAGCAAAGAATCCATTCACCGAAATGAAACATGGGAAAAATGATAATTGGAAGAAAAGTTATACCGGATAGGCCTATCATGTTAGAACACAGTTTCGATGGAGATAAGACCCGTTCACATGGAAAAAACCCAAAAATCAACCTCGATATGGGAGACATAAATTAATAGAAAACTATTTGGTCACCGGAACGAATGGTAGTAAAAAGGAAAAATGTCCGAGGAAAGGGGACTGACAAGGCTAGCACATTAAAATGCATATCCAAGGAAATGAGGAGGGGTTCGCATGCAAAAAAGGCAAAAATCGACCTCGACAACGCATATGGGAATTAATATCGAAAATCCATGAGTTGGAATGAAGTGAGGGAAGAAGGGAAAATGTGTGAAAAATTGTGCCCGACAAGCCTATCACATCAAAACATAGTGCCGAGCAAAAGAAACCCCGTTCGCATGGAAAAAACCCAAAAATCGTATTCGAAATGGGATTCGAAAACTAATACCGAATGATTCGGGCACCAAAAGGGAGGGCAAAAAAAATAAAAAATATCAATAACTAGAGAATCTTCAAGGTTGTCACATCAAATTTCAGTTCGGATGGGGTTAGGAAACGTTCACATGGAAAAAACAATAAAATGGAGCTAAAAAACACCAATAAAAATTAATAACAAAAAATTGAGAGGTCTAAATACGGCAGAGGAAAAAGGAGAATTATGCAAAAAGGGTGGCCGGACGAGGCTATCTAGACATAATTGAATTCGAAGGAGAATAGGGCAGGTCCACGTGGAAAAAGTTCAAAAACACACACGAAAAATACATGAAACCATACAAAAATTAATTACGGACAAACCGTACGTCAGAATAATAGGCAGGTAAAAGGAAAAATGTCCAAGGGAAGGTGTAGGAGAGGGTTGGTACATCAGAGCACGATTTCTAAATGATAAGGGTGTGTTCGCATGGAAATACATCCAATTGTGCAAGAAAAGCATCAAAAATTGATTACGCAAAAACAAGAAATCGGAATAGGGGGATGTAAAAAGAAAAAGTGTGTCATTCGAAGGGACGAACTGGGCTATGAGGTTGGATTGGGAGTTTGGTGAATGTAGGGAATGTTCTCATAAAAAAGGAAAAAATGGCACAAGAAAAGCAACCATGAGGGAAACGACCTCGATGATAGGGCGTACGAGGGTGGGTGGGTGAGGAAGGGACCCCATCAAGGCAAAACTAGTATGGGGTAGACTTGCATGATTGAGTAATGACATATGCAGGGGGTATGCACATAAGACGCATAGGGACGTGTCCCCACACTTAAAATCTTACCGGTTAGAGTAGATTGATCGACACGGCCACGAACTTGTCAAGTGACTAGATGTTGGCATCCCCACACTTAAGACATAACATACACTTACAAACAGAAAAGTAGGGTTAGGAACACTTGGCCCATTTCGATGGATGAAGGAAACCGCCGTTGTTGATGCAGAAAGATTGAAGCCATCGTCGAGCAGCAAGAGGGACCAGGGCACACCATAGAACACGTCCAACATGGCAGGGACCATGCAACAGCACCCAAGGAGATAGTTTTTTCAATAACGTCCGTCGATTCAAGTGTCGATGACAAAGAATAGAACTCTTAGCTCATGGGCACTCAAGAGGATGATAGAATAGTCGCTCACCCCATGACGCTCGATAAATAAGCATGAAAGCCCATAACTCATGGCCGGTTTAGAATTGAGTAAGGGAAAAGTGATTGGGAGGGAGTATGCCAGTGTGCACAATTGATAGTGCATCTGTGCATTCCACCCATCTGGCATAGGTGCAAGGAGGAAGGCCAGGGAGTCTTGTAGTGCAGTGCATATAATAGGGTGGCGTATTATGTGCTGATGGCAGAGACCCATCTCGTGTGTGCATAGGAAAACGGAAATATACCTGACTCCAATTGTCATAACATCCCTCAATCTCACCTCTCGGAATTGATTGAGGAGAAACGCCAGTCACACTCAGCCCACCCTCTGTCTCACACTCTGTTGAAAGATACAGAGGGCACCCCATTCTTGAAACCCATTGATGTAATCCTCACATTCACTTGTACATAGGTTATATGCCTTGTGCGCATTTGATGGTGCAATAGTACATCCCGCCATGTGCCGGCATACAGTGCTAGAAGGAAGGCCAGGGAGCCTTATGGTGCAGTGCACAAGAATAGATCATGCATTGTGCATTGAGAGGCCCAACCCATGCATGCAACATGCCATTCACACATCTCGCCTCTCATTTGATTTGAAGGGAAAGACTGGTAACTCACCCCACCCTCTATCTCACACTCTTTTGATAGATACATAGGGCAGTCCATACTCACGTCCCCATCCTGTTAGGATGAAAGCTTGCATCACTCAAGGGGTTGGTGATGAAGATCGCATCGGTTGTTGTTGTCACCAGAGTGTTGAAGATGATGCATACCCAGGAAGGTAGCTAACACGTCTCGTACTTCAATGATTTATATGAAAAGTCGTCTGTTAAGGAGGGTAGACGAACTGATATTGCAGAGACAACGCACCAAGGGAGGTGGCTTCAAATTACTTGCTGGAAAGATTCTACTGGTGAGTCAACTATCTTGAACTGTGGGGTATTACCACCTTTTCCACAATCAGCTTCTCGCCCAAGGGTGTTTCCATCTTTTCTTAGAACGAGGCCTGCTATGACAGAGAACTTATTCCTTTTCTCCCATAACAGTTTTCTTTTTTTCTTTTTCTTTTTCTTTTTTTTTTCTTTTAGAAGGGAAATGGTAGAAACACCATTTGTCAGAACCATCCTCTCCACCACAACTGATTAAAAATAGAGGATAAGAGATTAAGGGCAAGAGATGGGCCGGAGGGACAAAGGGTTGCATGCACCTCTTCAGGAGTGGTAGAAGAACGGCTATTAGAAGTAGCATCATAAGAATTGCAGTGCCACGCTAATGGGGGAAAGGAGGGGGTGACTGTGATTGTCAAGATCCCGAAGGAGAGAAGTACTTCTTTAGGCGATAGCCATTAATAAGGAAGGGATCATTAGAGGCATCAATGGTTTGCACTTGGACAAAACCATTAGGATTGACAATAAGTACCTTGTACAGGCCCATCCACCATTATTGAAGCTTGTCAGAAAACTTGCCAAATCTCGAATCATAGGCTAGGATAATATCACCTTCTTTGAACTCCTTGTGCTTGATGAAGCTGTCATGATAGGCCTTGCGTCGCACTTGAGTGGTTTCCATGCACTATAGGGCCATCTGCTGAATCTCATCCAAACATTCCAAGTGCAAAAGGCGGCGTTGAAGTAACTCATTATCTCCCAAGCATTCTTTAACTGCCACTCGCAAAGAGGGCAATCTAGTTCAATAGGGAAGACGGCATCGGTACCATACACTAGTTGGAAAGGGGTCTGTCCTGTAGTTGCTTTATGGGAGGTTCTGTACGCCCAGAGGGCCTCTATATGCTGTCCCAGTCGTGACGATGTGCGACAATCGTTTTTGTCAAGATCGAGCAGAAAATGCGGTTGGTGACTTCAACTTGGCCATTGGCTCTAGGGTAGTAAGGAGTGGACTTGCGATGGCGGATCTTATATAGATATGTCAGTTTCTCCATGATTTGTTAAGGAAATGAGTACCTCTATCACTTGCCAGCTCGAGGGTACTGCCAAAATAGGTGATAATATTCTCGTACATGAACATGGCTATGTTGTTACCATCGTCCGCTTCAGAGCTTTAGGTTCACACCACTTTGTGACATAATATGTACATACTAGGATGTATCTATTCTGCTTCTGTCTGGTAGGCGGATCAATGGGAAACACGAAATCAATCCCCCACTTCTCAAACGGCTTTAGGGGAAGAATAGGTTGTAGTGGCATGGTACTTGTTTTGGTGGGTTTCCCTATTCGCTGGCAAGAATCACATCTCTTGTAGTAGTCATATTCATCCTTATGGAGGGTTGACCACCAGTATCCTACGAGCAGAGCCTTTTTGGTTGTTGCTTCTTCTGAAAAGTGTCCACCACATGGTTCGTCATGGCATGCTTTCAATACTATGCTGATTTCATCTCCTGCAACACATCTTCGCAAAACTTCATATTTGCCTCTCTTATACAGTGCACCGCCTAGCAAGGTGTAGGGGGTTGATTCTAATAAAAGCTTCTTCTTCTCACGGCTTGAGATGCCAGGAGGATACTATTGAGTTGCCAGGAGGTTGGCTATGTCTGCATACCATGGAGTAACTATTTCGACTAGAAACACGAAAGCATCAGGAAGGTCTGGATCATCATGTTCCTCTTCTACAATTTGAGGGATCCGTGATAAATGATTGGCTAGGATATGGAAACGGCTAGGCTTATTGATCACTTCAAAATCAAACTCCTGGAATAGGAGCAACCATCTCATCAGTCATCCTTTGACATCTGCTTTGTTCATCAGGAAGGACAGGGCTTCATGATCCACATAGAACTTGAAATGCATTGATAGTAGATAGTGTCGAAACTTCTCCAGTGCAAACACCATTTCCAAGCTCTCAAGCTCTATCATTGTGTAGTTTCACTCTCTATCAGTGACCTTTTGTCTTGCATAATATATTGGTTGATCTGAGAGAGAGAGAGAGAGAGAGAGAGAGAGAGAGTCAGAGATAATCAATTCTATCAAAACAGTGTAACTGTATATAAGAGATTGAGAGAGAAAACTATGAAGACATTGAAGATGAATACTATGTGATTGATTTCCATTCCAAAATGGTGTATTCTTTTATGTTTTTTGTTCTATTGATGGATTCTATGAAGATGTTGAAGATTATGGTTGATTCTATCAAATCCGTGGGAGATGTCTACTATGATGCTGCATGAAGTGACTGCTTATAGTACATTGGAATCACAAGCTTCCCAGATTAAGCAGTTGCAAGACCAACTAGCACAGTCACGGTCCATTCCTCCAAGCCCCAATGTTCCTATGATTCCTTCTATCTCTCAGCAGGACTTGGCAGTTCTCTAGAGACAAGCCACATTATGTCTGTTGTTTCAAGATAAAGTGGAAAGATTACAATCCAGGATGGATTTGTTATGGTCTACATTTGAGCACTTTTAGGAGTATGTTCCTCCAGACCATTCCTTTTTTGTCCACTATGAGTTACAGAAGTTGGCATTCTATATGAAGCTTTCAATGATAGATCTCCCGCTTCCAGAGGATGGTTGGAGTGGGGCTTGGTCTTATGATTTGTTGACAGAAGTTATCCGTATGTTTTTTGAAGATTCTGTCATGACGAATACCATGTTTCTGTCTTACAGTATCTACGAGGTGATCTGTTGATTTTAGATGATGTAGATCTGGCTTGGTATGTGGGGGATGTGGTTTTGCAAGCTGTCTTATATGTCAACTATTTGGAGTTGAGGATAGATGACATATTCTAGTGTTATTCTTCTCAACTGGCTACTTTTCCGAACACTTCATGGCATTCAATGATTGATTCTATAGTCCTGAACCAACGTCAGAATATAGCTTCTACTTATGTGCAGAGCACTAACCAACATAGGGTGGATCTCCTAGCTTATCTTTCCAAGAACCATCCATTTGATTCATCCTTCTTTGATGCCTAACATAGACAATCTATTTTAGGTCCCTCTGTTCCTAGCCTATTGTACTACCAACAAATGGCTCATCGCTATGATACTTATATTTCCCTTTATCAATCCAACTCAGTAGCTATCTTACCTCTCCTTTTCCAACCTCAGGGTTTTCCTCAAATTCCCATCTTTACCTATTGTTCTTTCATTG
The DNA here is from genome assembly GCF_053477565.2 of Lygodium microphyllum. Taxonomy (NCBI): domain Eukaryota; kingdom Viridiplantae; phylum Streptophyta; class Polypodiopsida; order Schizaeales; family Lygodiaceae; genus Lygodium; species Lygodium microphyllum. The sequence continues at coordinate 162,008,865 of NC_141143.1, forward strand.
AAGATCGAGTATTTTCCCCTTCTCCGCCATGCCCTTCTCCATCTATTCATATACCTACTACTTTTCCTGCTTATCAATTAACATCTTTCCTAACTGATTCACTTAAATTTTCAGCCACTTTGTCTTTAACTTATTCCTCCTTTTATGATTTTGCCTACCCATCTCTTCATCCTCTTTTACTTATTCCACTTCCATCTCCTGCCACTTCTATTTCTCAACCCCCTCAGTTGGTTAGTGGGTACGAATGATTTGATCAGTAGGTTCTAAGAAGAAGAGGATGGAGCTCAACTGATTCTCTCATGGGACCACAGATTAATTGGCCATTAATTCTAGGGGACTGGACCACTGCTAGTCAAGCATACCAAAATTACCTCCATTTTGCTCACCAATATTCACAATCTCTAGATCCTTCAGTGAGATTGACAGCTCATTTTGCTTGGTACCTAGCATATATGCATAGGCATTCCCATAATGATCAAAAGGCCATTCCAAAGCTTTGTATGAATATCAATGTGAACATTGATTCCCAACAGTTGGATGTCCTATATTTTCATGCCCTATGTCTACCTAGCAGATACCTTGTTTTGCTAGAAAGAATGTGTTGCCTTCAGTTCTTTCAAAATTCTCCCAAGACATTTGTGGATGAGTCTTTCTCCATGGATCGCTTTCGTAATCACCAAGCCTTCAAGAGGGATCACCTTCATTGATGCCTTTGCAATGTATTTTGGATGATTCTTAATTATATATATCTCTCTTTTTGGAGGTGTCATTCAAATGGTTGTGTTTGTGTGTGTGTTGTGGTTTAATCTTATGTGATGAGTTTGTGCTGGTTGAATAATTTGTTCGAGAGCTCTCTTTTCAACTATTGATGGTGATGGTGGATGGCAAGCCTACGATGGAGAGTTGAAGAACCTCTTATATCCTTTACAAATTTGTTATGACTTTCTATTGTTTATCAGATGTGTTAATAAATAATGAAGTTTTCCTTTAGTAGTATTTTTTTTTCTAGAGATACAGGTGATAAGTTGGGGTCGTGGTGGAGTGATTATTGAAGATACTGAAGAATATAAAAATTGAGCTCTTTACTAAACTTATATTCTTATTTTCCTTAGGTCGCGAGGATGCTTCCTTTCTAAGTGTGGGGATATGTTGAGAGTGGAAAAAGACTGAATTTTTTACTGCTTTTTGTTGTTTTTGAGGTCTGAATGGTTGATTTTTGATGGATTTAGAATGATGTATAGTTGTTAATGGAAGTTTTTGAAAGTATTTTGGATGATATTGATTATTTTTTGGAAGCTCATGATGATTCTTAGTGGAAATATGAAGCTCTGTGATGTTCTGATAGGTTCTGTTCTGATTGGTTATGATACCTTTTGTATAGCTTCTGTTTTGTTCTGATTTTCTTCTGTATGAAGCATGGATTGATGATTGATAGATTTTGAAATATTTTGAAAGCTTATTGAATAGTTTTTGATAGTTTGGAATGGTTTTAGTATGAGTTATGAGAATTTGTTATTCTCTGATGACCTTCTGTAGAGCCTCTGTAACTGTTTTGTTTCTATTCTGTATTGTTCTGTAGATCTTCTATAAATGTCTTGTGGAATGTATGTGTGACTTTGGGAAAGTTTTCTAACTTTTGGAAAGGATGAATCTAAGTTCAAAAGAGCTAAAACAAATGGAAGAAGCTGCTACTGAAGACTGAAGAGAAGACTGAAGTGACAGTGACAGTAGTGAGCTATGAAGAGACACTGTAGTGGCTCTAGTGCCTCTTCACATCAGACATACCTCTTGGGAGGTGCATCCACGACCTAAGAAGGATTATTGAGATTCATTATTGAGTATTGTAGTGAGGATATGGTGTACTATTGAGAGAGAGAGAGAGAGAGAAAGAGAGAGAGAGAGTCAGAGATAGTCAATTCTATCAAAATAGTGTAACTGTATACAAGATATTGAGAAAGAAACTATGAAGACATTGAAGATGAATACTATGTGATTGATTTCCATTCAAAAATGGTTTATTCTTTTATGTTCTTTGTTCTATTGATGGATTCTATGAAGATGTTGAATATTATGGTTGATTCTATCAAATCCATGCGAGATGTCTACTATGATGCTATGTGAAGATTTGATGTTTTCTTTGTTTTGGTCATCAAAAGAGTGAAATAAAAGCTTGTTGATGTTACAATATAGATTTTCTTTCAGTAGAATCCCTTTTTGTTGGTGTTCCTCTTGGGGCTCGAAGAGACAATATGGCCCAAAAGAACTCCTGATAAGACTCCAAAGACACATTTTTGGGGGTTGAGAGAGATCCCATACTTTTAGCATCTATCAAAGCATTGCTCTAGGTGTCCCCAATGCTCACAGATTAAGCTATAGATACAGAAGTCATCAAGATACACCTCAATGAAATCATGCAGATGATTCTAGAAGGTAGCCATCATTACTTATTGGAAGGTGGCAAGAGCATTACTTACAAAGCCCAAACAGCATCACTCTATAGGCATAGGTTTTCCATTCTATTGTGAAAGTTGTTTTGGATTGGTCCTCTTTTGCGATTTGGACTTGGTTATATCCATTGAATCCATCCAAGAGGGAATAGATCTCATAACCTACCATTGTGTCTAACAGTTGGTCTGTGAAAGGGATAGGGAAATGATCCTTCTTTATTTTCGAATTCAACTTACGAAAGTCCACACATATTCAAAGTTTCACGTTCTTCTTGGGTACCACCACAATGGGCGAAACCCATTCATTGTTAGCCATGGGACAAATGATCTCTGCTTCAACGAGCTTCAATAATTTGGCCTTCACTATAGCAGAATAATTGGGATTCATGTGATGTTGCCTTTGCCTTACAGGTTTGGCATCATGCTCTAGATCAATGTGATGTTGGCATACTGTGGGATCAATCCCATTTAGGTCTTTTTATGACCAAGGAAACACTTCTAAGTTCTCCTTTAGTAGGTATTGCAGGACCACTAGTTCTTCTTCTGGAAGATTTAGACCCACTTTAAGGTAATTTTCAATACCATCAATATCTAAGAACTTCACTTGCCTTTCACCTTCCACTTCACGGATAAATGTCCCACGGATCTGGATAGAGGTCTGCTGACTCTTTCAAGGGAGTAGTGTCATCGTCTGATGTTCCACTAGAATCAATATCCTCCTTCTGAATAGATGACTCAATTGTCTATTGAGATTGCTAGAAGGGTATCAGAGCTTTGTTTGCTTCTGTGTGAGTGGTGATTTCTTCTGGACTTAGAGATTCATCTTTAGAGGATGCGTCCAAGAATGTCACATAGCACGGACCTTCTATAAGCCGTGGCCTCTGATGGCTCTGGCTTCTATTGACAAGGGGCATCATCATCATCTGTTCTCTAGAATGATTGATCAGGGCAACAGAAGCCATTGGTAAACTTAATTTTTATACCTTTGATCCATTGCTTATGCAAATTCTGCATACTTTCTGGTCCATTGATCAACCCAAATGGAACCATAGTCATTCCATCCAACACCCCGATATCTTCAACCTCTGATGTCTTTGTAGGGACATCTGCTATCAGAGGAATGTTTTCATCTGTACTTTCATAACCTGCTTCGTTTTCTTTCTCATCATTTTCATCCTCTTCCTCTGGAGGCTCTGTCTCTACTTCTGTAAAGGCTCTGTAGGAGAAGAACATATCCTCCGCCCATGCATCTGCTTCTGCTAGCTCTGGCTCTGCTTTTGTCTCTGCTTCTGACTCTGTGACTACCATGTAACAGGGAGAATAGTATATCCATGCTTCTATTTCGTTGTTAGAGGTGATTTCAAAAGTCAATTCAGATTGAGGCAGGAGGTATTCTCCCATGGACAAAGGCTTTGCTTCATTCGGTAGTTGGCTTACAGTATCCACTGTTAGGGACTGTGTCTCTATTTTCTTGGGAAATATATGTTTAACACCCTCTTCGTATCCTGATGTACTTGACCACCAAATATGTCAGCCAATAGTCGCTTCCTGCAAGGGTTGTTTTTACGTATGGGAGAATGCCCAATGGTTTAATTCTACTTTGGTCTGCCAATATGATAGGCCACTATGTAGGTTGAATTCCTTGCAAACCTAAGTCCTTCATTGTCACATCCATCATTATGTTTACTGATGAGCCTCCATCAATCAATGCATCTAAAATAAAGCATACTTCAATCCATACACTAATCTATTGGGTTCCAGGATCTAGGAAGGCATTAGCCACATTTACTTCCTTTACAAGCTCTGGGGCCTTATTGGTCTTGGTCACTGTTGAAGGAGCAATCCTTAGTCCGCATCTTCTTGTCAAGATGCTTTTGAATCTTTTTCGGCAACTCGGAGACAAGATCAACAACTGATAGAATGTTACGTTTGGTTTAAAGGTGCCTAGGTCTTTGACCAAATCATACTCTTTGATAGGATCCATAGGCTTTTCCAATCGACTGGGAAATGGAGCCACGCCCACTTTTATCTTCATTTTTTCTTCTAGAAATGGTAGCATTGGTACTTCTTCTATTTTTGGAGGTGCTTTTGTATCATTTATCTCTTGGACCTCTGGTCATCCTATTTCTGGGACTGACTCTGTGACTCTCTATGGCACTGCACTGCTTTGTATTGCACTGTTCTATCATGTACGACTCTGTCTCTCTGTTGGCAAGTTGAACTTCACAATCTTGGCATGGGAGTTGTTCTCTTTCTGGACAACTGGTTCCTTCTTACTGGCGCACGTGATAGCGACAACTTCCAACTCTACCAAATTGGAGGCCAGGCTCTTATGCCTTCTACTGGCTATCAGTGGCTTTAGCCTTGACAAGGGTTGGACTTGGACAGTACTTTGCAGTGTGGCCTTCTCCTTTGCATCAGCTGCATAAGGGCTTGTAATCCACAGATCTTCTAGGGTTTGGACAATTTGGGGAGATATAAACCTTTTTTCCTCACCTGTAACATTCCACCTCTGATCTTTAACCACCCCCATCCTGTCATCCTCTTTAACTTTGAGAGGAAAGCCTCCTTGGACCAAAATTAGGACCAAACTCCCTAGGCTTTGGTCCATTATCATGCGTTGTCATTTTAGATTCCAGTAAGTTGAATCTTACATTTTCATATTTTTGTCTTCGTTCGTGCATCTCTTTTAGAGAGCATATATCCTTTGTATGGTTCTTTCGAACAATAGGAACAGAAGGCTCCAAGAATGGTTGGTTTTCAGGTACATTCAGTGGCTAAATATCCCGCTTGATAACACTTTCCACACCATGTGTTAGAACGCATCACATCTCTCCCAGCTCCTGCATGAGTGGATATATTAGCAATATTCACCTTCAACGTCTGTAGCTACTCTGTAATCACATCCATAAGCTCTTTCTTTATACTTGCGACTGAGTTGGATAAGTAGTCCTTCAGATTTCACCTCCTGAAGTACTTATAGTAGGGTTTTGGGAAGCTTCTGTAATTACTGGATACACAGGTTGGGATGATCCAGAGGGTCCTCTATTCTGGTTCTAATTCAGAGCTCCTGTTGAGACTTGGGGCTATTGATTCCAATTGGTAGGGTTCCACTATTGTTGAGTCACCATTGGAGGAACTATTTGAGGCCACTATTGTTGTGGTTGAACCATCATTTGAGGCACTGTCATCTGCAGCGACCACTATGGATTAGGTGCATTGTATTGCGGCACTATTTGCATTTGGGGATAGGGGTAGAGAATTGTCCCTGGAACTGCATTTGGTGGGTATACCATTCTTGGCATGGGAGGAGGTAAGACTCCTCTTCTTGGAGTCATTGACAACCTTGCTTCAAATTTGTCATACAATCCTGTACCTTCCACTGCAGCTTGCAGATTGACTGGTATTCTCAATTCCATGAACTTGCGAACTTTTGGTTGTAGGCCTCTGAGGAACACTCCTTTCTGGATACCTTCATCCAAATGATGGTTAGTCCATCTCTTCAAGATGGATTCCATTCGTGAGACATAAGCTTCTACTCTTTCTCCAGAGGACTGTTCATGAACTCCTCTCGCATCCGCTCTTCAAAACCTTCACGCCTGAATTTAGTGAGGAAGGCCAACTTCAGATTGTCCCATGTGCCAAAAGTTTATGCTGCTTGTCTCTCATACCATTGAAACGCCGCTCCCTTAAAAGTGGTGGGGAATATCGCTAACCAATGCTTAGGGGTTCTGGCATTGTTAGCCACACATGTTACCATAAATTTTGCTACATGAAGATTGGGGTCTTCATTGTACTCTCCCTTAAAAATTCACAATGGGACTACATTTGCTGGCCTGTCATCAATATTTCCAGGAAGAATCTGACTAGAAAGGGGACCTTGAGTCGCCAAGGGGACTTCTGTAAAGAGTGCTTTTAGGGCATCAAAGGAGGCTTCTGTTGCAAGCTCGTTCTCAGCCTTGATTCTTATCTTCTCTCTTTTCACGTACCTCTAGACTCATTCTAACACTTGCCTCTTAATTGCATCATTCATCAAGGGGTTGGATCCAACCAGTTGGTCTATACTCAATAGAATAGAATTAGAGAGGGGCTTCAGTCTCTGGAGGATTCTCTGGCCAACATCTCTTCTACTTTCTTCTTTTCAACATCTCCGAATTTGGCTTTCAAACCACTACAGAGGGGGAGATATTCCGTTCTGAAAGTATCAAAACTCATTCTTCTTAGGATCATTGTTGTGCCATCATTATAATAATGCCAGATTCTAATGGTTTCAATTGTCTACCAACTTCCAGTGGGTTGCTAAGTGGACAAACAGAAGATTGTCAGAATACCAAGCATTCCATGTATCTTGTTGTTGAGCATCCATGAACAAATTCCAACTCTTTTCCTTCTTGTTTTTGTGAACCTCCACAGACCACGACTCCTGAAGCTTCTTTACGATCTCCCACTTGATGATGTGTCGAAACTTCTCAATGAATGCCAAATCTTTCATGGATGGTCATTCTTTCTGTTTCTTCTCTTCAATTTGTTCCCAAACAATTTGCCACCAAGATGCAAGTTTCTACTGCTTCAACAGGAAGAGCAAATAGTCCACCACATAGAGCTTGCATCATGATGGTAATATGTTTCCGACATTGTGGGGTGAACTTCTTGTGGAAAGTGGCTTTGGCAATAAGAATCTCCAACTCTTCAATGGAAGTTGGAACTTTGTAAGCATCCATTGAATTCTCCTCTTCTTGGCAATGCCATTTCCTTCATTTTCAGCCTCCTCTGATGCTTGTTGATAGCAAGTTTCCCTGGCTGCGCACCAAAAACATGGAGCCCCAAGAGAGACACCAAGGAAAAGGGAATTCTACTGCAATAAAATATATCTTGTAGCATCAACAAGATTTTTTTTCATTCTTTTGATGACCAAAACAAGGAAAACAACAAATCTTCATGCAGCATCATACATATCTCCCACGGATTTGATAAAATCAACCATAATCTTCAAAATCTTCATAGAATCCATCAATAGAACAAGAAACATAAAAGAAAACACCACTTTTGAATGGAAAGAATCACATAGTATTCATCTTCAATGTCTTTATAGTTTCCTCTCTCAATCTCTCATAGACAAACACATTATTTTGATAGAATTGACTCTCTCTCTCTCTCTCTCTCTCTCTCTCTCTCTCTCTCTCTCTCTCTCTCTCTCTCTCTCTCTCTCTCTCTCTCTCTCTCTCTCTCTCTCTCTCTCTCTCTCTCTCTCTCTCTCTCTCTCTAGTATATCATCTCCTCACTACAATACTCAAGAATGGTACTTAATAATCCTTCTTAGTTCGTGGATGCACCTCCCAAGAGGTATGGGATGTATGAAAGGGCACCAGAGCCACTACAGTGTCTCTTCATAGCTCACTACTATCACTGTCACTTCAGTCTTCTCTTCAGTCTTCAACAAATGCTTCTTTCATTTGTTTTAGCTCTTTTAAACTTAGATTCATCCTTTCCAAAAGTTAAAAAACATTCCCAAAGTCACACATACATTCTACAGAACACTTACAGAAGTTCTACAGAATAGAACAGAATATGAACACAGTAGAGACAAAGTAGAGACAAAGGCTATATAGAAGGTCTATAGACGGTTACAAAAGGTCATCAGAGAACATAAAATCCTCATAACTCATACAAAACCATTCCAAACTATCAAAAACTATTCAATAAGCTTTCAAAAGACCTCAACCTTCATTAATCATAAATCCATGCTTCATACAGAAGAAAATCAGAACAAAACAAAAGCTAAACAGAAGGTATTAGAACCAATTAGAACCTCAACAGAACCTATCAGAACATCACAAAGCTTCATATTTCCACTAAGAATCATCATGAGCTTCCAAAACATAATCAATATCATCCAAAACACTCTCAAAAACTTCCAAAAATAACCAATCATCACTCAAAATCCATAAAAAATCAACCATTCAAACCTCAAAAACAACAAAAATCGGTCATCAAAATTTTAGTCTTTTTCCACTCTCAACAAGAGACGAATCTAAGCAATGCCACCCGACACTCCCATGGAATGTTACAGGGTTTGTCACCTAGGCTTTCTCGAGTCTGCCTTGCAACGGAATGTTCGCGGCCAAACCCACTGGAATCGACTTGAAATCTGGGATTCCTAATGGTCAAGGTCTCCTGACAGTATTCTAGCATTGGGTCCTGGACATCCTACTTTACGCAGAGATACCCAAGACAAAGCAGATCCATGTCGCACTTGGTTCAAAGAGAATGGAAAATTAGAGGGATGCACAACTCAACCTCTCTGACCATACGACATAGTCCCATTCTAGTCCCCTAAAATGGCATGAATCGGGTTCTAACCTAACAATACCTAAAGGTCAAACAATGGCAAAACCATGTGAGAAGCCTCCCAGTTCTCTGGGACCACCCTACCATAGGACAAATTCATTGTGGTTCCACCCACCCGCTTCCCTCAATAGGTATTCTTTAGTGAATTTAATTAGATTCTATCACATTTATGTGTGACATTTAAAATCGGCTTTCTTAATTAAGCCTTTTAGGGAACAGAGTTCATTCACGTAATTTACAACATAGACACGAAAACAGAGTAAGCAATCCTTTTGACAAACAAGTTCCTTAACTTATCTTCAAGGTAATCTTTGTCTCCTGCCCATACAAGAGAAATTATATATCCCTTCTGCCCAGCAAAAGTACCCGATCCAAATCACATGGCACCATAGTTTCCATCCTTTATCTAGAATAGGATCTTCAAACGCCACAAAAGTTGGACTCAGATAGTCTTCAACTCCATTCCGAACTAAGAAAGGGGTGTCCAGAGCTCCACCTGACCCACAAGCGGCCTAGGAGTGAGACACAATTTCCATGGTTGGCCTTTTGACCACTCGACCTTCGGCCCGTGAATCAAGCAATGCCCTGTCGGGTTAATCCATAGTGTAATCTTGGAGATGATCCACCTATGCAAAATACCCTTTCCTCCTTAATTAATTCATTTAAGAATCAAGCACAACCAAGGCATTTAGCCCCAATATCATCTTTCAGAAAACATTCATTTATCCCCATGGCAACTTGTCATCACAGACCTCTGCCATGCATTTACCATCAATCACAAGCACTTGGAGTAATTATCCAAACCACAAACCAACAGTTAGTTGAATGTAAAAGCATTTAGGATGTTGTTTAATCAACCAACAAAACCAATTGTACTTTTCCAAACAATGCAAGAATGGGCACGATAACAATTCCATCGCATATTCGCTCTCCCCCTTGGGACCTAAGTGATTCCATGCAAAATTTACTTAACACTCCCTTCCTTTGGCTAAGGCATATGTTAAGGGTTCAAACATTGTACACGACGTAAATTCTATAGGTCACTTACATTGATTGATAACCCAATCCTGAATTGGATTGGCAGAAGTCGTAGTTATCAGACGGATCTCAAGACAACTTAGTTTTAATCCTTAGGATTAATTTCTTATACTAGGTCTTAGTCAAGCCATGGAGCAAACAGGAAATTATTTCCCTATATCAAACATGTTATAGGCATAACTTGTAAATACTTGATAAGATAAGTGCTAGATGATCTCAAGTAACTAGAGTCCACCAGCAGGCCTTGCATTGAGCTAGACTATAGGTTTTCCTAATATTTGGGCTCTTGGGCTAAGTACTTTTGAAGTATCCAAACTTTAAATCATGACTTTCTATTCACGATTCTTAATGTTATATTCTTTTAACAATTATGCTATTTCCAACCCTTGATTATGCTTTAACCTAGCACTTGTATGCACAATCGTTTAATGTCATTTTTTTAACGACTATACCATTCATAACACTTGACTAATTCTTCCTTGTAATTGCTCTATCAGCAAATAAGCCGTATGCAACTAAGTTGGGTTAAAAGGAACAATCAAAATGCCAAATCATAACAATAGGAATAAATTCAAGCTACTCCTTTACATGAATTTGTATGCATGCCGAAGCGATATAGCCAATGACTCACGAATAGAGCAGATGGCAATTAGTACCTGGGTATTCAGATATGAATTATCCATATCCAACATTGTATGCACATTAACGGTAATGCCCTAACCGGTGGCTCCACTGTTGGTGGACATAGGATTACTATTGGTGCATTCTCCCTCCATTTGGGAGCCATACCTTCAACCTATAAAACTCTCTCTCTCTCTCTCTCTCTCTCTCTCTCTCTCTCTCTCTCTCTCTCTCTCTCTCTCTCTCTCTCTCTCTCTCTCTCTCTCTCTCTCTCTCTCTCTCTCTCTCTCTCTCTCTCTCTCTCTCTCTCTCTCTCTCTCTCTCTCTCTCTCTCTCTCTCTCTCTCTCTCTCTCTCTCTCTCTCTCTCTCTCTCTCTCTCTCTCTCTCTCTCTCTCTCTCTCTCTCTCTCAGTAGCACGAGGGAAAAGAAAGTAGTATATCCTTTGTTTAAGGATGGGAGGGGGAGTTTATAGGGGGTAGAAGGGTTTTTTTTGGGGGGGGGGGGGGGGGGGAAGGTGGAGTGGTGGTGTCTCCACCACTCGCAGATGCATGGTGGCAATCTGCAGAGGTGGCCTAAGGGGTGGTAGGCCACATGGCCTCCCCCTCACAATCATCGCCATTGCCTTCTTCTCCTACTTCATCATTATCATCCTTGTCCACATTAATAGCTTCTTTTCCTCCCTCCTTGATGTCGGCATCGTCATCATCCTCCTTCCTCTCCCTTGCCACATGTTTGGTGATGACAGGGGGGAAAGTTAAAAATTTTTATATTAACTTTAATAAAATAAAGGGATTCCTACATGGGGCAGGGGCATTACAATCAAGAGGCAAGACAAATGCCTAGATGGTATTTACAGAATATGAAAGATAGCCATCTGGATGCACCCATGACTAGTCGTACTAGAAGGCAAGCTTGTATGCATGATACTGCACATACCATGGAGTTTGTTATGGCAGCAAGCACAGTTGATGATGAGGAGCCTGAATGTTTTGAGTATGCACAACAAAGTGTGCATTGGATGGCAGCAATGCAAGGTAAATTAGATTGAATCACTAAGAATCAAACATGGGATTTAGTGTATTTTCCCTTTGGGAAGAAAGCCATTGGAACAAAATGGGTCTACAAGCTGCAACGGAATGCATATGGATCGATTAACAAATATAAGGCAAAGGCTTGTAGCTAAAGGCTATGCACAGAAGAAAGGCATTGACTATGAGGAGACATTTGCTCTTACCTCTCGGATGACAACCATCAGGTCTATGGTTGCTTTGGCTGCCCATTATGGATGGACTATGCATCAGTTAGATATTAAAATGCCATCTTTACATGGGGAACTTCATGAGAAAGTATATGTACAATAACCCATTGGTTTTGCAGTTGAGGGATCTGAACACTTGCTTTGCAAGCTAAAAAAGGATTTGTATGGTTTGAAACAAGCTCCTAGAGCTTGATATGCAAAGATACATGCTTTTTTTCTCAACCAAGGTTTTATAAACATCTCATCTAAGTCTACCCTTTACGTATGTAAAGAGGGGGGATCCATGTTGATCATTTGTTTATATGTTGATGATCTTTTGCTTACAGGACACATGCTGATCAAATTTCAGCATTCAAATAAAATTTGTAGCAAAATTTTGAAATGTCGGATTTGGGGTCTTTGCATTATTACTTGGGCATTCAGTTCATACATGATGCTAGAGGTATTGGTTTATCACAGTCAAGATACATTGGTAAACTTCTTGAGAAGTTTGGCTTACATGATTGCAAGCCACTTTGTACACCAATGGAACCTGGACTAAAGCTGACTTTACATTATGATAATGATTTGTTTAATATGCACACATATGCTCCAGTAGTTGGATGTCTTATTTACTTATGCAACACTAGGCCGAACATACAATTTGCAGTTTCAGCCCTAAGCATATATATGCATTAGCCACAAATGTCACATTGGCAAACTGTTAAGCGCGTCTTTCATTACTTGTAGGGTACTAGATCTCTTGGATTGCTTTATGCCAAAGGGGGACCGCTGCAGTTACATGCTTATAGTGATTCTGATTGTGTTGGTGATTATGATTCACATCACTCCACTAGTGGCAATTGTTTCTTTCTTGGCTCATCTTGTATATCTTGGCTTAGCAACAAACAATCCACTGTTGCCACATCATCAGTGAAGCTGAATACGAGGCAGCTTTCACTACCACAGTTGAATGCATATGGATTAGATGCTTGCTACCTGATTTGGATGTATCTATTATGGAGCCTACTCCTTTGTTCATTAATAGTCAGAGTACCATTGCAGTGGCACGGAACCCAGTGTTTCATGCACGCATGAAACACATTGAGATACATTATCACTTTGTCAGAGAGAGGCTACATGTAGGTGATATCACCCTTTTCTATTGTCCTACCACTAATAAAGTGGCAGACATATTCACCAAAGCTCTTCCTTGTGACAAATTTAAAGCATTTCGCAATGCTTTAAATTTGATCTCCTTTGGTGGTGGATGATTCAAGGGATTTGTTGGGTTTTCACTCACGCCTATGCTCACAAAGGAGTGACGGTGATCAGTAGAACATAGGGGCACTTTTTACTCTCGGTACGAGAGGTTTTTCCCCCCCAGACTTATTGTCTTCTTTCATATGTGCTTATGTCACACACTTACGGGCACTTATCGTGTTCTAGTGTGAACACCCCCTACAACCCTAAGGTTTAAGGGTTGTACTTTGTACTTTCGGATTGCACTCTTTCAATCTATTGCATTGGGTGTCATGCTTCACTCTCCACACTGTCTACTGCACTCTCAATTGCTTCGATCCTCTCTTCTCCATCTCATAATTCCTATTTTTAGTAGTTCTCCATTCATTGCATCAATCCTACATCTTTTTCTATCACTTCTAACCCTCTTCATATTCTTCAACCTATTTCCTCTATCTTTTTAGCAAAGTTCCTTCAAGCATTTTCATTATATTTTCCTCCTTTGCCATCCTCACTATCCATTCAATTATCATCTTTTTGTGATTTATCTTACCTACCTTTGCAATGTTCTCCTATTATTCCAGTACCCCTACCTACTGAATATATAAATCTTCCTCCACAATCTATGATGGATACTCTTTGGATATAATAGTGATATCCTCTGTTAATTGTAGTGGATGTTACATGAGTCTTTGACAAGACATGTGTTTAATTGGCCTAAAAAGAGAATAAAAGCTCTACAATAACCATCTTCAAACATCAACTCTAGCTCGTCGATCCAAATATATCTTCTATCGATAAACCTGGATATAAAACCATATATGAAAGGAAAACCATAATCACCATGAATCATTCCTTTAATAATTAAACAGATAAACTCAAACCAATAAAGGATATAAGTGTTTTCTTTGCATCTCAATACATATTCTTCCAAAATATCTTCAGCTTCAACCACCATCCATCTTTGATCATCTTCATCTTCAACTTCATCTCCACTTGACAATGATAAAAGACACATACCTCACACAAACATCACATAACACAAAATTCACATATACAATACAATGATGTAGCATGAATGGCACACGCTCTCAAAAAATAGAGAATAAAAATAAAGAGATATTTCATTAAAATAGAGACACGACCAAAAACTACTCCACTACTATGTAGCATGAATGGCACATGCTCTCAAAAAATAGAGAATAAAAATAAAGAGATATTTCATTTAAATAAAGACACAACCAAAAACTACTCCACTGCTATGTAGGACAAAGATATTTCTTCTTAAACCTCATGCTAAGTTTGAGACGTTCCAAGGCTTTGCTCTCATCTACAAAATATATAGGCAAGTTGATTGATTAGAAGTATATGGAAGTAGGTTTGAGATGCTCGTGATGGGTTTTGATTGAGTTATGATGTGTTGATTGGTTTTGTGGTGTGTTTTTTTGGTTCTATTTGTTGAGAGTCAAGCTCATAGTCCTTGCTTCAGTTATCTACCTTAGTTGAATAAGGTTAAGTCATACTGATTTAACAAAGGTTACATCTAGGTTACTTGATTTTTGTATGTGTGTGTGTCGTACTTACAGTTGACAGCGTGTGGAAGATAATGGATTGAGCAGGGAGCATGGCTGCTACCCTTCTGGCCTAGTCTTTGTCCATATCTCTCTCTAGCTCATTACATGGCATCAAAGCCAGCAGTGAACCAATATTGTAGTAGTGTGGCTATAAGCATCAGCAACACGTACAAGATTGTAAACTAGGGATGTTGTAAGTTTGTCTGTTGCAACTCTGAGTTTAGACCAAACAAACCAACAACAAAGAAAATGTGAAGGAAAACCATCCCAAGCTTGGACTTCCATGATAAGCTAGGAGCTGGCCAATTATCACCCATGCGTAGACCAAGTAGTGGGGCTTGAAAGGTGTGTGGACATAATGCATTGAAATTCTTGTCCGAGATAGAGACGGCATTAGGATCATCTACAACATCAGCTAATTCTAGATTGTAGCTTATAGCAAGCACTGCCACACACAGAAGAAAATAGCTGCTACCAAAAGAAAGAGGCGACCATGCTCGAGTTTCAAGCTAAGGCTGGATAACACAATGATGCAATGGAGATGCGATAGAGCTAGCAAACTGATGCTAGAAAAGATGATGATGATGGTAATGATAATGAAGATGGTCATGATGCATGCCATTCCCATGGCTTAGCAAAAGGGTGCTCCCAGAGCTGTGCCTATCTCTCTGTCTTGCCACAAGTTTTTTGACGTGATATATGCATGGTTTCAAGAAAGTCCCTAACTTTGAAAGCATGCATGTGGTGGTATTAGTAGTGAATTCATTGGGGAAATGATCTCCTGTTACCTCAGCAGCAACAACAGCAAGGCACATCCTGCAGCAAGTAAGACACGAGATCAAACTGGTAAACTCTGCAAATTGAACTTTGCTCCAGATGGGCCTTTCATAGCCCACTAACACCTACAATTAAAAGTGGCCTTTGGCCCAAATCATCTAAGTGTGTCATTAATATCTTGAACACACCAATAATGAATAATTTCTAAGTAGCATCTGAAGTTACAAAAAACCATGTAGTCTGAAGGATCGATGCTGCATAGAAAAGAACACTGGGTTGTCGAGTTATCTGCTTGAACAAAACAAGGCCTTCCCCAATTGTAAGGGCCTTCAAACTACCACTTTGAAATACCTCTGAAAAAAAGATTCCTATCCTTCATCCCCAATAACTTCATAGAACTTAATGACTCATCCACCACTGCCTCAGCAACTTCAACGCTCAGTTGGCTACTTCTAAGCCTTCACAAGGAAAGAAAGGTGGAATACCATCATCTCTAGCAGTTTCTACCGGTATGCCTTCATATGCATCAAAATTGATACTAGTATTCTCATGCTCAAAAAGTTACTCTTCAACTCCATCTTCATTGGCAAATGGATTTGCCTCACGGTCCTTATAACCTCCACCCCAACTAGATCTTCTAGACCAGCCACAACACTAGCATTTCTGAGAATTTCTTGGGACTTTCCAAGGTTCTTCTCAATAGAATTAGCAACTTGGCAAGCAAAGTCCTAGAATTCAAAAACTGTTTTAAGAATGGCATCACACAAGGTTGTTGCATAGGTATGATGGACCTACAAACGGGCCAGCACTGGCTCATGCACTAGCTGGGCCTCGTCACTACGCACAAGACAACCCCTCGGCCTCGCGGCCAGGAGCGTCTATCAAAATCTCTGCCTTCCTAAACATTGCGTTTGTAATACGTTGTAGTCCAACTGATCCTAACCCAATATTACTCCTCAGAGGGAGTCCCTTGCACATAGCCAAAAGGCTCGAATCACATACACATGGGGTTCCTCCTACGGCTGAATGCCGTCAACCCTCTGCAACTCTCCTACACCTCGGGGATTGGCCCCTTGATGCGTCGCTCAACATATAAACATTTCGCACAAAAGTCCACTCAAGGTACCCTTTAATCGTATACAGGAATGTACCATTGTCCTTACTTCTCTTTCCCTTAGACCCCACGACTAGCCTATGGCTTAGGGTATCCTGTCTCTCACTCAACGTGGGTCAATGTCCTAATGAAAACAATTACTGTGCATCCAAGATTTCTGATACCTTTAAATATTTCCATGATTTATGCATAGTGTGGATGCCAAGTGCTCAAATAGTTATGAAATCAATATTGTGCACATGTGGAAAACATCCTTTCAATGATTTTCAACTACCGTTCTTATGCGGCGTTGCACAAACCTAGCACCGAGGAAACCCTCGTACTACTAGGCTCTTATTTTAATTATTACCCATCCTAAATGCTATGCATAGAAATCAGCAACTTTTCCATCATCCCACATGGCATTTATACATATTTCAACTACTCTACCCTTCCATCGATTAAGTGTTGCATTGTTCTATAGATTTATAGGGCATTTTGCCATCATTTTATGTATAAAAAACGGGAAAAAACCACACTAGAACAAGAAGGTGGAGTTGAACTGAGCCAAATCCTCATGCTTCAGCCCCCACAAACATTCACAAACATTTCTCTTATTTATCATTAATTTTCCGCACCCAAAATGCATTTTTCCCCTATTTTTCATGGTTTTTCTCTATTTTCCCTTATTTTTTGCATTACCTAATTACTGAAAATCCAAAATAGGTTATGGGCTGTGGCCCTTAGTTCCTTCTTGTAGCAAAAATGAAAATTTAGTTGATGTTCCTATTCATTTTTCCATTTTTATGCCCAAAAACATCATTTTCCCTTGATTTTCCATATTTTACGTGTTTTAATGTATTATTTTAAACCACAAGATGCATATTTTTCTGATTTTCTGATTATGACCAGCAAGTACTCATGGAAAACAGCAACATAAACAATTTTTAGCCCACATGAACAACATTTTATCAATCAAAAGCCATGAAATCTCAAATTTTCTTTGAAAATTTTGAATTCCTCTTATTTGCGTGTTTCGGGTTTCATGTCCATGGCTGCAAATTTAGAAATCAGCAGCACTTCATGTCTAGCACAATCACAAATCACCATTTCCAGCCCGTGGAGCAATCCGATCCATGCCGGACAAGCCTCCATCATTCTTTCTTCTTCCTTCTTCTTCCCACATGAACTTGCCTTTAGAAGAGAGAGAGGGAGGAGAGAGAAAGACTGAAATCAGATATCTTCAAAGAGGGCATCATTGCACGAGCAAAGGGCGGCGATAAGATCCACAGACAGGAGGGAATGAAGCCCCATGATCAGTTGTAGGGGTTGTTTGCAGCCCCACACCTCCATCTCCATCAAGGAGGGCGCAATTTTCGGCGCCTACAGTCGTGATGTCCTCCTCTCTCTCTCCACGATTTTTCCTCATCTCTCCCCTCAAAAGTTTCATGCTACATTTTAATTTGGGCTCCCAAGGGTCATGCCCACTTTGGCCAAACTTTGTCCACCCCTTCGTATCTTGACCGGTTTCTTGGCCATTTCCCCATTCGGACTCGGAATCGAGCTCTGAAAAATCCTGAGCGTCCGGCTTAGCATCCCACATTGGCCAGTAGCTCGTGTCAACCCGTATGACTGTCTGAAAAATTATGAAAAATCAACAAGTGTCGCTCGGGCGCCTTTAAAGCACTTTGACGCTTAAAATCGTCCTAGATCGAGCCGCCTCCTTTGACATTGAATATTTTTCCCTTGATATTCATAATTTTTAGCTATTTTTAAGCACTTCTCAGCACCTAAATTCCGCTCTCATTGGCGACCACGGGATAGGGCGACTCAGCCCGTCGAATCCACGAACATATCTGCACATAAACAACCAAAGAAGCATCAAACTGATACAAAACAAATATATAATAAAACTCAGCACAATGCTCCCCCTACCCCTGGACAGAACCAAGGCATGACATCCACAAGGAGAAGGCCTAGCATCATCTAATAGAAGATCCGAAGTGAGTCACTAACCAGCTGCGCCAACACAGCCAAACTAAAAAAAACCTATCAAAGAGGTTTCCCTAAGTGGTAGTCTGCACTACTTACCAACTAAAGACAACACAACTAGGAGCTCCTACAAGGCGAGGACTCTTATAGCCTGATCAAAGAGTATTTTCTTTCAGTACATGTCTTCTTTTAGGGTTTGTATTGGATGAACAGACTTGGGCATGTAAAAAGGAGGGAGCTGAGCGTAGTGACCCAAGGAGAACAGGGCATCGGCCTCAGGACCTGTCTCGGCACCCAAGAACCTACCAAGCCCTCGCAAGGCGACACTTAATCCTTTTCTAACGCTCACTTTTATTTTCGCTCCAACCTTCCTTGTTTTGGTATTATATTTGGCAAGAAGCCACCCCTAGGAAGAGAAGGTATCGGCCCCGGGTCTGATTCGTCCCCAAGAACCTACCAAGCCTTCGCAAGGCAATGATCAACTGCTTATATATTTTTATTTATTTTCTTTTCTTTTCTTTTCTTTGATAGGGGTTAGAACCCCTTTTTACACACCTTCGTATTTATATTTATCTTTTAGGATGTACACAATTTCTTGGCATCATCATTATTATCTTCTAGCAGGCTTCTCTAATTGCCTCACTACTAACAAGAACTCCTAGAACGGCTGCCTAGTAGGCTAGCAAAACAGGACCACTAGGACTTCCTTCTAAAACAGGTCTTTCGATGTCGGACAATGTCTTTACAGGAGGCAATGACAACTCCGACCTCCCTCAAACATACTTAGCCTAATCCTAGGACTTCATGCCTTGGTTGCCGGTCCCCAATAAAAATATATCCCCTCGACAAGTACAAATACACAGATAACAGGAAAGAAAGGTACTCGTAAAGGAGAGGTATCACCTGGATTGGCCACAAGAAGCTTCCATCGCAGCAAAGGCTCCCTCCAAGCTTGCCTTCAAACCTGTCTAGCACAGAACTTAAAACAAAAACCCAATTAAACGCACCCGCACGAGACAGGGAAATGGCCCTCTTGGCCTAATGAAACCAGACATGACTTTGCTACAAAACTGAATCGGCCCTCTTGGCCTAATGAAATCAACAATACTACGCATAACATCCACCTGGAAACAATTATGATAGACATCAAAGCATACCATTCCCAGGGGAACAAAGGCTCGTAGCCCTAAACTACGTGCATTAGATTATGACCTATCCCTCCTGCGTATATTGCAAGAGGTGTTCGCATCACATGTCGTCTAATCAGTCTATGGGTCCAAGATAATAAAGGCACATGAGTCTCGCTTACCCTCTGCATCACCCAAATCAACCATCGTCTGCCAAAGAGGGCATGTTCAGAAAGCATACCCCACAAACGACCGGGTCCTGTCTCACCATCAATAGATATATTAGGACAAGGGCCACAATTAAAGAAGAGGTCTTCTTCATACGCAAAATTATCCAAAGAATCGGCAAACTGATTCCAATTCCGTGGAATCAGCTGAAAAGACACTCTATCGAATTCGTCTAGTAGGGCTATGGCAGTATGATGGTACATACAAAGGATGGGGTTTCGTACCATGTATGTCCCATTGAGTTGATTTAAAACCAACTGAGAGTCCCCTTTCACCAACAACTGGCGGATACCACCCTTCTTCGCAATATTCAAACCCATAATCAGGGCTTTGTATTCTACCATATTATTGGTAAAATTCACCCCGAGATAAGCAGCTAACTTCATGACAATGCGTCGTCGGGGGTCTCAGATGACAACTCCTACACTTCCTTTTTTGCATGGACCCCTAGACGCCCCATCAAAGTACAAGGTGTACATCCATAAAGGGTTTGCATATCTTGCCATCCTGAACTCTACTCGTAATTATGGTAATCGAAATTCAGCATATTCAACGGGTGGACTGTAGGCTCCATCCCTCCATCATCATTGAATTCAACAGGGATGCTCGTCAAAATTTGTAGGCAGTGATGGTAGAAGACCTTGATCTCCCAAATAAATGTCCCGCCTTCTTGCTCAATCACCTTGTATCCTTTGCTCCACCAAATGAGCTTTCCCTAATGATACCTCTGTTCCAAATATGGGTGTTCTAAATAAGGGATCAGACGACCCATCAACCTCTAGCATGATTTCCTTGCAGATGTTTGATCGATCTCGCCTAGACCTGCAAGGTAGTCATAGCATTAGTGCAATCAGAAGTAATAAGGTTTAATCTTATTAAGATTAACCTTATTTTTAAATTCTATCCCTTCAAGGTCAGCTAACAAGACTGTGGATTTATTCTTTCCTATTCTAACGATCCTATAGGGCCCATCCCATTTGGGCTCTAGCTTGCCTGGAAATAACTCACGTCGTGCATCATAATACAGAACAAGTTGTCCTTTCTTGAAGGTGTATTTCTTGGCTTTGAGGTCGTGTAGCTGCTTCATTCGGCGCTTCGCCACTTCTTGGTGTAATAAGCTCTGCAACTTAAGCTCATCTAAATGTGCCAGTGTCGTCAAGCGCTCAAAAACTGCGTCTTCATCACTCAAAGAATGATTGATGGCAAACTGAATAGTCGGCAGCTCAATTTCTAAAGGCAAGACACACTCCTCCCCATATACTAACTTGAACGGGGTATGGCCAGTGGCTCGTTTGAAGGTCGTATTATAGGCCCACACTACCACGTATAACTTTTTATCCCAATCCCGTTTCTTTTCCGACACAATTTTGGACAAGATGCCCACAAGCTGCTTGTTAGTGCTTTCAACTTGCCCATTGGCTTGCGGATTATATGGGGTTGTCTTGTTATGCTTGATTTGCCACATCTCTGTCAAACCTTTAATCACCTTATTCAGGAAATGGGTTCCGCGGTCCGACACTAATTCTTTCGATGGACCAAACCGGCATATTATCTGCTCTAAAAGGAAACTAGCAGTTTCTTTAGCATCATCTTTCCTTATTGCACGTGCTTCTGACCACTTTGTGAAGTAGTCAGTTGCTACAATGATGTACCTCTTTTGTGTAGTCGACGACGGAGTAATAGGACCCACAAAGTCTATTCCCCACTTCTCAGATGGAAGTATCGCCATAATAGGGGTGAGTGGTCGTTTCCTATTCTCTCGACTATCATGTCGTTGACAAATATCGCATCTCTTGACATACGCAAACGCATCCTGGAAGATGGCAGGCCACCAATAACCTGCTCTTAAAGCCTTTTGTGCTGTAAGCCGTCCAGCAAAATGGCCACCACAAGCAGAATCATGGCACTCTTCCAAAATGAATGGCACCTCGTCCACACCGGCGATAGATATCATCAACCCCTTGCCGATATAATGTACCTGCGATCAAAGCAAACTTTAATGCTTGTTGCTTAATTTTCCTTCTCTCAGCTTTAGATAATTCGGAACCCGCCTCTCCTGTTGATAAATAATGCGTTATTGCAGCATACCAGGAGGGAATAGATGCCGTATCTATTTTAAATAACAACTCCATGTCACTACCTTCAACCACAGATTCTTTCGGCTCCCCAAAGTCCACTAGACATTCCACGAGGCCTTGCAACCTTGGTGGCTTACTCTTGATTTCATAATCAAATTCCTGCAAAGTGATTAACCACTTTGCTAGACGATCAGGCGGCTGTAACTTATTCATCAATAGTCGAAGTCCCTCCGCCTTTGTATAAAGCACGACTTTCTCATAGAGAATGTAATGCCTGAATTTCTTGGTCCCAAAGACTATCGCTAGACACAATTTCTCCATGTAAGTATAGTTGATTTCGGATACCCCTAGCTTTCGACTAGCAAAAGCAATCGGGTGGTACCACTTCTCTTCCCAAATTTGGGCTAAACAGCAGAGCTGATACTATACATGGTAGCTGCTGAAAATATATAGAACACCTCACCTCTTTTAGGTGCTTTTAAAACGGGCGCTCTTGCGAGCTCTTGTTTCACATCCTCGAATGCTACCTTACAAGGGTCACCCCATACAAACGAACAGCTAAATGACAATAAATTTGTAAGCGGCAACGTTCTTTCTGCTAAGGCATTGATAAATCTACGGTAATAACCAACCAAAGACAGAAAGCTATGAACTTCCTTCGGAGTGCATGGTGGACCCATGGCAACTATGACTTTAACCTTCTCGGGGTCTGTCGCAATTCCTACCGAACTGACCACATGACCCAGCAACAGCCCATAAGGTACTCCAAAAACACACTTCCGTGGGTTTAGGGCGATGCAAAATTGTCTACAACGCTCGAAGCATTTTCTTAAAATGATCAACGCTCGAAGCATTTTCTCTCACAGTGGCGGCCCCCAAGTCATCAATAAACACCTTCAACTCTTCAGGGGATATGTCACCGAATGTCTTATCTGCTGTTCGTTGCCACGAACCAAGCGCATTGCATAAACCAAAGGCCATCACATGGTACGCAAAAGTACCAAATCCAGTGATAAAAGTTGTTTTCAACTTATCCTCTTCTGCAATTGCCATTTGGTTGTATCCTGCAAAGCAATCCATAAACGAATATATCTCCCTACCCGCTAATTGATCCAAAATCTGGTCAATAAATGGCAACGGGTAGTAGTCCTTAACTGTCTGCTTATTCAGCTCCCTAAAGTCTACACATAATCGGATTTGATTATTCTTTTTCTTTCTAATCACAATTGGCGAACACCATTCCGTGTGTTGCACAGGAAAAATCAAACCCGCTTTTCGAAGCTTCTCTAACTCTTCAAACAGGCCGTCCCTCAGTTCGAAAGGCATACGCCTTACTTTCTGCCGTACAGGACGACTGCCCTCTTTCAACGGAATTGTATGAACAGCAAGACTAGGAGGGATGCCTCTCAACTCATCATAACTCCAGGCAAAGATATCACGGAATTCCTAGATCAAGGCCACATAGTCCTCCCTTTCTACTGTGCTGAGCATAGAACCTAATTTGATTGGCCGCGAATCATCAGGCGTACCAAGGTCTAGCTCGATAACATCTGCATCTCTTATACGCTCTTGGCCCTCTATTGGCTCATTCAAAGTGATCTGATAGATGTCTTCCGTGGTGGATCCCTCTTTGGACTCATCACTCGATGATGTCTCACTGGCAGATAAATCTTCTAATGTCTCCAATTCTATAGAAGATAGAGGAGCTCTCTCACTCTGCGGTGACTCAGGATAAGCATCGACCACCACACGCTGGGCACCTCTGCCGAATATTAGCCGACCGGCGAGTATATCCACTTTGCAATCCGCTTGCAAGATCCAAGGTCATTCGAGTAATACTTGGTAACTTGGACGACCTGCAAAACGAATCACCCTAAAGTCCAACAGGCATTCTACATTGGCAACAGTGACATGGACCTTAGTAATGCAGCCTTCCGGCTGTCTCAAACTATCATCTGCCATTCTGAGAATTGTGGAGGTATCTTTCTGGATTGCAAGACCCAACCGTTCCATCAGTTCAGAACTCATAATGTTAACAGATGATCCCGTGTCGACAATGGCATAGTCTACTAATATCCCATCGACATAGGCCGCAACCCTTGGGCAATGTTTCTCAGCATGCTCAAACCAGTCATCCCCAACTCGCGCAATACCCAAAGGTTCTACGATATACCCAGTACACAAAATCTTTCTAAATTCCTTGCGTACTCCTGGGGAAAGCTTAATAAGCTGTAAAAGATTCACATCCGGCTTGACTTTGCAAAGAGAGCTCGCCAAATCAAATTCATGATAGTTTGATAGAGCTCGCTTTTCACGCCAAACCATCCACTCTTTAGGTTGCTGAACCGGCTTTATTGCCTCTTTTTTAACTTTCACCTTCTTCTTTGGTGGTTTATCCTTCTTAACATCGGCTTTACTCTCCACGGGCTTCAAAGGTCCCCCTTCCATGGAAGGATCCAAAACTTGTCTTCCTTTGTCGCCTTGTTTAGGGTTTTCGTCGACAGGTTTATCCTTGTCGGCTTCTCTACCCTTTTGACCTCTTGTAAGTACAGCTCGCAAATTAGAGGTTTTAGCATCGTTAACGCGTACAACCTCAATCAAACTAACCCCACTACCACTTGTAGCTCCTCCACTGTAGTCTTTGGTCGTTAAAGTATTTGTTTAGGCCCGTCCTCTCGCTAGGAATCATTTCCTTGGGCTCGATGATTAACAGGCCCTGGCTGCCGACTACCACGCTGGAGGGAACTGATCGTAGCTGCTAAATGGCCGGATTTTCCACAAATGTCGCACTTAACATTTGGGCAATTTCTTGGATAGTGCTGCCCACCACACCATTTGCAACTAAACCTCGACGGTGCACCCTCCTCTGGGTATCTACTTCCTATCAAATTTTGTTGTTTTTTAAGGAAGTTGACATCCACAGCTATTTATCGATACTACTCTGTAATCATGTCGGTGTAATGCTTCATCATGTCCTTAACCTCGCCAAGAACATTGGAAGAACTCGACTCATAGCCTTGGTCATTACCATGTCGTTCCATCGGCCTAACAATTCGATTAGGTACTGGTTGTTGAGCCACAGGCATGGTGTTAGAATTGACTGCCTGGCCTCCACCACTTGGAGCCATTTGACTGCCCGTAGGCATCGACATGCTAGGGGGAGCTGGTAATAAAGGGACATTTTGTATCATGTTCCCTCTCCCATTAGGGTTAGCCATTGCTATCCCTTGGCCACTACTGCCATTGGCCATTGCCATATTGTTTCCCAATACTAAACCCATATTTGAATTGCCTCGAGAAGCATAGGCTGCTTGTAGTCGGGATTTCACCTCTTGTGCTCGTGTAATGGCAGTATCTATATCCCCCAAGGGGATACTACTCAACTGCAATTGGATATTAAAGTCCAAACCATGTAGGAAATATTGCCATTGGGCAGCTACGGGGATAGGAATAGAGGTGTCCAACTTACGGAAAACCTCTTTTATCTTCTTCGCATAAGCACGAATATCCTTGTGTGGTTCTTGGCGAGTCACGTTGAGTACATGCAACCAATATTGCCCACCCCTTTCAGGGGCAAACTCCCTTCGAAAAGCTCCATAAAATGCATTGATGTTCAATATGGTTCCGGCTTCTAAACCATGATACCATATAGCGGCTCTTCCTTTGAGAGTCATATTGAAGAACATCATTAAATGTCCTTCTTCTTGAATGCGACAGTTAAACATCAGCTTTTGAAACTCCCTAATGTGGAGTTCTGTATCTTCCTCTACTAGCCCATTAAAAATGGGTAGCGGGTAACCTAGAGCCGGTAAATCCGTCGTTCCTGCTGGAATTGCAATAGGCTGCGCCATGACGCGGATTGGATTTGCACTAGGAATAGGGGACGGTGGGGTTACACCTCCCGCAATTGACGTGGACTAGCTTATGGCAGGAAGGGGAGCACTAGAGCTTCCATCTTCTGCTAACTTGCCGCTTGTGGCCCCAAGACCACTAGATCCACTCCCTTGTAAGGGTTCAGCACTGCTACGCTTAGGGGAATATCTCCTAAAAATTTCAGCACGTCGCCTAGCTCTTTCGTCTCTTTCTTGCTTTTGGATTTCTGCTAGACGATGCTTATCAATAAATAACGGATCAATCTCAGTATCCTTTGGCATAAACTGCTAGTTGGTCCCTAGACAACCAGAATTCGAGGACCGCCACTTGTAAGCGGCTCCCGGCAGATGCACCACTGATGGACCTACAAACGGGCCGGCACTGGCTCATGCACTAGCTGGGCCTCGTCACTATGCACAAGACAACCCCTCGGCCTCGCGGCCAAGAGCGTCTATCAAAATCTCTGCCTTCTTAAACATTGCGTTTGTAATACGTTGTAGTCCAACTGATCCTAACCCAATATTACTCCTCAGAGGGAGTCCCTTGCACATAGCCAAAAGGCTCGAATCACATACACATGGGGTTCCTCCTACGGCTGAATGCCGTCAACCCTCTGCAACTCTCCTACACCTCGGGGATTGGCCCCTCGATGCGTCGCTCAACATATAAACATTTCGCACAAAAGTCCACTCAAGGTACCCTTTAATCGTATACAGAAATGTACCATTGTCCTTACTTCTCTTTCCCTTAGACCCCACGACTAGCCTATGGCTTAGGGTATCCTGTCTCTCACTCAACGTGGGTCAATGTCCTAATGAAAACAATTGCTGTGCATCCAGGATTTCTGATACCTTTAAATATTTCCATGATTTATGCATAGTGTGGATGCCAAGTGCTCAAACAGTTATGAAATCAATATTGTGCACATGTGGAAAACATCCTTTCAATGATTTTCAACTACCGTTCTTATGCGGCGTTGCACAAACCTAGCACCGAGGAAACCCTCGTACTACTAGGCTCTTATTTTAATTATTACCCGTCCTAAATGCTATGCATAGAAATCAGCAACTTTTCCATCATCCCACACGGCATTTAGACATATTTCAACTACTCTACCCTTCCATCGATCAAGTGTTGCATTGTTGTATAGATTTATAGGGCATTTTGCCATCATTTCATGTATAAAAAACGGGAAAAAACCACACTAGAACAAGAAGGTGGAGTTGAACTGAGCCAAATCCTCATGCTTCAGCCCCCACAAACATTCACAAACATTGCTCTTATTTATCATTAATTTTCCGCACCCAAAATGCATTTTTCCCCTACTTTTCCATGGTTTTTCTCTATTTTCCCTTATTTTTTGCATTACCTAATTACTGAAAATCCAAAATAGGTTATGGGTTGTGGCACTTAGTTCCTTCTTGCAGCAAAAATGAAAATTTAGTTTATGTTCCTATTCATTTTTCCATTTTTATGCCCAAAAACATCATTTTCCCTTGATTTTCCATATTTTACGTGTTTTAGTGTATTATTTTAAACCACAAGATGCATATTTGTCTAATTTTCTGATTATGACCAGCAAGTACTCATGGAAAACAGCAACATAAACAATTTTTAGCCCACATGAACAACATTTTATCAATCAAAAGCCATGAAATCTCAAATTTCCTTTGAAATTTTTGAATTACCGCTTATTTGGGTGTTTCGGGTTTCATGTCCATGGCTGCAAATTTAGAAATCAGCAGCACTTCACGTCCAGCACAATCACAAATCACCATTTCCAGCCCGTGGAGCAATCCGATCCATGCCGGACAAGCCTCCATCATTCTTTCTTCTTCCTTCTTCTTCCCACATGAACTTGCCTTTAGAAGAGAGAGAGGGAGGAGAGAGAAAGACTGAAATCGGAGATCTTCAAAGAGGGCATCATTGCGCGAGAGAAGGGCGGCGATAAGATCCACAGACAGGAGGGAATGAAGCCCCATGATCAGTTGCAGGGATTGTTTGCAGCCCCACACCTCCATCTCCATCAAGGAGGGCGCAATTTTCGGCGCCTACAGTCGTGATGTCCTCCTCTCTCTCTCCACGATTTTTCCTCATCTCTCCCCTCAAAAGTTTCATGCTACATTTTAATTTGGGCTCCCAAGGGTCATGCCCACTTTGGCCAAACTTTGTCCACCCCTTCGTATCTTGACCGGTTTCTTGGCCATTTCCCCGTCCGGACTCGGAATCGAGCTCTGAAAAATCATGGGCATCCGGCTTAGCATCCTGCATTGGCCAGTAGCTCGTGTCAACCCGTACGACTGTCTGAAAAATTATGAAAAATCAACAAGTGTCGCTCGGGCACCTTTAAAGCACTTTGACGCTTAAAATCGTCCTAGATCGAGCCGCCTCCTTTGACATTGAATATTTTTCCCTTGATATTCATAATTTTTAGCTATTTTTAAGCACTTATCGGCACCTAAATTCCGCTCTCAAGGTATTTTTGTCTTTCTTGCAAGCTTCAAAAAAAGAGGCAGTAGCTTCTTTGCCAAGACTTGCAATCATCACATCAGATTGAAATGCAAAGTTGTTGGAGGCATTGTAACTGCGGTTGAATGGGAACCAAAGACATGTACTGGTTGAGAATGCAATAGTGGTCATTTCTGCAAATTTTCAGTAAAAACTAGTTGCACTACAGGTCATTGAAATACATTGCATGCTTGCATTTTGGAAATTGACTCTCTACATCAAAACTTATTTTGTTAAGTTGAAGACTTTGGAATGGAAAACACAGGAGAGAAGGATACTATCACCCAATTAGTAGATGAGAAGTTGGACTAAAACAACTTTGTTTTATGGAAGTTCAAGATGTTGAATTTCTTAATTGGAAGAGGCTATTGGGACCTAGTCACTCAAAGGTCTTGAAGATGAGCCCAAGCTACCAGAGGATAGACCTCCAACACAGGATCAACTAAAGGCACATATGACATGGTTGGAATAGGCTAGCAAGGTCTTGCATTGGATGTCCTTATGTGTATTAGACACAAAGGCTATGCAAATTGCAAACTGTACTTCACCAAAAGCTACTTGGGACTTATTGATGAAGAATTATGGGCATGTCACTCATGCGAGAAAGACACAATTGAGCAAAAATTTAGCCACATATCCAGAAATCGAAGGTCTATTGAATACTATGTGAGGGAGATTAAAACCATTGCAAAAAAACTAGGATCAATTGGAGCTAAAGTTGAGGATGATGATTTGGTGGCCACTACCCTCCATGGTCTTGGAGAGAAGTATAAACAGTTTGACACTTCCATATTAGTACGTGAGGAGTAGCCTGACTTTGATGAACTTGTGGCACTTCTATTGCACATGAAGAAGTGAAACTTGGACTCAATAGAAGTTCCAGTGGATCTAAAAGCAGCAGGGACAAGGTAGAGCTGGAAGAGAAAGATCAAACTTTAGAGGAAGAGGTGCTGGAAATGCATATGTAGCCTGTGGACAGCAAGGTACTAGATGGCAAAATAGGTAGCCTCAAGCAAATAGAGGCTCCTCAAATGCTCGTGGAAGAGGGGGTTACTCATCTAGAGGAAGAGGCACTTGGTAGTAGCAGCCCCAAATGAGTCATGGACGGCAATCAAATGCAAATAAGTATTGTCACTATTGTGGCAAATATGGACATGTAGCTAAAGACCATTGGAGAACAAACGCATCCTTCACTGCTTGAAGGATTCTTACAAGTTGAAAGTCCTTGAAAGTTATAGTGATGTGCTTCACATGTATTGCACAATGCTAAGCATCACTTGTCAAGTTTACCAAAAAGGTCTCTGTAGCACAATACAAAACATGAAGACATTCTTTTGTAAAGCGATCAGGTCTATCTTGACAATATACCAAAAAACACCTCCTACTTTCTATGCAGTAGAGGTCTTGCACAATCTCGTGAACAAGTCTTTCGAAACTTGCCTTCATAATAACAAGATCAAAAAAGCGTTAATACTTCCTGATTTCTCTCAAGGCTACTATACTTGGCTTCCACTTGAGTTTCTTGTGGGGATGGTCCATTCATAGGCTATGAAGTGCCATTGTCCAAGACTATATCTAAGCTAACAGATACTCCATTAAGTTGAATATGATATGGAGTTCTAAGGGGAAGCTTCTTTGTGAGCTACCTTAGATCCAGCCATCTTTCCTACATAGCAAGAGATTTGAAATCTCAATGAATAAGCTAGAAAGTGAAACCCTCTTATATAGTGCATAAACTTTAAGGCTCGTTCACATAGATGCACTTTCTCTTTCTCTCTTAAATAATAAATTGAATTCACATTGAACACATTCTTCATCTTACTATGTTAGCTCTTTTTGAATCCATTTACTGCCTTCTTGGAGCCTTGTTTCTAGCCACTTAGCATGATTTTCTTTGGCACTTGAGGCATCATAAAGTGCTCTTTTAGTGACATGAAGTGATTCAATCACGTCTGCAGCCAATTCATCAATATTTTCATTTTCTCTCTTCTATGTAAGTTGAGCTTCATCTACTACTATGATCTTGTACCACCAAGATAGCAATTGGATCATTTCCATTCACCCCTCTATGATCGGTTTTTCTTTAGGTATGCATCATGTGCTATCCAATGTGAATTTTCTATCCCTTGCATGGACCAAAATCTAATGCTTTTCTTTTCTGATGTACCTTAAGACTATGCTACAAAGGCACATATCACACATGATTAAAAATATGCTCAATAATTTATACAATAAGGATGAACACTAGACCAAATAAAAGTAGGAGATAGAAGACTACCATCAGGCCATAAGGAACTATATAGAATAGACAAGAGGGGAAAGAAGAGAAAAAATTGGGGTTCCACCTAACCCACCCCAACCTAGAGCAGGATCAAGTAAGGATGCAGAGAAAGTAGGGAGCTTAGCAAGTGGGGAATAACATAAGACTAAAGGCAAAGGGAAGGAACTAGCCCAACCATTACCACCACTCCTCCCACCAACCCAACAGGCAGAAAGAGCTGCCCTACCACTAAATCCACCACCTCTTGTAGATTTAGTAGCAGGGCATCTCTTTCCATGAATCCAAAAAAGTGGAAAGAGCTACCCCTTGCACATGAAGGGAGGAACCAGGTGGCCTTGGTAGCACAATGGCTTGATGCCATCTATTCACTAGTCTCTAAAAGTAGATCATAGAAATCAACAATGAAAAGGTTGAAGAGTTTGGCCATAGAGGAGGAAGAATCGAGAAGGAGAGGTAAGAAATTTCCAAGGGTAGAAAAAATTTTATCTCATGTACCACTCATCACTCAAGGGCATGGCCAAGATTTTGATGATTTGTCAAAGACCCTAAAAGAGTAAAGGCCAGAGCCACTATAGTGTCATTTAGAGCTCATGAGTATTACTGTCCCTTCAGTCTTTTCTTCAAGTCTTCAACAACTACTTTCTCTACTTCTTTGAGAAATTAAGTGCTTCCATTATTCTCTTTCCAAGATTGGAAAACATCCCCAAGCTAAACATCCATCCATCGGAACACTTACAAGAGCATACAAAAGACAATAGAAGGCATACAGAAGCTCAACAATATACTACAGAAGGTCTATAGAAGGTATTAAAACCATATAACTCAAACCAAAACCAACTCAACCCATCAAAAATCATCTAGAATATTCTCAATCATTCTTAAAACCACTCACCTACTATCTTAACCTCTCAAACAGAAAGAAAATAGATCAAAACAGAGGCAAGAATAGACCTATCAAAACCAAACAATGATCAAATCGTATTAGGGCCAAAAATGCTTCAAAATATACACTTTTGCTAATCACAAGATTAAAAAAGGTGCCAAAGACAATTTGCCATGTATGCAAGAATATGGTATTCTTGTCTCCTCTTTTTTGGAGATAGTAGAGTCCACTTCATGATTCTCTCCTTCTTTTTAGCCAAATTCTCCAAAGTTTGACATGTTTTGGTAGTTCTAAAGTCCTTATTTACTTGTAAAATATGACAAAGGACGTGATAAAGATACTGTGAAGTTAATAATGACTTTTTTGAAAGTAGAGAGCTTTCAATATTCTTTTTGGCACCCGATATAATTTCATTAGTCTTCTTAATATTCCTTTTTAATGCATTCACCTTTCTCATTGAGCTTCTTTCTTTGCAATTTCAATCTATGTATGGCATTCACAAGGTGCCCTTCTTATTTAGTGAACTCTTGCACCGTCTATAGCCAAGGAGCTGACGAAAATTGGAAGTTGAAAACCTTTAGCATAAACAATTGGGTTACCATGCTGCTCTCTTACAAGGGCTCTCACAAGGTGAAAAGAAAAAAATGAGAGAATATAAAGCATCATTGAAAGGGATGTATCATTGCTTTCAATATATGCTTAAAGGGTGGTTTGTTAAAGTGTAACATGTTTACATGGCCAAGTATATGCACTTGCGTCCAAATAAACATGTTTCCTAGCAAACACATTGTAAGTCTTTAGTTGATAATATGTGTAGTATTTTTTTCATTTAAGCAAGTACTAATAATGAATTCTTGGTTGTAGATATATTTCTGTCAACAAGTACTGAATGGCAACCTATGGAAAGCTTAAATAGAACCTTCCATGCAATTCATAAGGTGTTCCAAAACATTATTTATACTGATCAGACCTTGGATTCTTTTAGTGAGGGTAGGGTTTTTATATATTATGTACAGTATGTAGTTCCCTCTAGAGCAGGTACATATGGACATATCAAGGATTTACCATTGCCAAGTCTTTCATCTCTAAATTGGGAGTTTCTTGATAAGGCAATGATGCATAGTTTTGAATTCAAAATATGTCAAAATATTCAAAAGTCCATGAGGACTAGAAGGATCTCAAGAAGAATATACCTATCATGGTTTATACCCTTACATATCTTTGTGGCATGCTTCAAAATAGCACATTTACAAAGGACAAAGGTATCTTGGCTAAGTAGAAATTTTACAGAAGAGAAACTGGACAACATCATAGGAAGACTTTGGAAATCTAGAGAGTATGACCATAAGGGCACTGTATACCCCCAGTCCTTGGCTTTGTCTTACACATTGCACAACAAAATCTTGCTTTGGGATTTGATTATAGGAGATAGAAACTTTAAATAGGCATTTGGATTCCCTTGGAATCTGATACAAATTGCATGTCTTTTAAACTTAAGGTGCAAGTTATAGCACATGAAGAAGAAAAGGATGTAAATGTTACTTCTAATTGGATTCTAAAGAATGTAGGGATATCTTGGAGTTGCTAGGAAATACATCCCCTAGATATAAGTTCAAAGTCAATGGTAAAATTATTGGGAAAAGAGCGTAATGCTCTTTCTCTTGTATGAGTTGTTTGCCTCCCACAATTGTAAGTTTTGAGCCATAAATATAAAAACTTTGTAGTATCTCATCTTATTTATTGATATTGTTAAAAAGATATCATTCAATACAAACGTATAAGCCATTGTGAAGTTACAAAATTGAAGTAAAAATATACAAGGATACAAAATAATAAAGCATTCTCCAATTTTGTGTTTGCATCTATGTTTCTTCTATCTCCAGTATCTTCTCATTCTTTGGCATTATAACTTCTTTGTCACTTTCTACAAAGATCTCTAGTCTCCTCACATGCACTTTTTTCTTTAGTTGCTGGAAGAATTTAACTTTGATAGGTGCTCTCTTCTCTTCAGGCTTAAGAGGAGATGGATCAAACTTCATAGGAGAAAGTGTTGGCATTCCTTACTTTTTGGAGTTCACCTTGCCTTTGCCATTTCCATTACCATTACCCTTTCCCTAACCCTTAGTTGAAGATTTTTATGGAAGGGAGTCCACATCGACTAGTGTGATTTTCCTATCCAAAATCAACTCAACACATCGCTCCCTTATCCACCGCATATATGAGTCAGGGTAATCCAAGCACTACAAGAATAAATGTAACAAGTTGATAAATTGAAAAAATGTCCCTCAAAAAATAGACAATATGAAAAGAGACTTGAGGATCTTTGAATCTATTGTCCTACACAGACATTTGAAATCACTCTCCATCCACAAGTATATGCATCATTTTACAATGGTACTTCTTATTGGAGAAAGTTATATGGTTTTCCAAGATCAGTAATATCCTCATATGTCATGTCCAAGAAGGTAGTCACGAGCTTGCCAACATTGCAAATTGAAACTTGTAACTAAAATAGATAATCAAATAAAATAAACAATTAACCAAAAAATAAGTAACATTCCATTCAACACACATTTTTGCTTGCCCATGGATACCACTTAGAGAGTTCATGAGGATAATTTCTCTGATGAGTACGTCGATATATATAAGACCAATGTCCTCTGTAAAGCATTTGTTAGTAAGAAATAAATACAACAACAAAGAAGTATATATTAACCCTTTTGGAAAATTACATACCTTTCAACGTAAGGAAAAAAGATATGGTAGTTTGTGATGCAATCAAAAGATTTGAAAAACATTGCAATGTTTGAACCAAATCTCAAAAACAATTCCACTGATAATAGTGGATCAACAATAAATATACTTTAAGAGTTATCTTGGCTAAGAGAAGCAATCAACGCCCTAAAGCCAATAGCAAAAATATAGGAATGTTATTTGCATCACAGCACAATCATTATATATACTAAAAATTTTGAGAATCAAAATACCTTACCTTATGCAATGATAAACTACAGAGTCTGACAATAGAATATCCTTTTTCACTATTATGAACTTGTCCTCAAGAGATATGCTAAGATAATCCTCTTCCTTAGAAGTGCAAGAAACATTGACAACCATTTGTCCATACACCTCACCCATCCTCTTATTATTAACAAAGCCAAGCAAAATGATTTTTCTCTTGCAAACCTTATCCTCAGTTTCTATGACATCTTGTGTTTTTTCTTCTTGGACAAACTCCTGCCGAGGGATGCATTCATTGTTGGGTATAGGTGTGTCACATCCTCAATCTTTAGCCCTTTATCTTTCCTTGACAAATTTGGCAGAATGTTAAGGATATCAAAGGCTTTTTTGTCAATAGTAGGTAAGGGCCTCAATACCTTATCGAACATGTACCTAATTCTACTAACCATACTAAAATATTTATTTATCAAGGTGATCCTATGAGCATGAGAAGCAATAATGTGAGCATCATTTTTAAAGTCAATAACAAATGCTTCAACTGCCTCCTGAAGACAAAGAATCTGTGCAAGATGCCATTTCTTTTGAAGGCCTGATTCAAACAATACTCTTGATGATCTATCACAAATATCCTTGATAACTTTGATTAAAGTTGTCTTTGGAATGACATGATGTGTAGCTCTTTGGGCCTTCCTTGTCTCACTAAAACACTTCTACATATAGTAAAACCTAGACCTTGTTTTTCTCATTGGCTTGGAAGGCTCACTTCCTTGAGCAGAAGAGGATCTAGCTTGATCAATTGGCTGATCAGGTGCTCTTAGGGAGGTTGGAACCTTGGCAATTGGAGGAGAGGTCTATCTAGCAAAATCATGGGGTTGGTCATTAACCACATGGACATTGCCTTGAACAAGAGGAGAATACATAGTCTTTGCACTTGATAGCTTTGATTGCATAGCAGGAGACTAGGGAAAACCGAGGTTAGGAGGGATCTCAAGAGCAGTAGCCTCTGGAACCTCTTAAAATGACCTTGAATCTTGTCCATTATCCTTGCCCTCTATATAAACTTTCATTGATGTTTGCTTTGTCCTTACCTTCAATGCCTTGAAAATGATAGGAAGAGCAAACAAAAAATATTTAATTGGGGGCGTAATACTAGACAATACGGTGCAAGAGAAACAGTTGGAAAACCTCCATAGGAGGCCTCTTCACACTATTTTGTGGATGATTGACACATCTTGATATGACATGAAAGTAATCGATGCGGTATGAAAGCAATAGTTGGGAAGCTGTGTAGAAGGCCTCTTTGCGTTGTTTTGTGGATGATTGATAGGGCACATGCCAATATAATGCAAGAGCAACAGTTGGGAAGCTCAGTTGGAGGCATCTTTGCACCGTTTTGTGGATGATTGGCAAGGAATAGGTCGATACAAATGTGAGAACAACAGTTGGGAAGCTTAGTAGGAGGCCTCTTTGCACTATTTCATGGATGAGTAATAGAGCTTAGGCTAATATGAGAAGAGAGGCCGATACAACATGATAGGCCAATACAATCCAAGATGAAACAATTGGGAGGATTTGTAGGAGGCCTATTCACATTGTTTCATGGATGAATCACCATAGGAGGCCTCTTTCAAACCCTCAATCGCTTGGTATCATGCAACTATTGGAGGGACAATGCATTTGTTAACAATATGGCGTGAGGAAGATCAATGCATCCCTTGGAGGACTCCCTATCATGTCGTAGCATGCAGGAAGATAACTCACAAAACCTGAACTAACTCATAGTGTTGCTAGATGACTAAAATGAGCCACATAAGCTAGTGACCGTTGATTTTATGCTTCCATTGCTATTACAAGCTTAAAGAGTACATATTGGGTTTTATGCTCTGGATATATGCTACTTAGATCTTGGATGTATGGATGCCTTCCACATGATGTTTTGAGTTTTGTTTTCTCGTTTTCCATTCAACTTTTGTTCCACTAGGAGCCGCTACTTGACATTTGGATATTACATTGAGCATTTGGTTGTGCAAATGAGCTTGAGGGTCTTACAATAAGACTATGGGAATTGGTTACATGTACATACTCTTGTCATGCTTTATGTATGCAGTTGATGCTTACTAGGCTGATCTAACATTACTTTTGGTCCTGCACCTATCTTTGTCATGATGATGTCTCAGTGATGTATACATCTTGGTTGGTTATGTACTAAGCTTCTGTTACATTGCTTAGTCGATTGTACCTTTGGTTGGTCTCTTATGTTACCCATGAGACCCACTCTATGCATTAGGGTTATACCTATGGGATGTATCTCAATCTGACACACTAACTCTTTGAAAATTCTCAGTGCCAGTCACATATTCACTCACTGCTAACTAGAGCTATTCCCTAGCAATTGCAATTTGTCTTATATCAGTGATTGCCATTCTTTGGCATTGATTTCTTACTATTACACTTCATTTTCAGCATGTTTTACGTGCAGTTTACTACATTATTTATGCGAGCAGTCATCTCCATTTGACAGTTCTTTGCATTGAGTTTGTGGACAATCCGTTACTTGGTCAATATCCCTTTTTTTCAACCTGCTTTAGTAGTGGTTTTGGGGCTATTTGCAATACTCTACTCCCCTTGTTCCTCTTAGTTATATTTCTTGAATCATGGGATATATTTCATTCTGCTATGTGTGTCAACATGCCTACTGATGGAGTACAATTGCAGGATGTATAGGGTGCACTCTTCACTGAAGAGGCTAACAAAAAGAATGTCGATGGTTCCCACACCTCTCATGCTTTGATAGTTAGAGACAATAATGGTAGGGGTAATGCCTGCTGTGGGAGAGACTCTCAACAATCTCGCTCTCAGTCACATGGACAGTCTCGTAGTAAGTCTCATGTCCATCAGTCCTCATTGACTTATCATTACTATGGGAAAAAAAACATATCCAACCGCAGTGCCATAAAATGTGCAAAGGCAAGCGCAAGGAAAAGGGCAAGGATAAAGTACATGATACTAATGATAATTGTAGCATTATGCCTAGCAAGTTAGGTGTTAAGATTGAATAGATTAATGTTGTGTAGACTAATTTTGATGATGATATACTTGCATCTTCTTCTCTTGATACTTCACAACTGATCGATGTTTTGTCAAGATATACACAATGTTTGTTGATAGATTTGAGGGCTTCCTTTCATGTGACCCATCATAGAGAGTGGTTTCATTTCTACCACAACATGATTGAATCTATCCATTTGGGTAAAATGACCTGGCATTGCAGATAGTTGGTATTCATGATGTCCAGCTTACAGCTTTGGTTCTAGTTGCATGTTTACTCTTCATGATGTACATCATGTCCCAGCTCTCACGAAGAGTCTCATCTCTACTGACACTTTGGATGATACAGGCTATGTAATTTCTTTTGGTGATTCCTCATGGAAGATTACCCGTGGGAATCTTGTCATTGCACATGGTGCTAAGTCCAATACTCTCTGCCCCTTGCTTGTATCTATGTCAATGGACCATATTTTGGCAGTGGATGAAGTTTCATATGTATCTCTATGGCATCGTCACCCTAGGCATATAACCTTGAAAGAAATAAAAATGCTTACCCATTTGCAATATCTTTTGCCCCTTGACTATTAGTGCTTTGAGTCTTGTGATCATCATTTACATGGCAGGCAAACACGTAATACACATAAAAAGTCTAGTATGGCATACATGGGTGAGCCATTGGCTCTTGCTCATTTGGATGTATGTAGTCCCGTGCCCTACAAGTCCTTAGGTGGCATAAAGTATTTTGTTAATTTCATTGATAACTATACACATAAGGTCTGGGCATATCCTATTACGCAAAAATCAGAAGTCTTGGCTACATTTTGACATTGGCTTGCTTTGGTTAAGAACCACTTTAGGTATAGACTGAAATGCCTAAGATCAAATAATGGAGATGAGTATGCCTCTAAAGCCTTTGAGCAGTTTTGTGATGAGAGGGGTATTAAGTGTCAATTGACTGCCTCATACACCCCACCCCAAAATGATATGGCTAAGCACATGAATAGAAAAAATCAAGGGCAAGTTTGCAGTATGATTAGCCAGGTAGGCTTACCACAACATTTTTGGACTGAGACAATTACTATTAATGTACACTTAATAAATTGATCCCCATCTATTGCTCTTGACTATCAGGTTGTAGAGGAGGTATGGTCTGGAAAACCTCCCTCATATGCTCATTTATTGTATGTCTTTGGTGTTAAGGATTTTTGCCATGTACCCAAGGGCAAGTGCAATAACTTGGATCCTAAGTTTAAGAAATGCATCTTTCTTAGTTAGGGGGATGCAGGTGAGATGGGCTATTGCCTATGGGATCTGCATGCTCAAAAGATTATCCATAGCCATTATGTTGTTTTCCATCTCAGGAGAAAATGCATAAGTAGCCTACACATGTCGTTGAGATACACAATGTGATATTTTAGGAGGAGCCTCTTACTACTGTATAGCCAGGCACATAGCATGTCTATCGCGCAGAAACAACAACTGATGCCCCAATGCCATAGGTCCCACAACCAACTTTGAGGTGGTCTACTAGAGATGGACAACAGCTTGCATTGTTTGAGCCCTCTATGGATTACGTTATGGTGACAGATGTTGGTGAGTCTCTTACTTATGATGAGGCCATGCATAGAGGTGATAGTCACTCTTGGGAGAGAGCCATGTGGCAAAAGTATGATTCACTACAGAAAAATCATATATGGGATGTAGTTCCTTTATCTAGTGGCAAGGGTGCTTTGTCATCATGCAAGTGGATGTACAAGTTGAAAAGTACCCCTGGACATCCAAGCTGGGATAAAGGCTAGATTGGTTGTTAAGGGCTTCAAGCAAGAACATGATGTGGACTTTGATGAAGTTTTTTCTCTTGTTGTGAAGATGACTACCCTATGCTTAGTATTGGCTTTGGTTGCTCAACTTAACTTGGATCTTTATCGAATATAGATGTCAAGACAGCTTTTCCTCATGGGGACTTGCATGCTGAGATTTACATGGAGTAGCCAAAGGACTTTGCAAAGCAAGGCAAGGAACACCTAGTGTGCAGATTGCGAAAGAGCCTTTATGGCCTTAAGCAATCACCTAGGTAATGGTATCACAAGTTTGATGCCTTTATGCACTCACATGGATATTCCCACAATGACATGGATCCATGTTTATACACGAAGAAGGCTCATGATGGTAGCCTTATGATTTTGATCCTCTCTATGGATGATATGTTGATTGTTGGGAGTGATCATGATAAGTTTGATGCCTTGAAAGGTCAGTTCAAGAAGAGCTTCAAGATGAAAAACATGGTACAAGCCTCACATATTCTTGGAATATGCATTATATGTGATTGCTCTAAGGGACTCCTCTACTTATCATAGAAGGAGTACATCTAGAAGATCCTTAAAAGTGATTTCATCTACACAATGTTAAGCCTATTGGTTGTTATTTACCTTCTCATGTGAAGGTTAGTCAAGCCGATTTTCCACAATCTAACAAGTAGAAGGTTGAGATGGTCAAGCTCCCTTATGCATCTGTAGTGGAAATTTTAATGTATACCATGATAGCCACTTTTCCTAACATAGCATTTGTAGTGGGACTTGTGGCACGCTATATGACTACACCTAGCAGATGACATTGGAAAGTCATCAAGGGTTTCTTGAGTACCTGAAGGACACAGCAGCTATGTGCATATGTTATGGTGGCCAGGATATAGGAGTCACGGAATACATTGACTGGGATTATGTAGAACATGCAAACAGTAGAAAGTCCACCTCTAGCTATGTCTTCACCTTTGTTGGAGGTGCTATTTCTTGGATGTCCAGGGTGCAAAAAGACACGGCCCTATCTACTACAAAGGCAGAGTATATTGCAGCCACTAAGGCTTGCAAGGAGGTTCTCCTATTAGACCTTGGTATTACTGATGTGGTCCCTATACTGTATTTGGATTCTATGAGTGCTATTCAGTTGAACAAGAATCTGGTCTTCCATGAAAAGATGAAGTGTTTTGAGGTGTGTTACCACTTTATTCAAGAGGTCGTTGAGGACAAGTCTATTGAGCTTGTCATGATCTCAAGTGACCAAAATCCTACAGATCTACTCACTAAAAGTTTCTCAACGTAAGGAGCACTTTGCTTTCCTTAGGAAGTTGATAGGGCGTTGGATGAGATGAGGTCTTTCCTCATCTTGTTATACTTAGGTATATTTGTACTTTTTCACTTTTTTTCTGATTCTCTCCTCACTAAGGACACATTTTCCTGTAAGTGGGAGGTTGTTGGGGGTAAAGGCACCTGTGCCTAGTACCCGTGTATTAGTTACACTGACAGTACTACCCACATACATTTATAGTACAGGTGGCGAGCACCCATCACTATCACTTCATTCCTTATGCTTTTCGTGATATTTGAATAAAGGAAAGGCCAGTCACACATTGTGACTATTAGAATTCTCTCTCTCTCTCTCTCTCTCTCTCTCTCTCTCTCTCTCTCTCTCTCTACCATACTCTTGCTTCCACTTTAGGGCTCCCTTCCTTCATGATGTACTTGGGCTTCAATTAGTTGCTCTAAGCTTCCATGCTTACTCACTTACATGTATTGAAGCATCATTGAACATAGTGCTCCCAAATATATTTGTGATGTGCTTGGGCTTCGTGAATGCTTTGATGTATATGTCTTAACCTTTGCTTGCTCAC
This sequence comes from Lygodium microphyllum, assembly GCF_053477565.2. Classification (NCBI taxonomy): domain Eukaryota; kingdom Viridiplantae; phylum Streptophyta; class Polypodiopsida; order Schizaeales; family Lygodiaceae; genus Lygodium; species Lygodium microphyllum. The sequence continues at coordinate 162,049,889 of NC_141143.1, forward strand.
TTTTCATTTCAGATTTGCTTCCAGTGGGAGACGCTTGTACTTACTTGGTAGATCTTGGTTCTTTGAGACAGTGGGACTCTTGGTTCATGTATATGCTCTCTTGTATGCTATTGAATGTAGTTATCTCCACTTCTTGGCTGATTTGATTCTATATGCTTTGGATGCCATCACTTACCTCTATCAGCAGTTTGTCAATTATGTATATGTTTATGGAATGTATTCATTACCAGTTGCATGCTTTATATCTCCCAATTGCTACTTAGATATCCCTCGCAATGGGAGCTTTCTTTCTTGCCTATTTGCCCATAATTGGATTAACATATGCTTTATCTTTATTTTAGCAATACTGTAATTATAGTTTTTAGCATTGTCTTAGGGAACACACATTGTAGTTTAGTAGTTTGCTTGGAGTTGGTGGAAGCTCTATACTTTGCTACTCCCTCATGTTTTACCCTTGTTTTGTTTGAGTTTTGGGAGCTGATTTGCAGTCATTTACAACAGCCCATTCTCTTGGATTTTATATTGATATATTGTCATTATGGTTTGTTCTTCAAATGATAGTGTTGTTTTCAATACTGAAAATCTTGATGGCATAAATTTTATCTATTGTAAGATGCAAATATGGTAAGTACTAGTTCAAAAGAAGTAGATTAGGCCATTGAAAACCAAGAGTATGAAGCCCAAAGGCATAAATCAATATGATTGGGATGAGTTGAAAGAGCTATCTAAATCCACCTTTATATTGTCATTGTCTAAGTAGGTTTACTTCAATATTGCTACACCTAAGGATAATGCTTGGAAATTATGGGAAAAGATATGCCATCTTTATGACAAGTATGTTCTCGCATTTAAATGAATTTCATTCAATTTTTAGACAATTGACTTCACAAAGCATTGAATTCAAGGATAAGTTACATCCCTTGTCCTTACTTGTGACACTTCTCGAGCCATAAGACACTTTTTGTACAACCATGTACATTAATATACCTAAGGATCACTTGAAACTTTCGATCTTTCACATGTATCTCTTTGGCATCACCATCTCAAGCATATGTCCCTTAAAGGAATAAAATTCCTAACTCATTTGTAATGTTTACATCCTCTTGACTACTCATATTTATATTCATGTATTCATTGTTTATATAGCATGAAGACTCATAACTCACATAAAAAAGTCTAATTCTACGTACATGGGTGAGTTATTAACTCTTATGCATTCACATGTTTGTGGTCTCATGCCTTGTTAGTTATTAGGTGATACTTTTGTGACATTCAATTATCATTATTTGCGTAAGGTCTGGACCTAACTCATGTAAAAAAATATAATTCTATGCACGTGGGTGTAGTCATTAGGTGATACTTTCGAAACAATCACTTATGATTATTCGCATAAGGTTTGGGTCTATCCCACAAAGCAAAAGTCAAAAGTTTTACCTATATTTCAGTACTTTCTTGCAATGGTTGAGAACTAGTCTAAGAATAGGCTAAAATGCCTACGATCCAATAATGGAGATAAAATATGTCTCTAAGGCATTTGTGTAGATTTGCGAGTGATGACGAGAGGGGTATTAAGCATCAATTAACACCCCCAACTTACATCCCACCCCAGAATAGTATTGCAAAGTGCATGAATAGATTTGATTAATAAATCCCCCATGCACTGCTCTTAGTGTGAGAGTTGTAGAGGAGCTATGGTTTCGCAAACCTCCCTCATATGTACACTTGCAAGTCTTTGGATGTGAGGCTTTTTGCTATATTTCCAAAGATAAACATAACAGGTTGGATTCAAAGTCCATCAAATGTATCTTTCTTGGATACAGTGATACAAGTAAGATGGGCTATCACCTTTGGGATCTAGAAGCTTGAAAGATTATCTACAATCATGATATTGTGTTTCATGAGAATAAGATGCATAAGAGAAGAGACCAGAGCAAGTGGTTGAGATACATAGGATGATCCTTCAAGAGGAGCCTTCTATTATAGTGTAGCCAACCCTAGTAGGCAGCATGCAATTGCCGATGATATAGTATCCCAGGATCCGCCTATTGTGCAAGATCATGATGTTAGAGAGGACATGCAATAGAGGCTCCACAACTGATTTTAAGGCACTTTGCTAGAGCCTTGCATCTTGATTGTTTTGAGCCATGTATGCATATCTCAGTGACAAATTCTAATGAGCCTCTTACTTATGAGAAGGCTATATATGGAGGTGATGATATAGTAACCCAAGATCTGCCTATTGTGTAGGATCATGATATTAGAGAGAACATGCAATAGAGGCTCCACAATCGATTTTGAGGCACTTTGCTAGAGCCTCACATCTTGATTGTTTTGAGACTTGTATGCATTATATCTTAGTGATAGATTATGGTGAACTCCTTACATAATTATGAGAAGGCTATATATAAAGGTGATAGTCACTCTTGGAAAAGGGCCATGTAATCTGTGTTTGATTTACTACAAAAAAATCATATGTGAAACTTGATTTCCTTACTAGATGGTAAACATGCATTGCCATGCAAGTGGGTGTATAAGTTGAAAAGCCACCCTAAGGTAGCATACAAGACCTGTTTGGTTGCAAAAATCATGAAAAAGGAGTTTGACTTTGATGAGATATTCTCTCCTGTGGTTAAGATAACTACCCTACACTTAGTTCTAATCTTGGTTGCGCAGTTACATCTAAAGTTTTCTAAAATGAAGGTAAAAATGACTTTTACATGGAAAGCTACATGAAAATATTTGTATGCAACAACCTAAGGGCTTTGTAAAAAAGGACAAGAAACACCTAGTATATACATTGAGAAACACTCTGTGGACTTCAATAAGAACCTTTAAAATAGTAGCACAAGTTTTATGCTTTTATGCATTCGTAAAGTTCTTCGTAGCAATATGAATCCATGCTTTTATGCATCCGCAAAGTTATCATTTTGATACATATTGATGATATGCCGATTGTTGTGAGTACTCACACTGAGTTGGATGGTTTAAAGACCTAAATTAGCTCAAGAAGAGCTTTGGGATGAACATGGAGTATACCTCTCATATCCATAAAGTATTTAAGCAATTCAATATGCAAGGTGATAAGCCTATTAGCTGCCCATTACCTTCTCATGTGAAGGTTAATCAAGTAAATTATCCCTAGTTAGATAATGAGAAGGCCGAGATGGCTAAGATCTCGTATACATCCACAATGGATAGCTTGATGAAACCATGATAACCGCTAAACTTAATATAGTATTTGCAATGAGAGTTATGACTCATTTTATGGCAACATATGGCCAACAATATTAGGATGTCATGAATGATATCATAAGATACCTTAAAGATTGCAAATATGCAAATTTGCTATACTGGCCAACATGTTGAAGTTGTAAACTCCAACCATGCAAAATATGGAGATAGTAAAAATTCCAACTCTAACTATGTTTTTACTTTATCCCTAATCAAATTATGAAAAGGCAGAGATAGCCAAGATCTCATATACATTCACAATGGATAGCTTGGGTAGCTTAATGTAACCATGATAGCCAACAATATTAGGATGTCATAAATGATATCATAAGATACCTTAAAGATTGCAAATATGCAAATTTGCTATACTGGCCAACATGTTGAAGTTGTAAACTCCAACCATGCAAAATATGGAGATAGTAAAAATTCCAACTCTAACTATGTTTTTACTTTATCCCTAATCAGATTATGAAAAGGTAGAGATAGCCAAGATCTCATATACATTCACAATGGATAGCTTGGGTAGCTTAATGTAACCATGATAGCCAACAATATTAGGATGTCATGAATGATATCATAAGATACCTTAAAGATTGCAAATATGCAAATTTGCTATACTGGCCAACATGTTGAAGTTGTATACTCCAACCATGCAAAATATGGAGATAGTAAAAATTCCAACAACTATGTTTTTACTTTATCCCTAATTAGATTATGAAAAGGCAGAGATAGCCAAGATCTCATATACATTCACAATGGATAGCTTGGGTAGCTTAATGTAACCATGATAGCCACTAGACCTGGCATAGCACTTGCAATAAGAGTTATTACTCGTTATATGGCAACACATGGCCAATGATATGAGGACGTCATGAAGATTATCATGAGATACATTAAAGATATTACAAACATGTGCATTTGCTATTGTGGCCAATATACTAGAGTTCTTAGACTCGAACTATGCAAAATATGCAAATAGTAAGAAATCCAACTCTGGCTATGTTTTTATACTTTTTGAAGATTATCTTTTAAATGTCCAAATACATGGCCTTGTTTGCTACCAAGACTGAGTATATTTCAATCAGTGAGGCTTGCAATGAAACCCTATGGTTAGACCGTCTGTGGCCAATATACTAGAGTTCATAGACTCGAACTATGCAAAATATGCAAATAGTAAGAAATCCAACTCTGGCTATGTTTTTATACTTTTTGAAGATTATCTTTTAAATGTCCAAATACATGGCCTTGTTTACTACCAAGACTGAGTATATTTCAATCAATGAGGCTTGCAATGAGACCCTATGATTGGACCGTCTAGTTACATATCTTGGTATGACTATGGCTCCTACATTATATACAAACTCCATGAGCAACATTCCAAATGTACATAATCTAGTCTTTCATTAGAAAACCAAGCACATTAAGATCCACTATTATTATCATAGAGAATTAAAAACAAGCAAATAAAGCTTGTAAAGATCTCCATATTTAAAAATCTTGTAGACCTATGGTTAGACTATCTAGTTACATATCTTAGTATGACTATGGCTCCTATATTACATTCAAACTCTATGAGTACCATTAAAGAGAATTGAAAACAAGCAAATAAAACATGTAAAGATCCCCATATATAAAAATCTTATAAATCTACTCACTAAAAGTTTCCTAGTAGAACGTTATATCTTCCTTAAAAAGTTGATGATGTAGGAAGAGATGACATCTATTCCTCATCTTGATATACTAATATGTACACTTGATACTTTTATCATTTTTTTTTCACTCAAGCACATTCGTCTTTAAGTGGTAGATTGTTGAGGATTAAAAGCTAATATGTACACTTGATACTTTTATCATTTTTTTTTCACTCAAGCACATTCGTCTTTAAGTGGTAGATTGTTGAGGATTAAAAGCTAATATGTACACTTGATACTTTTATCACTTTCTTTTCACTTAGGCACATTTGTCTTTAAGTGGTAGATTGTTGAAGATTAAAAACTACTTGTACCTACCCATCTGGTCTTTCATGCAAAAACCAAGCACATTAAGATCCACTCTCACTTTATCAAATAGAATTAAGAATAAGAACAAGCAAAGATCTCCAAGCACATTAAGATCCACTATCACCTCATCATCAAATAGAATTAAGAACAAACAAAGATCTCCATATATAAAAATCCTATAAACCTATGACTATGGTTAGACTATCTAATTACATATCTTGGTACGACTATGGCTCCTATATTACATTCAAACTCTATGAGCACCATTAAAGCGAATTGAAAACAAGCAAATAAAACATGTAAAGATCCCCATAAATAAAAATCTTGCAAACCCACTCACTAAAAGTTTCCTAGTAGAATGTTATATCTTTCTTAAAAGGTTAATGGATATAGGAAGAGATGACATCTATTTCTCATCTTGTTATTCTAATATGTACACTTGATACTTTTATCACTGTTTTTTCACTCGAGCACATTGGTCTTTAAGTGGTAGATTGTTGAGGGTTAAAAGCCAATATGTACAATTCATACTTTTGTAACTTTCTTTTCACTAGAGCACATTCGTCTTTAAGTGGTAGATTGTTGAGAAGTAAAAACTACCTGTACCTACCCATCCGCTCACTAAAAGTTTCCTAGTAGAATGTTATATCTTTCTTAAAAGGTTAATGGATGTAGGAAGAGATGACATCTATTCCTCATCTTGTTATTCTAATATATACACTTGATACTTTTATCACTTTTTTTTCACTCAAGCACATTGGTCTTTAAGTGGTAGATTGTTGAGGATTAAAAGCCAATATGTACAATTCATACTTTTATCACTTTCTTTTCACTCGAGCACATTCATCTTTAAGTGGTAGATTGTTGAGAAGTAAAAACTACCTATACCTACCCATCCGATGTTTCGTGCAAAAGTTTCCTAGTAGGACGTTACATCTTTCTTAAAAAATTAATGGATGTAAGAAGAGATGACATCTATTCCTCATCTTGCTATTCTAATATGTACACTTGATACTTTTATCACTTTTTTTTCACTCGAGCACATTGACCTTTAAGTGATAGATTGTTGAGGATTAAAAGCCAATATGTACACTTTATACTTTTATCACTTTCTTTTCACTCGAGCACATTCGTCTTTAGGTGGTAGATTTTTGAGAAGTAAAAACTACATGTGCCTGCCCATCCAATGTTTCGTGCAAAAACCAAGCACATTAAGATCCATCGTCACTTTATCAAATAGAATTAAGAACGAGCAAATAAAGCTTGTCAAGATCTCCATGTATAAGAATCTCACAAATCTACTCACTAAAAACCTCCTAGTAAAACATTATATCTTCCTTAAGAAGTTGATGGATTTCCTTACACTTGTACTCTAAAGTAGATGGCGACTACCCATCACTATCACTTTATTCTTCATTCTTTATTCTTTCCATGATAATAGAATTAAAAAAGGTAAATCAACATTGTCACCGTTGGAGTTCCCACACACCAATCTTGCTTTCTATATTGCTTGAACCTCCACAACTATTTCTTCCGCTTGTGCTCTACTTGTGCTCTACTTTCATTCTTGCTCCACCTGATATACTTGATGCCACCTACATGCCCATGCATGGATGCTACATAGCACCTCATGGAAAAGTAAACATGGAGCTCTCTCCATATCCAATCATTACAACTCACTTACAAATAAATAGTTAGGCAAGAGAGCCAAAAAACCACACGTGAAAAACACATATTTGTGACCAAGGATTGACAAAGCAAAACATCCAACAAAGTAATAAACATCCACAATGCAATCACTATTAAGGGCCTTGTAAATTGGACCTGGATGGGCTATTATTACAAGGAGTTGCCCAACAAGCACAAGCATCAATCAAGTTGACACATACAAACAATGTGTTCTACAATACCTAGATACACCAACTCACTCACAATGGTGGTGACAGGAACAAGGAAAGCCAACATAGTACACTCGCAATGGACTCAATAAAAATACACACTGAAGGCCGCACCAATGCATACAACTTGCAATGGGCTCAACAATAATACACATTGAAGACCACACCAATGCATTTATTCAATTCACAATGTGTCCACCAAGCATTGCAAGCCCTCTTCAAGCCCGTGTACATGGGTACGTGAGTTCAAACCCTAGATACAATCTTGAGACACCTTACAACATTCGAATTTCAAGCCTTCTCCAAACCATAATAGTAATAATGACAAATAGAGGGTCTCATTATGTCTTCTCTGTTTTCTATAGGTGTATTTGATTTCCTTGTGCACTTCCAATTAAGAATTGTCCTTGTGTTTTTGGCATGACTGATGTTGGAAATCTGGAGCGTACATTCAATATAAGAGTTCCAATTGAGGATGGAGAGAGAGAGATTTCGGCACGCTACAGTTTTTGTAATGATGGCACAATTCTTGCAAGCTTGTTTATTTACAAGAGAGAGAGAGAGAGAGAGAGAAAGACGCACGATGACGTATGACGATCACCCGTTCATTCATACGTTGCGTAAAGCTGCCAGTCTTTCTTCTAAATCATCCACACCAGAGCTGCACACACTACGACATGCATGAGTCTCTCTCTCTCTCTCTCTCTCTCTCTCTCTCTCTCTCTCTCATATAACTCTGTCCACTGAAGTCATCTACTGTCAAACAGACCTTCCAATGCCCTGAGCTCGTTTGTTTGCACTACTTCTTCCCTTCGGAGCTGAAGAGAGCTGCAAACACAGACCACAGAAAACCATCAGACTCGCCCCATTTGTGCTTTCTTTATGTAGCATATCTGTAGCTATATCAGCATAAATAATGACCTGAGCAGCAATGTCAATCCCAATCTCATCCAACACCTGAAAAACGAGAACAAGAACTCCATTACAACCACACTAACTAGAGAGAGAGAGAGAGAGAGAGAGAGAGAGAGAGAGAGAGAGCAAAGCCTCCAATCAGAAGTGGACTCAGGGAATCGAATTACTTGATTGGTCAACTCTTCGGTCTCCTCTTCAGCTTCATCATTGTCCAAAGCATCATCGATTGAGTCCGACATCATCTCTGTCTGCAGCCCTCGTTTAAATCGGTAAGGAGCATACACATATTGCTATTATCGCTGAGGTGATTGATCCCTCGTGATAGCACATACACATATTGCTATTATGGCCGAGGTGATTGATCCCTCGTGATAGCACAGACAATAGGACTTGGAAGAACTTGACCTTGCAAGTTGTAAAGAAATAAACATACCGTCATGTCCATCTGTGCTGACTGCTTCTGGAACTCTTGCATTATCTTGGCTTGCTTCGCAGGTTCCATTTGCTGAAACCAAGACCAATCAAACCTCATAATTCTTAGAACAAATTCAATCAACACCAGTGTGGCATGAAACTTAAATTTGCAAAATAAACGTAATGATTAGAATTGAGGCCTGCCTTATTCATTGCTGACATAGCTTTGCTTGCTCCTTTTATAGCACCCGAGACCGCAGTGTTTGCATACATTGCCTGCATAAGTATAACATAAATCCCCGTACATATGTAGCTTGAAAACAGTGATGTGAACCAGTAACCAGTAAAAGACACTTCAGAAAACAGATAAAAGCTTTGGAAATGACCTGTGTATGCGTAGCTACCCCGCGCATCTGTGCGCGGCTACCCTGCAATTTTGCAATCTGCTGTCTTAATCTAATGAGCTGTCTTGCCAAAATCTTTGTGGCTGCCTACACAAGCAAATGGAATCTCTTTTTTTTTTTTTCCTAATGAGAAATGGAATCTCTCTCTCTCTCTCTCTCTCTCTCTCTCTCTCTCTCTCTCAAAGACAATGTCAACGAGCTCTTACAATGACAAACTGAAGCCTATGAGCCATTGGACGGGACATAAATGCAGTGCAAAATATACAATGCCCACATGCAATTTTGCAAAGCCAAGTCGTCACTTGTGGAGAGACCAACGTAGGAAAGCCAAGCCATGTCCAAACAACTACCTCATATTTTCTAGGATGAGACACACCAACCCCCCCCCTCCCCCCCCCCCACCCCCCAACTCATTATTATTTCATCCAACTCACTCTCAATAAAAATGAGATTGGAGTGATACTTGTGGATATATGTTTTTGTGTACCTTGAGCTACTTCTATTTCCTTGCAGATAGCAAATGTGGAAGCATGTGAATGAACTGAAAGAAAGAAAGTGACAACGGAGAGGAGAGAGAGAGAAAGAATGCTGAAAAATGTAGAGAATAAATGCTGAATACAAAAGGCAGTATTTACAAGGGCTGTGTGAGTATAGCCAGATGGAGATCTCTCTAAACCTGCACAAAACTGAAGTGACTGCAACCTGGTCAGGCAGGCCAGCCTAAATAGGCAAAAAAGAATATAAAATCTGATCAGGTCAGCAAGTCAAAACTGGCCAATGGCTACAATAAACAGGCTGACTGAAAAAAGTACTAAAATAATGAAAAAGAACTTCTGCAAAAAATGCAGCCTCCCATGTGGCAAATCAGTCTGGCCTGCCATCTAATCTGCCTACCCAAATCGCTGTTCAAACCTGGTGACTGCCCAAAACTGCTGTCTGATCTTCTCTTTACAATGCTGCTGCAAAGAATGCAGCCTGCCACGTGGCAAATCAGTCTCCCTGCCTTCTATTCCGCCCACCCAAATTGCTGTTCAAACCTAGTGACTGCCCAAAACTGCTGTCTGACCTGCTCTGTACAATGCGATGCTTGTGACAACATTCGTAACATCACTCACTTTTACAAGAGTCACAAGGTGATGGGGACATGATGCATCATGTGACAGCTCATGCTATTCATGACGAGAATGTGACGGCACTTTGTGACAAAGTTGTCCAATGTCTATGACCCATTGCATGGCTAACTACAAATGCAACCTAACCAACTACAAATGCAACTATTAAGGTGCTATGTAGAAAATGTATCCTACAAATTGACAACACAAATACTTGTCCGCAGCCAACCCCCACAATTGTCTAGCCAAACATCTATCCATAGCCAACCCCATGACTTCTTACCTGTCTCTACAAAGTCAATGCAAAGTACTCTCACCATTGCCAACCCCATCTTCATTATGTGGAAATTTGAATTTCAAAGTTAGGTTCAAAAATTTATTAAAATTTAAAGCATATTTTGACTTTTTTAATGTTGTCCCGATCCCTCGTTTCACATCCACATCTTCGTCACCGTCCCCATCCCCTATCACTTGTGTCTATGTTCCTATCAATGGCATTTACTAAATCCTATGGGGGCAACCTAATTTTTTGTCCCGAGCACACATGATAGCCACATGGCAAGGCACACACACTAAGTACAGCAGACCTATGTGGCCATTTGAGGCCTAGTGTGTAAAGAAATGCTTTAAAAAAGATAGAAAACTTACAATGTACAAGAAACACAGTAAACAATAGAACTCAAGTTGAAAATAGCTTAGAGTGATAAATGAATGAATGAATGATCAAAGGCTTAGAGTGACAAATGCTTAAACAAAGATAGAAAACTTACAATGTACAAGAAACACAATAAACAATAGAACTCAAGCTGAAGATAGCTTAGAGTGACAAATGAATGAATAAATGATCAAAGGGTAAGTTGAACATGATACAATGGGCTTCATGCCTCCATATCTCACATGACAAGGGATAAGGTGAGTTAAAAGAGTCAAAAACATGGATAGTAGCTCCAAGAGCAAATAGGAGATTGTAGCATCACCCTCCTAGGGGGATAAAAGTTCAGGTTGTAGGTGTGAACTGCACTAAAGAAATCTTAAATAATTGGAAGGCAAGAACTATTCATTTTATCCCTAGTGGGGGCTGTAATCAATAAATGGTTAGAAGACAATACCTCTTCATTTGACTGCTAAAACTCCTTCCACCAAACATGGATTACACTAACAAAATCCTAAATAATTAGAAAAATAATAATCTTCATTCGATCTTTAGTGGTTGCCATTTTCATCAATGGAAGCTAAAAATACTTTACAAAGGGTGTGTTAGGTTTGCAAAAGGCTATCAAAGTGCCTAGTTTTGATGAGATATTTTTGGAAGCAGCAAACAGTGAAAGAGCTAAGGTTTCCCATCCACACAGCCAAAGAAGAATATTGTCAGCTTGTCTTTCATTTGTGAGCCGCACATGGCTCGCATTGTAGACCCCCATGTTGGTTATTCATCTTCTATGTACATCAATTATCGAAGTTTCCAGGAGGAGGAGCTCTCCACAAATAAAGCTCACTACCTTACTCAGCAACATAATCGCTAGATTTGCCTGCATTGACTACAAATTTTCTAGGACAAAAACATTATAAGGCACATTCATGGATTGTACTCGAGTACTATGCACAATTTTCCAAACTAGAGATTAAAGCCAAAAGCGACAAGTGCATCTTTCTTGAAATACAACAGAAGGAGAGGGCGGCTAGCCCCTTGTCCTTCTCTGAAGAAGATGACCCCTTCCATGGCTAGGCCTTTTGAGAGTCAAAGGAGGTTGAGGATGAGGCTGACTTGTCAGAAAAGTCCACATCTTGCTTCTTTTTCTTCTCCTTCTTCTTTCATGAAGCCAATAGCTCCTTGCAATCCTTACACAAATGTCCCTTCTTACCATAGTGATAGCACTAGGACTTCAACTTCTTCTTCCTATCACCCCTCTCTGAAGCTGTAAATGTCTCATCGTGGCTACCAGGGCATGACGGAAACCTCCCCTGTAATCTCAAGGACATCTCATAATCAAGCAACTTAGAGGACATTTATGTGAAACTGACTAACATTGATGATGTCTAAGTCCACAAAGCAGTGGCTACAACATCAAACTCTAGAGGAAGCTTACAAAGCACAACCCTCACAATATGAGCCTCTGGAAGTGCAAATTGCATGTGCTAAAACTAATCCTATACCTGTGTAACATGAAGCAAGCAAGGCTAAATAGTATCTTTAGGCTTGAACTTCAACTACTACAACTGTCCACAGAGGGTCATGGCATGCATAGTCAAGGGAACCTCATACAATATCTAAAGCTTCCTTATGGTTGATAGGGTCCCGATCATCTAAAAGAGGAGTGGGAGATTAAGGCTGCTGAACATCTCCTGAAACAACATACCATAATATGTACAACAGCTCATTGAGGATGAAATTGTGCAATGGGAGTATTGTTTGCAAGGAAAAACTATGCTAAATCACTTAGAAAGTACAACACTCATCAAAATAATGCCATCATGTACAAATAGAGCAAATAAAGAATAAGAAACCAACCATGTGTTTCACACCTGCATGAAACAAATGAATACTCGATTCCATTGTGTAAGAGAGCTTATTGAGGAATGAGTTGTGCACTTGGGAGTATTATTTCAAAAAGAATTTTAATCATTGGATAGCTCAACTTTTGCATCTCACTAGTTGAAAGTCAATCGTCATTGTGAAATGTTTGTATGTCTCCTCGAGAAACATGTCATAGTCGATAGCTTGGAAACAAAGTGACAAAGAGAAGCATGAAGCATGAGACTGAAGTGCAACAATGTTAGTTTCTAGCTATGAATGTCATCATTTGCAAGATTAGATTGCTGTCTTGTAATGCTTATTAAGAGTAGTAAATTGGGATACTAAAGGATTACCAAGTAAGAAAAGAAAGGACAACCACACAGCTGAGCAACAAGGAGGACAAGAAACAGAGCATGTGTAGCGAATGTTACCAACTACTATCATGTAGATATAAGCAACAAAACATGAGCCATTAATTCTGTGTAGAAAGCATTAAATTACAAAGATGCAAAAACTGCAGAAGTTAAATTGAGTAAAACACAAAAAAGAGAGAGAAGCTAGAAGTATTGCACATGTAGATAGTTATAAAGCTATGATAGTGCTATAAATAGATGTTAAATGTAGGATAGCATTTGCGAAAAGTGAACTTGCATTGAGTGTTTTCTACTTTCATGTACTCTTTCCCACTTGATAGTAGATATAGATGCGTAGCCAAGTTCACTCAGGCTATCTTTTAACCATCTAATCTATTTGATTAGACCACTTCCAATGTCTAAACTTACCCTACCAATGTCTAGGGCTTATCATGATGTCTTATCTAAGAGCCTTACATTCCAATATCACTCACAACATGTCCTTACCTTTTCCACTTGAAACAAGTATGAGTCCACACAGCATAGTGACAATATAGTGACATGGTATGGTTTTTGGACATGTGCTCTGTGCGTGTGTGTGTGCGTGTGTGTGTGTGTGCACATACATGGTATGTTTGTCTCCACAAAATACATGGTGGAAGTCCCTACCCTCGAGTGAGTCAACTCAATCTGCACTCATGTAGATAAGAGATGGACGTTGTAATTTAAAAGACTTAGAAACAAAAGAAAGACGGGATTTTGTTGATGGAAAGAAACCAAACCTCATTGCCTGTCTTAGCTGTCTTTTTAATCTCTGCAACAAGTTTCTTTTCCTGTAAAGAACAAATAGTTAAGGCATGTTGTGTGAAGCGTCCCATCAAAAGCACCCTATCGACAAAGACTGGGCTAAATATTGCTTCAAATACCTCTAGTTGCAAAGCTCCAATTTCTCGTTCAATGCCTAAGTAAGTTCAAATTATAGAAACAATAAGTCATCCCTCTCTCATTCCTCTCCCTCAGTCCCTCACAAAGAATTCCAGTCGATTAAGATGGATCCAAACACTTAAGGGGCACTAACTACGTGGCCTTGGATAACATTTCTGCCTTCCTTGTCATGGACATCCAACAAGTAATCAAGAGATTATGGGAGAACTTGCCTACCCTCGTCTACTTATTTGGTGAGTCAGTGAAAGCAGATACACGCAAGCAACACTTGCACTTGAAACGGCCTTGTAAGGCCACACTAGAGAACCCTAGGAAGATGATCCAATACAATGCAAACACAGGAGGTTAGACAAGATGGACACTAGATCTATCACGCACTTGCAGGCCTGTCCATGTCAAAGACATAAACACAAATCAGTGACAGCTATGCATAACTAGCACAATAGTGTACATAATTAAGCTGTCCCTGATGTGCATACATTGGGAATTCTTGGTGTTCTTGAAGCAAAACTTAAAGCCTTCAATTGGGCAAGAACGATCACAACCTAAAGGGAATTTGACACCAAATCCAAAAGGGATGGCTACATCAAATAGGATTTGTCAGAGAGAGAGAGAGAGAGAGAAAGAGAGAGCCTGTTTATTACAACTGCAGGACAGCTGATCCTGGCGAGATTAATGTTAGCATTCCACAGGCAATGGTCTAGCATTGATAGGCCAAGCAGAAGGAGACTTCCACATCAACCGAAAACAGACAGCTTCTTCAGAATCGGTGAATGTGGACTGTGGCACTAACTTATGAAAATTTCTTCCACAACAATGCAATTATAACAAATTTCCGAAAATATTCTCTCCCACCGAACTGTGATTATACATAACTTTCCAATGATGCGATGAGGAAGGAGAAAAGGGGGAGAAAAAACATGCTTGGGGAATAGAAAGGCAATGACCTCTTGTCGCGACTGCGGTTTCGCGCTTGCTTGTGCGCAGGGCATCTGTCGTCAACACAGAAAAAGAGAAAGAGAGAGAAGCAGCGACATCAGAAGGGCCTAAAGTCTCTTCTGCATGCTACAAATGCAGACTCTCTCTCTCTCGCTCTCTCTCTCTCTCTCTCTCAGAGCGTCTAAACCACGTACCCTTGGCGGTGGCCTTCTTCCTGAAGAGGTTCATGGCTGGGCTGAGGCACACAGCGCTGCCCGCCTTGAGGAAAACAGCAGCAACAAGGAGCAGCACTAGCAAGAGAACAATGAATTAATGGAGCTAAGAAAATATAAAATGCCTTCGTCTTTGTTTTCGTTTCAAACCTTTGAATTCGACCGTTGTATTTAGCTGCTCTGCTTCACACACTAGTGCATCCTAGTACCTGCTTGCTTAGCATACTTGTTCTTCAAGTCTCTAGCTAGAAAAGGTTCTAAATGCTTCGCGGCTAGGATGAGGGAGGTAAATAGATACATGTGAAAAGTAACTCTTCATAAGTGAGGGTTTAAGAAATGAGCATGTCCACGTCGCTCCTCAATGGAGTTGATTGCATGGAAGTTTGCCAAGGCCATTGTTGACAAGCTCTCCTCAGAAGGGGAGGTTGTTCTCATGGAGGAGAGTGTAGGACACAATGCCAAACTTATGAGTACAAATGCAAGTGGTTTTGTCTAATAGTTCTCACAATGGAAAGAGGTTTGATGCAAACCCATCTGAAGAAAACGAAACTTGTTTGCCACCAACCTAGTGAGGATAAGTCAACTCAAGCCAAATCGATTGGCTCACAAGAAGAATGTAAGCTCTGCTTAGAAGCCAACCTGTAGCTAATCTCAGCCTTTCTTTCGGACTCACTATGCAAGAATATGGAAAGTAGGCAACATGGCACATCTAAGAAGATTACACTAGATGCAGGGCAAATGTTCTACGGTTTAACAAGGCAACGATGAAATTCTTCAAAGGAAGATCACCAAAGGCAGTGGAAGTTGAGACTAGGTTCAATACAATTCTCAAAGTTAAGAGCTTGATGGACCAAAATACAATGCCAACTAAGGATTCTTTGAGGTTATCTTTTACCAAAGGGAGGCGGCAAAAAATGTACTAAATCAAGGGGTTTATTTTTGGGGTTTGGATTTGGTGTATATCATGTAGTGGTAACTTATGGAAACTGGAAGAGATTGCCTTAGGAAAGAGTGTCTTGTGTGGGTGGAAATCCTTGACCTCCCATCATACTTGTGGAACTAGTTGCCTGACATCACCAAGGGCATGGGTAAACCAATATATGTACCTCCCTTGGCTAGCCCTTTTAGAAATAGGATTTGTTGTTGGTGGGACACAAATGAATGTAAGCCTAAGTTCTTGGACATTACAATTCCCCATGTTGGGGATGTCAGACTCAAACTAGTTTAGACCAAGTCCACAAGAACATGCTATAATTGCAAAGATAATGGAGGTATTATTACAAGGATTATCCAAATGGGCCTCATGAGTCTCAGCAGCACCAAAAACTCCATGAGGCAAGTTGTCACAAGTAGATATTGTGAAGATTAGTGATCATATGCAAGGAAGGAACAAATTTTGGGAGAATCAAAACAAAGATGCTACATGCCAATACGTTAAGAATAACAAAGGTGAAGATAAGTAACTAGTAGTCATTCCGAAGAGCATGAAGGAAAAGCCACCTACAATACAAAAGTTTGGAGCAAAACAGTAATCTTGAAAGCAAAAAGAGGAAAGGCTAATGCCTTTGCACACCTCAAGTGCATTCTAATGGAACAACTTGAATAAGAATACTCGAGACTAAATGCCAAGTTGCACATGTAATTCACATGGAGGTGATCAAAATGGTTGTTGCTCAAGTTAATTCGAAGAAAGGCATGCAAGAAGAGGCCAAGAACAAGAAGTGTTTCAATGATGAAGGAGCAACTAAGAACAAGGAGAAGGGATTTGAAAGAGCAAATGATACTAATTATACTTCATCTCATGATGCAAGAGCAAAGTAGGTTAGCAACCATCAACATTAAAGGCCTCAATGGAGATTTCAAAAAGACTCTTTTTTGGGGCTGGTTGTATTCTCACAACATCGACATGATTTTGGTGCAAGAACATAAACTCCATGGTTGGAGTGGCTCTATTTTCACTTACAAACAATACACAAGCTATGTGGGAGGGGCAAGAGGATGTGAACCAAGATGTATTACCATTGTCAGGAATAGTAAAGAACCAAAATTGAGGTCTAGCTCAAGAGATGGAAGATTGTTGTAAGTGTCATTAATGTGGGATGATAGTGTAAGTCTTATCGGCAATCTATATAGATATAATGAACCAAGGCTCAAGAAGAATCAATGGACAAAGTTGGAGGAGCTATGCATCAATAAAGCACTCATGGGGGGAGACGCTAACATGATATTGGAAGATCAAGTCACCTCAACAACTACATCTAAAATCCATGGTGAGGAATTTCTAGATTGGGAAGAGAGCATTTTGCATCTAAGTGTGACTGACATTAAGGATTATCTACAATTGATATTGCATAGATGATGGGGCATGGCTTCCAATGCTTGTTTCCATGGAGATAGATTTCAAATGCACATTGCCCAATCATTTTCCCGTTCTACTGACACTCTCCTCGTTTGACTTCAATAAGGTTGAGGGGAAACATAAAATATCAGTGGATAGCCCCAAGCATCTCAAGCGTGTGGAGTTTAATTACTTGATGGAAGGAGCAATCAAGGCGTTCCAAGATGAGATCGTTGAAGGTAATAGTGACCCTTGGGAAAGTTTCATGATGTTGACTCAACAAGCACATGGCTTTGTAGAAGGGAAAGAAAAAGGGAAGAGTAAGCATGGGCAAAATAAGTAGTTAGTTAGATGGACTTTAGCCATAGCACAAGGAAGAATACTCAATGAAGAGGAAACACAAATCTAGAGGATATAAGAAGTCAGACATGCTACACATATCAAACAGGTAGAGAAGATGAGTATACTCTTCAATAGGAGGGTAATTATTGATCCTCATTATGTGTTGTTTAAGCTCATTAGGGATCTCAAAAGAAGGAGACTCAAGGAGAGTTTAATAGTCCTAAAGGATAATGACAGTTGGAGAACAAATCAAAGAGAAATATTTGAGGCATTCTAGCAATATTTTGGTGACCTTTATGACTAGGAAGGGAATTATGAGAATTTTGTAACAAATGCCCTTTTCGATCAAGTTCAAGAGGTGGTAACAAGAGGAGAAAATATATGCTTGATTCAACCTTTTTTTAAAGATGAAATTCTACATGCCTCAAAAGGAATGCATCCCAAAAAATCTCTTGGGTATGATGTGCATACATTGAAAATGTTCACACATTTCTAGCCAAAACTTAGAAGGCATGTGACAAAGTTGATCAAACAACAAATACTGATCTAAAGGGAAACTACCTAATTCTTGGAAAATAAGCATGATTGCACTAACTCTAAACTAAAGCTAATGCCTAGATCTAAGCCAATGGAGACCCATATCTCTCAAGTCTACAAGCTATTCACCAAGGCCATGGTTGCTTGGTTATCCCTGATATTGAAAAGGTGGTGAAAATATAATTATATTTGCAATAGGAAATCACCCCTTGTTCTTCTAGGAGAAGCGAACTCCATGGGAAATAATCATGGTTTAAATTCTCTTAAATAGGAGATTTTGTTGAGCTTGCATTTATTTTGAATTAAAATTTTAAATGGTTATGTGCTATTAACAATGTTTTGTATTTTTTATTTGATTTGGATTTATAAAATTACGAAAATAATGTTGTGTATAAATTTTCTATATGTCAAGGAGAGGGCTAAGAGGAGAGAAAGAAGAGGAAAAGAGAAAAGAGGAGAGAGAAATACTAGAAAGATAGAAAAGAAGAGAGAGAAGTCATGAAAGCTGAGTGCAAGTAAGTGAGATAAGAGACAGTAATTGTATTATGATAAAAGATGTCAAAAATTATATGTCTCACATCTTTTATACATATGTCAATGTGAAAAGGTATTAGTAATAATTCTCTTACTAAAACATGTCTTCCTAGCTTCTTACAAACCATCCTTGCCCAAAGGTTTTTGCCCACAAAAACAAATTTACAATGGCAAAGAAGGATGGATAAAACAAAGTACTACTTTGATTTTAGCTATAAAAAAGATAAGGAGTGAATCAAAGTAATGAAGAGTTATTTACTTAAATAAAGATATAAAGGAAAGCCTTAGCTAGAAATATAATCTGAATGTCTTCAAAAGAAATTGGAGCCATTGAATATTCAAGAAACAGACTCTGTCAAGAATAAACAACTTGCTATAGAAAAAGCAAGCCATGATGCACAAAACTACCATATCTTCTGACAGAAGTATCCAAATAGGGCATGGCACATATCAAAATGTAGCTATTGAAGAGCACTTTGACCTTATGTAGGTGGAATATTTATGAAAATTAGGCAGAGTATAATCTATTCTAAAATAGTCTACTATCTAGACCCTATTTATAGCACAACTGGCTTCCATGTTGACTATATCTCAACGACTAACGCATCCCATAGATTGGAAAACTCATCCAAAATAGAATCTAGCCTCCAAGAAGCTTCCTTAAGTGGTAAACCCTTCCACTTGATCAAATACTCAATGAAGCTTCTTTTTACGCAGACCTATGATCTCCTCAGGAATTAACTGAATAAGTTCTCTTTCATCCATAGGAGAGGTAGCTCATCAACCATTTCCACTTGGGTACCATAAAAGGGTTTGAGCTAACTAACATGAAATACGTTATGAATCTTAATGGAAGAGGGAAGTTTCAATCTATATGCCAAGTTTCCAATATGCTTCAGGGTTCTATAGGATCCATAAATAGGTTGGTTTTGTTGGATCCATCCTTTAAAGTAGAATATCCAGACTTGGATATTTTCAATAAAATTAACTCTCCCTCATGAAACCCCAAGGGTCGCCTCTTCTCATCAACATATACCTTCATTTGATCTTGAGTTTTTCTAAGATTCATCTTACATTGTTGAAGAAGGGTATGCATTCTTTCCAATTCTTCCTTTCCATGAGGATTAATATTCTCATTGAAAATAACTGTGGATAGGGGCACCTTGTAGCCATATATTTCCTCAAAGGGTGAAACTTCAATGCTGGGATGAGTGGAGTTATTATAGGCAAACTTAGCCAAATGCAAACATGAATCCCACGTGTGCTGCACATCATGATAAAATTGGCAAAAGTAAGTCTCCAACCACTTATTTACCCTTCTCGTTTGACAATCAATTTGTGGGGATGATAGGTTGTAGAAGGAGCCAATCTAGTACCCATGGAGGTAAATATCGTCTACCAAAAGTTACTCATGAGATTGGTATCCCTATCATGCACAATCATATGTGGTAATCCATGTAATCTAAATATCTCCTCCATGGACTGACTAGCCACTTGTGAAGCAATGAACGGGGTGTCTTAGCACCAATAAAATGGGTTGCCTTAGTGAGTTTGTCCACTACTACATTAATGCTATTCTAATGCTTTTTAATTTTAGGTAGGACAATAATGAAATCCATGGTGATATATATCCATTTTCCTTCAAGGATAGGCAATGGCTACAATAAACCACCTGGCTTATGGATGCTATCCTTGTTCTGCTAAAAACAAGGCATACACTTCATAACATAATCCTTAACATCTCTCCACAATCCTTTCCAATGGAAGCTTTTGCTAATCTTACCATAGGTCTTAAATACTCCAAAATGTCCAGCTAGAGGTGAAGAATCCAACTCCTCAATAATTTCAGTTTGAAAGAAGAAGTAGAGGGAATAACAATCTTGCCATTAAGCCAGATTAGGTCATTTTTAAATTGATAATGTGAGTTGTTCTCCATAAGACCTTGCTGTAAATTTTGAAGTACATGGCTGAGCTCATTATCCAAAATATAGGCTTCCTGTAACTCCTCAATCCATTAACCATGTAACTCAGTCACCATAGGCTGAAACCCGACATGCTCACATTCTAGAAAGAGAATTAGCTCTATCACATTGTCTTTTCCCCTTGTATAAGTGATGCCAAAATCATAATTTTGTAAGGTAGCTACCTATCTATACTGCTTAGGGGTGAGATTTGACTGAGTAAGAAAATACTTTAGGACCTTGTGATCACATTGAACTCTAAACTGGCTGCCATATAAATAATAGTGCCATTTCTTTATCGCATGTAGAATAGCCAACATCTATTGGTCATAGATACTTATAGCCATCTCTTTATTTATAAGCTTACGACTTTCAAAGGCAATAACTCCATGTTCATGTAGCAAAACAATCCCTATACCACGGCCATTGGCATCACACTGTATGGTAAACTCTCTAGAGAAATCCAGGTGTACCAAAATAGAAGCAGATGTAAATAGTTCCTTTAACTAGTTGAAACTACTATCCTGTAAGTGCATCCCAAAAGAAAGCTTCCTTCTTCAACCTATCAGTCAAAGGAGTTGCTATAGTCACATAATTCTTAATGAGTCTACGATAGAATGATGATAGACCAAGAAACCCTCTAAGTGAAGTAGTGGGGGTAGGTTTTGGCCAATCTCTGACTTACTCACCTTCTTAGGATCAACGAGTATCCCTTTTTCACTAACAATACAGTCCAAGTACTCCACCTTAGTCTGCATGAAAGAGCACTTCTTCTTCTTAGCAAAGAGTCTATGATGCCTCAACACATCAAAAACCTTTCTCATATGTGATAAATGGTCTTGTAGAGTATTATTGTAAATCAATATATCATTAAAGAGGACTAGGACAAACTAAAAGAGGAAAGGTTGCAAAATCTTATTCATCAAACTTTGGAAGGTAGTTGGACCATTAGTAAGCCCAAATGGCATCACTAGAAAATGGTATAATCCACAATCAATCCTGAATGCAGTTTTAACTTCATCACCCTCTCACATACAAATCTGATGATATCCGTACCTCAAATTAATCTTGGTAAAGAATCTAGTTCCCTTGAGCTCATTAAGCAAATCATCAACTCTAGGAATTGGATACCTGTTTTTCATTGTGATCTTGTTTAGATTCATGTAGTCAATACACATCTAGAAGCATCCATCTTTCTTCTTCACTAACAAGACTAGAGATGCATAAGGTGAAGAGCTTAGCTACTTCTTTATGCTTATATTTAGACAATCTTTAGGGTGGCTTATTGGTTGGCTTTGAATGAGGCTCCAAATCTATAGGGTGATCCACTACTCTCGTAGGAGGTAATGAAGTAGGTACTTCAAATAAGTCCATGTACTCCTCAAGTAGAGCTTTCAAAGCTCGATACTCAATCGAATTCTTGGACTAATCTTCTACCTCCTTATTTAGGTGTAAAACAAAAATTTATGAGCATCTCTTATACTTATTCTTGAATTGTTTAATAGTGATAAGCTAAAAATTAGATTTACTAGGAATTCCTTATAGATGGATAAACTACCCATCAATGATAAACTCCATGTACAATTGCAAGAAATCCATAGTTATTTTTCCTAAAGTCATCATCCAATCAAACCTAAGCACAATATCTATGGCTTCCATTTCCAAAGTAATTAGGCTTACTTATACCTCATAATTTTTAGCTAATTATATGGAAACTTGTGAGCACATTTGAGTGCTAATTTCCTCTTCACCATTAGCTACTTGTACTCTTATGGGTTTCTGTAAATCAGTGGAAAGACAATGTAACCTATCCACAATTGACTTATTCATAAAACTATGTGTATTGCCACTGTCTGTCAAGATAAACACATCCTTTTCATAAATAGTACCCTTCATACAAAGTGTATTAGGGCTCTTTGTACCCATCCCAGCATCCATAGAAATAGAATAAAGGGTAGTGGCAGCAAAAGGTAAATTTTTCCCACCAAGATCAAAAGGAATATGCCCACCAGGGTCGAATGGAAATCCATCTGCAGCCTCATAAGATTGATTAGGATCAAGATCCTCATCATGCTCTTCAAATTCAGCTTGTGCACTCACTATTGGTTCTTCAATAACCTCATCATCCACATCCTCAAGTACTATCATATTGTGATTCTTGGCCTTAGCATTCTTGTAAGCACACTTGAATGCACGATTAGCCATATATTTTTCACCACATTTGAAACATAGACCCTTCTCTTTTCTTTCCTTAACAAGATCCATAGATATGAACTTGCCATTGTTTGTTGTTGAATTATTTCGAGATCTATTGCCACCTTGCTTAGGCTCCACTTTATGATTGATTGTTGACTTTGAAGCACTTTGCTGTCTTGAAGCATTGAACGTAGGGTATGTAGGGACTTTGAGACTATTAAATGAAGTATGAGATCCTCCATAATTGTTACCAAAGTTTTCATGTTTAGCAACATCCGTTTGCTGTCCAAAAAAAGCTTGCATAGGAATGTCCTTTACATACTTTCAAGCATATCTCTTTGCTAACTCAATGGCTTGCAATAGCCTGGTGGGTTTTTGGGCCATAACATCAACTGACAAATCAGCAGGCTCCAGACCATAGATATACTTATGCAACTTTACATCATTACTCACACTCTCCATATACATGGTAAGATTCAAAAATTGATTTGGATACTCTCTATAACTGATAGTCTTTTTTGGTCCAATTGATACCATGTTCTAGCTAGCTTTTCTTTCTCAATGGGAGAGACAAATACTTGAGCCATCTTAGCTCTGAATTCCTCCTAACTATCTACCTACTAATGTTTCCTCTTTATGTACCTCCACCATGGATGAGCAAAGCCCTCAAGGTGAATTGTAGTAAAGTGAATCTTTTGGTCATATGAACTAGGGAAAATGTCAAAGTAGCACTCTAAATTTGAAGTCCACTCTTCCAAATCAGTTGTGGTGATGATGAATGGGCACCATGTTTGGTTAACACAATCTTATTATGGAGTTCCTTCTCAACAAAGCCTTGTTGTCCATAGTTACTTGGGGCTACACGTCCATGTAATTGCCATTGGGGTTTGAAAGATTAGAGGCACTCCTATGATAGTTGGTTTGAAACGTGCCTGGAGGAGTAGGTGGCTGGCTTTTAGTGGTTTGAGGAGGATTTGACCCACGAATGCTCAAAATAGGCTCATCATCCCTAAAAGAAGTCTCTCCAATCTCATAAGTGCTATGTAGTATCCCCTTCTTTCTAATGATACCTAGTTGAAGATTATTATTTGATGGCTGAAAGTACTATTTATCTATACTCTCTTTGTCTGCCATTTGTGCTGCCGCAAGCATAAAGATTTGAGTACTAAGTTTGTCCAAATAATCTTTAGTGGAAGAAACAAACTTTTCCAAGGAATCCTTCATAGATTGGGCCATCTGCTCCATGACTTCCTTGGTTTGCATATTGGATTGAATCAATTGTTCAATCACGTGATCCAATTCAGAAACTAAATTCATGTGTTTGATGGAATGCCTAGTCTCATAGTTACGAATAGTGGCATGAAGAGTACTATATGCACCATATTCTTAAGAATCTTCATCATCATGACGTGCCTTAGGTATTGCCTCACATTCTTCCTTAATTTATTACTAGATATCATCACTAGGCTTGTTCTTTTCCTTGTTTCTAGCCATTTATGCTAGCTGGTCTGCAGTCCTAATAGATCCCCTAATATAAAAATGGCTATAACTTTTCACTTCGATATTGGAATCAATAACTTTTTAATGAAAGACGACGAAGCTAACAAATAGCTCTTCAAGATAATCTATAACACTCAATTGCAAATAGAATATTCTAGAAATATTCTTTTACTACTGTACAAAATAGTCCCAGACCCTGTAAAAGCACTATTTTAGTACATCCACCTTCCCTAAGTCCAAGATAAGGTCTCTCAACCCTATGGTACCCTATATATGACCTACAATAGTTGAATACAATCTGTAATACCCTATATAGGTCTTGGAAAATCTCTGAATTACTCTATAACACGAGTAACCAAGTAAAAAGTCTCCCCAAAAGTGGTTCGAATTCATTGTTAGAGTGAAATACTCTGTGTGAGACATGTAACCAATCAAGAATAACCTATAACACTAGTAGATAATTGAAAACTAGCCCAAATCAAGGTCAAAATGCATTGTTACACTTAAATACACATGTCTCTTGCTATAAGGATTGTAATGGTTGAAAATTTTCCTATAGTAAACCTATGATAACCTATATAATCCATGTAGATCAATGGAGTCCCAATCAATGTTATCTAGTTGAATTCGCTAGATATTCAATGACTTCACTCGCGATACCTATGGTGAGGGATATAATGGCATGAAAAGCTCCCTACATGGACTCTGAATCACTAGAAGGTGGACAAAGTTCCCCTTTGGGTCAATTGGTTGCACCCCTTTATGATTTTTAATAGTGGGGAAGGGTCACCTCACTATTGTCTCACTATCTTCCCGATGACACCAAAAGAAGCACAAAAATAGTGCACAAAAATATCCATGCATATATCACACTTTCATCTTTTGTAAAGAGAATAATATTCATTTTGTTGCAAAATCACTAAAATACACCTTACACATGAGGGGGCCACATCTACATCCATCATAAATAAATGGTACACACAAAAGTGTACATGCATGCACTTCTAAAAAGTTGGAAAGAATTGAAATGTGATGGCTAAAGCCTTATGAATACAAATGTATTAAAAAAATCAAAGAAATAATAAAAATGTGAAGGGTTGTGTGTCTCTTGGGGAAAAGGTGGGGGTGGAGTGCACAGTTGATTATGTGCCTCTTTCTCTCATTTCTTCAAAGACTCACACATTCTCCTTTTTTATGGTGCCAATCTTTTTCTCTCCTCTCTCCTTTGTCTTTTGAGCAAAAATTCCTATTTTCCCTTTGCTCTTTCTTTTGTGCATAATGGTTGAGGCTATGGATGAAGATGACAAAAATTGTTCATTATTAAGAAAGAGATTTATGGTTTCCTTTTAGTTTTGAGATTAATGGTAGAGCCATACATAGTTTTTGTGTGATTTGTCCTCAGTTTTGTGGTTGTTTCTATTTGTTGGAGGGTTGCCTTCATTTTGGTGCATAGCAATCTCAAGACTTGTAATGGTGGTGCAAGAGATTTGTAAAGTTTTAGCAACAAGTGCTAGTGGTGGTTCTGATTCAATTTCCAACACCCGCTTCTTGTTGACCCTTCTCAATGGTCTACTTGTGAAGAGATAGAAGTCATCTCCATGCACTCAGAAGGATTTTAGAAGAAGACAAAGAAAACTGCATTGACGAACCCAAGAAGAAAAAGGAAGAAAAGAATAATGGTGACCATATCCTTTTGTAGAGGCATGAACGATGGTGGCACTGCCTCCTTATTTGTAGAAACTTGTTTTTCCTCATGCAAGAGACACCATAGACTAGTAGAGTAAAGAAATTGATGACAATGACAAACTAGAGTTAGTCGACAAGGATGAAGAAGACGATGCCGAGAGAGAAGAAGAATAATAAGAAGCTGATGAGCAAGACGAAGAAGAAGATGATGAGGAGGAGGAGGAGGAAGGAAAGTCTGTGGTTGAAGTAAGCCGCTCAAACGTGTGGTAATGCAAAGATTGTACTAGGGTTTTGAGCTTTCTTCTGAGGCATCCCATTGTGAGCAAGAATCATGAAAAATAAAGATAGATAGCAAAACTAAAGCAAAAACCCTAAGATATGCAGCCACACATGCAAGATTTACGCAAGGATAGCTCGTGTTCTTTTATAAGCGGGATCATGACATTATGTTGTTTTAAGGCAAGATGATCGAGAGAGAAAAACAGAGACAGAAAGACAAGAAGAAGAAGAAGAGGGAATGTCAGCCCCGAATTGTTACCTCAAACGAGCATGTTGATGTTGGGTCTTCCTTTAAACATATTCAAGGCTCCTACATCACATAGTATTCTAGACCAGCTCATTCTTTTCTAACAATCAAAGTGCAAGGTAGAAGATGCTGGTGGAAATACATCAATTGAAAAGAAGAAGAAGAAGAAGAAGAAGAAGAAGAAGAAGGCGGCTAAGGGGTTGAAGGAGAGCTACGAGATCTACATTTTTAAAGTGTTGAAGTAAGTGCACGTAGACACCAGCATATCCTCCAAGGCCATGGGCATCATGAACTCCTTCAATGGCATCTTGAAGAAGCTCTCCCATGAGCCCTCCTGCCTCGCTAGTTACAATAAGAAGTCCACTTCATCCTGCTCGGGGAGCTTGCCAAGCACGCTATTTTTGAGGGCACCATGGCCTTCACCAAGTTCACCAGTGCCTAAATCACACACATCATCGCGCACCCTTCTGTACTTCCTTATTCCAAGGCTGAGAAGAAGCTTGCCAAGGTAGGTGGCAATGTTGAAAGGAAGAAGAAGATGAAGGACCAGACAGGCTGCCATGGATCTTCTCCATCCCTCTTAGCAAAAACAATAGTGCTCTACTACTGTAAGATAGGCGTCACAAGGCTGCGTGTGTCAAAGTCAAGGAAAGCATCTGCCGTGGTTCAAGCTTTACATTTCCTTCACAAGGCCTAAGGATTTAGCTAAAGACAACAAGAAAGAAGAAGAAGCAGAAGCACAGGGAAGAAGCAGATTGCTTAAGCTTCTGCATCCGCCATTCTGATCGATGGCTCACATGCCTTCTTTTTTCTCTATTCCCTATCGTCTCGATCTCCCTGCATGATGATTGGCCGTGCATAATTTGTTAGAAGACATGATCATTATTTCAATCATTAGCTGTCTCCGCCGTAGCAGCATCAGAACAACATCACCCAAAGCCTCTTTACCATAGTCAACACCATTCTTTTTTCCAAGATGATCATCACCAATCCTAGCAGCAGGTTCTACTAAAGCAGGGTTTAATCTTGTTGCATGACAGGGAAGGTCTTATTGATAAGCAAGGGCACCATGATGGGGATGTTGTCCCAGCATCAACATCGTTATCTTTAGTTTGGCAGAAAAGACAGAATGAAGAGAAAATAGAAGAGGGATTCCTCTAGTTTGCGTCGTCCACTTGCCATATCTCATGCCCTCTCCTGCTAAGCATCCTCTCTGCCTCGCACCTCGCCCATCCCAAGTATTTGCCAAAAATATAGTGCGAATACTACACACTCCTTCCCAAGGGGATGTCAATGGTACTAATCATGTGAATAGAGGAGATAGATTGTGAGAGAGCATTGAGGAGAAGTCGGCCATGGTGGAGGCAATTGGAGAAGAAGAAAAAGCAAGATCCATGACCTCCATGTGGCCACTACTCGGATCTCCATCAACCACAAAATATGGTATTTAGGGTTTATTATCTCTTTGATTAATCAAATGATAATGTTTTTATTTAAAAAACTTTTAATATGCTTATCCCTTCCTAAGGTAAGTGAAAGAAAATAATGAGTGCCTTTAACCTTTACGAGAAATACAACCTCACGTTAAGATAAACTCAAGTCCTACCCAAGCGACCGATCCCTCTTTTCTCATTTCCCCCCTCCAAAAATAAAGATAAAAATTGCCACCTACTTTTTCCCTCTTTGCGTTTTGAAAAACCTCCTACTTTTTCCCTCTTTGCGTTTTGAAAAACCTTTTTTGCTACATCATCACAAGCAAGCAAATTATTACCTCACCTCAAAATAGTAAAGGCCTCTACCATTACCACCATCTACCCTTCCATCCCCATCCTTGTTAATTTTATACTTCCTAGTTCCGTCCTTTCCACAAGGTGGTAACTCATATTTTATTTCTCTCCTGTCACACATAAGCCCATAGGAGAGAGCCATTTCAAATGAAACACTTTTGCAAAGGCTCAAATACAACAATAAACCCCATTCGCTTAAGTATTTTTGAGCTAAATGGTAGAGTCATCTTTCTTTCCCTATTGGACCAAGGAGTTGTGCTCATGATCCATGTGAAAGATTGAACCCTATCCTTCAATGAGTATGCAAGTTTTTTAGTGTGGGAGTATGATGGAGGCAGAAGTTTCCTTACTTTGGTGGTCATGGATTTGGAGTCCCTATACCCTACATGGATAGGCCTTGTGATTGAAGTTGTTCTACTAACAATTTTGGAAGTGTTTTGTGTTAAACAATGGTTCTTCTTTGACAAGGTTTGTGAGGACACTTCATGTTTCAGTGTGGGAGGAAATGATGACACCAAAAGAAGCACAAAAATAGTGCACAAAAATATCCATGCATATATCACACTTTCATCTTTTGTAAAGGGAATAATATTTATTTTGTTGCAAAATCACTAAAATATACCTTACACATGAGGGGGGCACATCCACATCCATCATAAATAAATGGTACACTCAAAAGTGTACGTGCATGCACTTCTAAAAAGTTAGAAAGAATTGAAATGTGAAGGCTTAAGCCTTACGAATACAAATGTATCAAAAAATCAAAGAAATAATAAAAATATGAAGGGTTGTGTGTCTTTTGGGAAAAAAGGTGGGGTGGAGTGCATGGCTGATTATGTGTCTCTTTCTCTCATTTCTTCAAAGACTCACACATTCTCTTTTTGGATGGTGCTACCAATCTTTTTCTCTCCTCTCTCCTCTGTCTTTTGTGCAAAAAAATCATATTTCCCCTTTGCTCTTTCTTTTGTGCATAATTGTTGAAGCTATGGATGAAGATGACAAAATTTATTCATTACTCAGAGAGATATTTTTCTTTTTAGTTTTGAGATTAATGGTAAGCCATACACATAGATTTTGTGTACTTTGTCCTTGATTTTGTGGTTGTTTCTGTTCATGGGAGGGTTCCCTTCACTTCCCCAATATCCACCTTTTTCCTTGGTGGGAATATCAACATGACGATAGCATTCCAATTAAGCAAACATGGATGAAATGCATAACTAAAAATTTCTTTCAGCCTTCAATGATATTCAAGATTTCATCGATGAAAAATTGGAATCAAGAAAAAGGGAATGCTGAGGGTCTTACCAATGCAATTCAATGATTCACTAATTGCAAGAACTTACCCTTTACAATATTTATTTCTTGGCCAAAGAGAATCATACAATCAAATCAAGGTTATGCACCAAGACAATGTAAATCATATTCATGATGAAATAGGATTTAAATGAATGTTGAATTTCAACGAAAAGGCTCTGATCAATGAGAAGAAGCACTAATCTTTGATCTATTGATCAATTTCAGAGAACTAATTGATCAAGAATCTCCCATCAACAACAAGTGGACAAGCTTTAAACAAGTGGGTATCAAGAGATTTTAGAGATTAAGCAAGTAAACTACCTTGATCAAGCTTGAAGAAGATGATTGATTCACTTCGAATCAAGCTTTAGTTCAATGGTTGAAGAAAATTTTATAATCCATCATTAAGCTCCAATAATCCATAAAAACCAACCTTTACTTGCTTGAAGAAGATTAAATCCTGCTCCAAGCTTGTTTGAACACTTAAATGTCAAAGATTCAAGCTCTTTGAATAAAAGCCCCAAAATATAACTCAATTATGAGCTTCAATAAGCTCCAATAATCCTTAAAAACCAGCCTTACGTGCTTGAAGAATATTAAATCGTGGAAGAATCAATGCTCCAAGCTTGTTTGAACACTTGAATGTCAAAGATTCAACCTCTTTGAATAAAAGCCCCAAAATATAACTCAATTATGAGCTTCAAGAGGCTCAATGTGCTAAATCTTTGAAATGCCTTTAATCTTGAAGCCAATCTTACTCCCAAATGATAGTAGATAAGCCTTGGAGATTGGAAAGAGCCAAACATTGAAGAAATTGAAGCTTCCAAGCCTATGGCTATGGTTGTCCTCCTGTGTATTAGGATTTCAGAGAAGAAAGAGGAAGATCAGAGGCTTTAAGTGGCTATGTTGAGTATAATATCAATCACTAGTCCAAGGAGTAAGCGAGCTAGAGATGAGTGATCATTGGCTGCCATTGACTATGGAGAGAGAGCAAATAATTATTGCAAATTGTGGCACAAATTTCAAGCATGATCTAGAGTGCTTCCTTTGCTCAATGCTTCAACCTGGAATTCTCCTTGTTGCTCTTGATGTTTGGGATCCTTTACCCATGGTTATAGAATAAAATGGAGTGATTATACTGATGAGAGGAAAGAGCTATTTGTTGTCCACCATGAGAGCTTCAGCCAAAATTTTGAAAGAGAGAAGAAAGAGAAAGCTTGCCTTGAAAAGTAACTAGACTTTTAACCAAAACTAACTCTATTCTCCTTGTCTTTAACCATTTTGCCTCCAAAATGGTTTGTTATGGATGCACGACCTACCATTTTGTCCAAGATTCCTCCAACTTTGTGTTCAAGTACTTCAATTAGCTCTGTAGTTATCCTTGGTCACTATACTTGTCCATTTTCCAAGTTGACACCTTGTCCTTGAATAACTAGAAGATAACTAACGTGTGGAAGAAATCCAAGAAAAGGTTGAACCAAATGGATCAAAGACTAATGATGGAGGTGAGAGAAATAAGAGCAAAAGAGAGAGAAAAGAGGAGAGAGAATGAATGACAAGGAGAGATAAATACTAGAAATATAGGAAAGAAGAGAGAGAGAGGCCATGAAAGCTGAGTACAACTAGGTGAGATGAGGGACAATAATTGTATTATGATAAAATATGTTACAAATGACATGGCTCACACCTTTTATACCTATGTCAGTGTGACAAGGTATTATTAATAACTCTCTCACTAAACATGTCTTCCTAACTTCTTACATTATATGGAATTTATGTTTTCATATTAATTTTTTCAAATTACTTTTTCTTTTGATGTTACATGTTGTTGCATAAGTTTGACATATGTTTTTTATATTGAGCAATAGTTGATATAAGTATTCACATTGACCATTATTAATACATTTTACTTTTTAAGATTTTGGTTTAAACTTAAAATAATATAAAAAATCTAAATATAAATTTTTATTTTAATATTAACATATGTGTGAGTTGATTTTGAATATGTACTACAAGGAAATAGGTCGTTTAATAAGAAAATGGACACAATTTATGAACTAAAAAAAACCTTATGGATACATCTATAGGCATGCTTATTCACGCATCAAATGATTTGCATCTAGAACTATGCGTATTTTGTTTGCAGTAAGCACAAAAATAGGTGTGCTTTAAAATACGATCCAATTTGCAATTTTCAAACGATTTCAAGCGCGTATATAAACATAGTGATAGATGCAATGCTTCAAAAAAAACCAAGAAGCTACTAATTTGTAGAATTGTGGAAGAAGCCATAAGACTACAACTAGTTGCTCCCTATTTCTTTTTGTCCCTTCCAATGAGCATTGTTTATACAATTTGAACCCAATACAAAAAATTGCAAGTACTAATATAGCCTAAAAAATAAGATGTTCAATATACAAATGTAACAAAATAACGAGAATGGTCAAATATTATTCTTCATTGCATTATAAAATATACATGGGTATACATAAAGCTTTGGAAGCCAAAATTTGGCTTGCATATAAGATAGGAGAACTCAAAGCTACCAAATAGTGTCCTTTGTCGTATTATAACCTTTGGTATACATAGAAGCCAAATTTTGGCTTGCCTTACAAAGTATAACTATTACAACCTAAGATGGCTTGTCTCATCCGTTACCCTTATCAAAATGATTAGATTCATGTGTTCTCACATCCTCCTCTCCCTATTCATTGCCTCTTGCCTACATAAATGAGACATCATACATATCAATAATAAGAAAAAGTTTACAACACTTAGCATTATAAATACATAAACTCAATGAATCAGAGCTTAAATGCTTGCATATTCTTCCCATGATGCTCATCTTGCTAATCTAAAGTGTGATGATCCATGTTATTCCATCTAGATTCATCACTCCCCAATTTGTTGCTATTGACAAACCCCTTCTCTCACATGCTTCTTTGTGTCATCTTATAGCCTTGGATTAGGCTCTCATAGGGTAATCTGTAGACCTTAGGAAGCTATGCATCTATGGCTCTAGCTAGACTTTGTATGGTATAATGGATTGTCATATGGAAATCCACATTGCTCCAAATCATGCCTTGAAATCATGCACCTTAACATGAGTATCGTTGTTGGTCCCAACATTTTGATCATGGTTACCATTAAGGCATGAGTTAGGCAATTGAGTATGTAGGTTTTAGTATGGCATTCCACCAAGTTCTTCCCATGATGCTCATCTTGCTAATCTAAAGTGTGATGATCCATGTTATTCCATCTAGATTCATCACTCCCAATATGTTGCTATTGACAAACCCCTTCTCTCACATGCTTATTTGTGTCATCTTATAGCCTTGGATTAGGCTCTCATAGGGTAATGTGTAGACCTTAGGAAGCTATGCATCTATGGCTCTAGCTAGACTTCGTATGGTATAATGGATTGTCATATGGAAATCCACATTGCTCCAAATCATTCCTTGAAATCATGCACCTTAACATGAGTATAGTTCTTGGTCCCAACATTTTGATCATGGTTACCATCAAGGCATGAGTTAAGAAATTGAGTATGTAGGTTTTAGTATGGCATTCCACCAAGTCATATGAAGTATTGTCATAACCATAGATGCACAATTTCCTAGCGCATGTGAGAGGATCAAATTTACTAGTAAGGTCTAAATGATTATAGTAGGCCACTAACAAATCTAAAGTATGATTGATAGTTGAGATCAATCTTATTTTGTTACTGATGTAAATTTTGTTTATGGTAGGGCTAGTGTGTTTATGGTTGTATTCAATTGCCACATTTACGCATGTTGAAGAAATTCATGTGTATGATACAGCTACATGCATGTTTAATGCTATGGGATGTGTACTATATTTAATGTGCCTCTAACTATTACCTATGGTTACATTTTCAAAAAGAAAACAAGAACCCTAAACAACAACAAATATGAATAAAAATCAAAAGCTTAAATCACAAGCTCTAAAAAAAGGATACAAAAGTACATAAACCATGGATCATCAAAACAAAGGAAGAAAAGTATATATTGGATCTTTTTAAAAGAGAGTTTTCTTGGCACCACAAAACCTCCTACACCTTGGATCTAAGCTCTTGCATGTTGCAACCTCTATGTGTGTGCGCGTGTGCCTGCGTGTGTGCGCATGCGCACACACTTGTTCTACTATGTAATTGCTCTTCCCTTGCTTTTTTCCTTTTGCAAATGCCTAAATTTGATGTCTATAATGGCATTCAAAAATGCATTTTCACAAAATATTTTTAAACATTTACGGGTGTGTTTAATTAAGCAAGTGTGGGGTATTTTTCTAATGGCCACAAGTTTAAATGTACTCCAAGATGTGCAAATAAATGCGCTTACTAAATGTGCATCTATTGACTATGTCTAACCTACCATTTTATCATAGTTTAAATTTTTGTTATAAGCATAGGAGATAAAAGTTATGTAATGATTGATGACTTAGTTTTGAGTTGAATACATTTAGTGAAACTTAATTAGTTACACTATAATATTTGTCAAAATTTTGACATATACTCATATTTGTTTCAATATAATTTGATAATAGTGTGTGAAAAATAAAATTTTAAATGTTTGAAAAAATAAGTTTTCAAATGTTATACAATTTAATATGATAGTTAAAATTCAACATTAAATCATTAGAAAAATGGATGGAAATTTTTCCTTTTAATGGTATATGTTGTTACACAAGTTTGATATGCAAGTTTGCTATTTAATAATAGTTTTTGAATTTTTCAAATTATACATCCTCTATACTTATTAGATTTTATTTAATAACAAAGAATAATAATACATGCTTTAAATTTATTTTTTAATACAAGAGTAGATTTATTATGTTTTATATTAAATTAATTTGTATAAAAATCACATGTTACAAAATATATTATTAGATTAAAAAGTATAGATATGTAGTTATGTATTGGCTTATTACCTCGGGTGAGTTACTATGTATAAATCCCAGGCATCACATGCATTCAAGGCATGTTTTATATATCCCTATGTAACCTATTTTGTAAAATTTTATTGGCCCTTATGTGACTTTTTTGCAATATTTATAAATCCCTTACTATGAGTTTATTTTTTTTAGTAAAGAATTTAATAGATCCCTATGTAATAGTATAAATACAATATACTACAATATAGAATTGACCACAAAGCAACTCCTAATGGTTCATAAAATCTCTTAGTAGTTCATGAAAATATCATTGTAATATAGGACATACAAAGATAGATATCAAATTTTTATCAATAAAAGTAAGACTTTAAAATAATTTCTAGATAGAGACATTAGGTATATAACTAGAGCATGCAATTCTCAACCTAGAACTAGCTAGCAAAAGGCATTCACATTAGTATCTTTACTGCTAGCATTGCCTAAAGCTATGATACACAATTACTAGGAAGCTAGACTAGCCCGAAGTTAGTCTTAGAGGTCTTTAATAAATAAAATAAATAACTAAATACTTTGACCATCCTATTACTATCTTTGGGCTTGCTTACATTGCAATATTGATCTTGATGTTGCACTATTATGGTGGTAGTAGGGCTCTAGCAAGGTATATCATTATATCGTTGTATCTAGTTCATCTCAAAATATCCTCTCCATGACTCCTCTTTTCTAGATCAAAGGCATATATGTCGCACACACACACACACACACACACACACACACACACTCTCTCTCTCTCTCTCTCTCTCTCTCTCTCTCTCTCTCTCTCTCTCTCTCTTGGAGATGACAAGAGATAAATGCTACTCAATCCATAATTCAAGCAACACAATGGAGCCACACTTCATTTGTAATTCAAGAAGGTAGGTACATTAAAAGCAAAAACATGTCGTATTTCTATAGCCCAAAAATATATTCTAGAATAATCCGCATAATTAATTTTTGCATTTGCTGAAAACTTATTTTGTGTTCCTTTATAAAGTAGATGTAGCTATACAAAAAATGTGAATATACAAAATACACATGATGATTCAATGAAAAATGTGGTTTTTTGATTTTTGCATTTATACAAAATTTATTTTGTATTCCTTTATAAAGTAGATATAGCTATACAAAAAATGTGATATATAATTTTTTTCTCCAATCCATAAGTGTGTTCTAGTTAACACCTTGGCATTTTCAAAGCTAGAGTCCATGTTGATTCCGACATGCTTAGATGCATCATCATGATCCACTAGTCGCATTCCTGACACAAACATACAAATATAAAACATTAACATGAAGGAAAATGCCAAAAAATCACTCTATCAGACTTTTTTTCTTCACTCAATTTACATAGGAGATGATACTAAAAAAGAGGAAAAATAATGTTTGTTTACCTATCCTCAATGGTCATATACAAATTCATTGAAGATCTTCCAATCATTTTCATCAAGCTCATATTTGTTATTATTATAATCATATGTGAGGTTTGCAAGAGCAATGACACTTTCAATATCTATCATATCAAGGTCTGTCAAATCATATGTAAAGGTCCGTGTTCCCTTTGATTTTTGATACCATCCAAGTTGAACCTCCACTCCTAAGGGCCTATCTAGGAGGCTAAACTCTCTCTTGTATTCCACATAGGCGCCACCAACTTTTCTTCTCATCTTTTGAACTCGTCCTAAGTACCACACACTTTGGCTTTTATTTTTTTGAATACTTTTTGAAGATCTTATCAATAGCCTTGTGATCTTTCCATTGGTATGCTCTTCTTGGAAGAACACATCACAATCTGAACTAATGCCAAATAGATTGTCATTTGTTTGAGTATGATGTTTCTCCTCCTTACTACAGTATACTCCTTGTTGCACCCTTGTAAGCCTATCTTTGGACAATGTGGGATTGCCATTGAGTTGACTTACCAATGTTGATTTACAAAGAAACTTGTTATTGTCAAGCTCAACTACTGGATTTACTTTGTCCTTTTCATCTAACAGAGAATCTACTACATGTCCTATCTCACTTGTGGATACATCCTCCTCTGAATCCACTCCATCATTTGTAGGAGCTGAAAATTCCTCATCTGTATCGGAATCCTAGAAATTTGAACTGGTGTAAGCATTAAAAAAACCTTCGGACCAAGGCTCCAACCACCATTGCTTATCCTCTTTACCTTTTGGTTTCATTTGTAAACACTCACAAATGTGGTGAGCACTTTGTAATCCCCTTTTCAAGGCATCAATTATCTTCTCATTAGTTGAAACACATTTGGAATCACCTAAATCTGCTTCTTCCACGGTCTCCTTGAGATTCAACTCTCTCCATACATGCTCGTGTTTCTTATGGGCACGTGCAAATTTCACACTACTCTCCTTGCACTCAAAATATGAAAGCCTATTCAAGATCCCTATGCTATGTAGCATGTCCATCAAATCATAAGTGCGCTCTTGGCCAACCATGCTCCCAACTTTGCTGAAGAAGATTTCAACTGCATCAGATCCAGTCAAATGTATTGGAAGTATCTTATTTGAATGAAAGTCTTTAAAATATTTTATGAGCAATACAACAAAGTGGCACGAGAGTTGTACATCTAAGAATGCCTCCTTACTAATAAATTTTTTTGACAATGTATATGTTGCATGTTTCATAATCCAAGATCTCTAAACTTGAAAAAAAATGCCACTTTTGTTGCTAAATGGACTCTCTCCACCAAGCTAAAGTGTGGAGACAAGAAAATATCAATGTAGTCTCCTACAATTTCAAGGTAAGCTTGTGTTCCCACCATGCTCCTCTCTTTTCTATGTTTTCCTTTATTTGCTAGCTCTCCCAAACACCATTGGACTTGCCTACTACACAAACTTTGTGCTGCAGCCCAATTTTGACGATGATCTTGCCTAATATCAGCTTCCTTGAGCATATGCTTATCAACTGAAAAGAAATCATAAACAATAGCAACATGATTCAAGGTAACCCAAACATCACCAAGAGCTAGTTGACGCTTTGGTTTGTCAAGAATATTGACAAGCTTTTTTCCATTATATATAAAATCTTGATCATGTAGACCAAAAACCTCTCCATTTGATAATTTGGCTGAGAGAGGCCATCCATCCCATTCAATCTTGTATCTGGTGCATGTTTGTGAAAATAATTAGCTAACATTAGTTTTCTTTGTCGACTATCTCCATCTGATGCATGTGCAATAATAGGACCTATTGTCGAGGCAAGCTTCTCGTCCCACAATGTTGAGATTTCACTCCATTGCCTTTGGACAAAACTTGCATCAAACCGATTGCATGTGCAATGAGCAGCCACAACTAAGCGCGGAAGTGCTTCATGAAGTGGATTTGCAACAAAGACTCTTGCATAACCACCAATGATACGAGTCTCAAAAGCATCAACAATTACATCATAGCCTGCTTTTCCTTCTCCAACTTTAATCATGGATGCAATCCTGCACTCATGGTTTAAAGACTTGTATCCATCAAACCCAATAAGCATATCATCTTTAGGGTTCCACCTACAATCAAAACAAAAAATGTCATAAAATTTAAAAGTTGATCGATAATATTTTTTATGATCCCAAAAAACAAATTTTGCAATATGTTTACCTTATTCACTTCTTTATGGTAGTCTCATCTTCCACCAAAATAAAGGGAATCTTTCCTGCAATGCCATGTTTTTCTTTCTCCTTCCAATATATTTCAGCAATGGCGTAAAAAATATATCCATGTATACCAGGTATGAAGTGGGTGGCTTGTCTATGGGCTCTCTTTGTCGTTGAGAGTGAAGGACCATTGAGGTTAGTAGTGAGGAAATCATGCAACCTTGGTCCACCCCACATATTTGCAACCTCAAACAAAGCTTTGGTATTTGCACTATATCGCTGGCCTCCCTTTGATCATAACATATTTGTAGCTATGTCTTGCAAGAAGTCCCAGAGAGCAGGTTTTCCACCAAACTTTCCCAATCTATGGGCTTCTATTATATTGTTACAAAACCTCTTTACATCTCTTCGATTAAGAGACTCCATGTTGGCTTCATGTAAGCTCCTTATTTTCACTGAAAGAGCTACAAGGCGAAGCTTATACTTGCATAGTTTAAAAGTGAGTTCTCTTATATGCTTTTTGGAAACAAGTGTTGTTTGTTTGAGCTCCTGTTTAGTAAGATAATCTAATCTTCTGCCAAATCTAGTTCCCCTATCCCCTCTCTTCTCTTGGGCTAACTTCTCCCTATATACTCTCATCCTAAAGTCAAAAAGCTTAGGTATACCTTTGCAATGAGCATAAGAGAAGTCTGTGAATGGTTGCCCACTATTTGAAATACGTGGACAATCAATGTGACGAAAACAACCATCTATTTGAAAGCATGTATTTCCATAATTCAGATTTGCCCTGGTAAAAGGCTTTGAAAACCAAAGTTTGCCACTACATTGATCATCTAATAAAGATTTCACATTGATGCTCTTCTTGCTGACCTCAATTATGTGACTCCATAAACTCCAAAATAACAAGTTTAAACTTACCAATGAATTTTCATAATCTTTATGGTGATTTAGAGATGAGGCCAATG
Organism: Lygodium microphyllum; assembly: GCF_053477565.2. Classification (NCBI taxonomy): domain Eukaryota; kingdom Viridiplantae; phylum Streptophyta; class Polypodiopsida; order Schizaeales; family Lygodiaceae; genus Lygodium; species Lygodium microphyllum. The sequence goes on from NC_141143.1 coordinate 162,089,046, forward strand.
GATCACCCTAAGTTAAATTTCTAGCCTTTGTAGAGACCATGAACTTGCTAAGAGATGTTTGTTTTGGATCATGCACTATACCCTTTCGAGGACGTCCACGCAATCCTGTGAGCAATGGCTTGGATTTTTCCTCCTCCTTCAAATATGCCTTTGTGTGTAATATTGATTTTGTATGCTCTATCAAAATTGTATATAGGTCAAACCTTGAAGGACACAAATGTAGCCACGTGTCATCGTACTTGCACCTTACACGATTAAAGCTTTTGTCTTTGAAGTCATGTAAGGTAGCTTCGATGACCTCAAAATCCCAATCTACATGATGAAAAGTAGACTTATATTATATAACGAGTTTGATATTAAAAAGTCTAATCTAATGCGCAGCCTATTTTTCAATAAAAAGAACTGCATGTATAAATTCAAACAAAGAAAAAAGATAATACCTTTATGTTTCTCCATGTAAGAATGTAACTTCTCTATTGACGTTTCCATTTCTTTCTTATCATCTAGTTCTTGATCAACTACAGTATGTTGTATATCCACTTTTGTAAGCCCTCGAAACATAAGATAATTTTTCTCATGACGTTTATTTTGCATGATGTGTGTCCTCATGAAGTTAGAAACACAAGTATATGTGACATGCTTCCCTTCCACTGAGCCTTTCCCATACAACGAGTTACATTCGTTACACCAAACACGAACTCGAGATTCTCCATTGATATCTTCGTTGTGTAATTCAAACCTATCATCCCTTGAGATTGTTGACTGTAATAACTTTAGCCTTATTCTATTGCATTCATGTTTCCAAGTCTCGAGAGTGCTTGGACTTAACAATTTGCCTTTTAGCTTTGAAGTGAGGTTGCTTAAAGCTTCATTTTGATCCTCTACAACTTGTTCTAAACATTGTCACTTATTTAGAGAACGTGGTTCATTCGTCACACTAGCACACCTCTTGATGCAAACTTGAAGATTATCACTAAGAGTCCACCACTCCTCTTGTCGCTTTTTAATAATATAATTGTCCTCAATGAAGTTAAAAGACCCATCTATGAGGTCATCACCTTCAATTTGTTCACGAATTTGAGCAAAGGTAGGTTCGGATCCATCTTTTCTTAGTCTCACAAGACCTAGATTTTCTTGAGTATCATCGAAAATTACTTGAATCTTGTAAAAAGCTCCCATGAAATCCAAAATGAAAAATCACTTATTCAATTGTAAAACCTGCATTCAACATTAAAAGATTGTTACTAAAGCATATCTTAATTGAATGAGAAAATATGGTATTTTTAAGTGTTATCTTTATAAATTATAAAGTGGAAAGCATTGTGGAAAGATCGTGGATCTAAAATCTAATTATCAAGATGTGATTAAGAATAGTAAACTTCATATATGAGTCAAATGGCTTGAACCAACCCATACAAATATTACTCGAGCATGTAAAGCATTTACATTCTACTTGATGGCATGGAGATGGAGTATGATGCTCATGAGATGGTATTATATAGTACAAATTACAGATTGTATTCCATAGAGTTTTACAAAAAATTATGATGTGTTTCGAGGCATCTTTGGATCCATGATTCATAGAGACTAGTAAAACTAGATTAGATGTTTTACAAAATATGGGAAGAGATTGCAAGATGTGGATTATTTAGTAAGGGTGAGCTAGGATAGGGCCAAGCTCTACGAGTGGTCTTTGTGTCTTTGTAGGATCAATGCCACACTTCGTCCTCAAAAAGTCATCAAGATCTGCAAATGATACTCGCATGGCCCTATCATCTGCCAACATGCGGTTCCTTGCCTTTTAGCACAATATGCTAAATTTGAAGGAAAATAGCTAATACTGTCTATGGTAGCTTCAACACACTTTCCGAAGGAACCTTGGCCAATAACTCTCCCTGGCTTGATAGCATCAAAGGGAATGCCAATTGTTGGTGCACATTGGTGATTCCTCAATGTGTGCAATATAGTTCCTGCCCTTGACAAATCACCTTGTTGCCTGGTGGTATTGAAACTAGGACTTGCACCTATGGTGGTCTTAAGATGCTTTGGCAAAGAAATTGCACCATACAAGTACTTGGCCCTCTTTGAGCGTGCCACCTCCTCTCTTCACTTTGTGTTCCATAAGGCTAGCTTCTCCTTTGATGCAGATGTTGGTGCTAATTCTCTAAGATCTTCTAGCATCTTGGGTGCATTTCCAAGCAGTGTGCAACAAATATGTAAAATTTTCTCCGAATCCCAAAGCACATTAGTGACTAACTCTAAGATCTTCTAGCATCTTGGGTGCATTTCCAAGCAGTGTGCAACAAATATGTAAAATTTTCTCCGAATCCCAAAGCACATTAGTGACTAAGTTTGAAAGCCCTTGTTGCTGCAACATTGTACGCATGGCTACACATGCCCGGTTGCAAAAGATGACAAAAGCAACATCATTACTATTAACAAAGGATATTTTATGTTCTGTGCAAAATGATATGGCCTCTATCAAGCAAATACGGAGAGATTTGGCAATGTTGAGGGCCATCGTAAATCATAAACTGTCCACAATAAAGAAAGGCAAGATAACAAAGACTTAAACCATGCAGTTGCACATGGAAATGACAAAAACCTAATAAAACTTATAATCACAATTAAAAAAAATACACGATTACAGTATATGAAAACATTGAAATACATGATTGTAGTATGATCTTAAAAAGAAAATACATGATTGCAATATATGAAAAACATTGGAAATGCAACATAGATTGCACTAGATCTTCAATTAAAAACATAATTGCCACCTATGATTGATTTAAATAAATTAGTGTGACATGTAATCTTTGATTGAAAACAAAAATGTGTAACATCAATCTCAAGTTATACTGGTATTCTATGTAAATCTTGATTAAACTATACAATTAAAAGAAATATATGATTACAGTAAATTAAAAACATTGAAATACACGATTGTAGTATATGAAAAACATTGAAAATGCAACATAGATTACATTAGATCTTCAATTAAAAACATAATTGCCACCTATGATTGATTCAAATAAATTTGTGTGACATGTAATCTTTGATTGAAAACAAAAATGTGTAACATCAATCTCAAGTTATACACGTATTCTATGTAAACCTTGATTAAACTATAGAATTGCATGATACCATTTAGACATTGAAAATGTTACACAAACTACATTAAGTCATAGTTCAACAATATAAAAAATGCTAAAACATTACCACTTTTTAAAACAACTACACATGTGAGGATATTTTCTGGTTGAGTATACGGCCTAAATGCCCATTTCATCAAAGAATACCAGATAACTTGCGTGTCAGGACATTGTGCAGCCGAATATACGACCAAATGCCCATCACTTATTCATCATATGTAAGCCAAGGCACTATTTAGCCGAATTCATGACCAAGTGCCCATCCATATCCAAGGGAGAAGGGAGGGTGTCACAATTAAAATGACACCTCTGTGTTGAGTTCACGACACAGTGCCAAGTCGATTGTGACATGCCCACCAAAAGACACTCACTTGCCAAATTCACGGCTAAGTGCCTATTTGGCAAGCACTTTTCGGCCCTACATACACTTATCACAAGACGACAAAGGTATCATGACATGTATATGTCGAGTTCACGACACATGCCAATCCACATGTCCCACAAGTAATAAGACAACTTGCATATACGGCAAAACTCAAATATACAAATAAAGCATGACAAGGAAGAAGCACCTCATGACACACATAACGTATGCCAATCAACAACCTCTTCCTTACCATGCATATATGCATGAAGGGTACACATATACATGCACTCATGAAAACTCCCATGCACACTTTGAACTATAGTAGTTTATACTTTTTGTAGATAACTTGCAATAACAAAGATAGAATCAACCATACAAAACACATAAGTAACATGCATATCAAAATACATAGATAACAAAGATGGGACTAATCATATTATAGAAATTTTCTTTTATCTACAAGCTTATTTAAGTCACTAGCTACTGATATAATTTGTGGATGGGTCTTTAAAGCTTTGCCATGCCCTAAAACACAATTCGTAGTTGCTTTCATTACTTCAAGAACCAGCACCAATTCTTAAAGAAAGGACAATGATTTTAACATCGCACAAATCTTGATTGCTTGAGGGGACACATATTTATGGAGAGTAAAACAACACCTGCCATGGGGAGAAAATGTGTGGTAACAATAAACCCTTTCAATCTAGAATCCTTTAGTTAACCCCATTTTGAATATGCCCTCTATTATATAATTGGCATTTCCTTTTCAAATTATTATGAGCCACACAAACATAGGTTCCTAAATAACATTGTTCTAAAGAGAAGATAATGAAATAGAAGAGAATGATAGAGTATGATCATGGATACAGTAACTTCTAGGAGGAGACATAGCTAGGCATATATGTTATTTTTTTCCATCGAGAACACAATTATCTCCGATTTCAATTTCAGCATGATTCAAGCTTGGGATGGTGGTTTTACATTGCTCTAGCAATAATTGGTGTTTGTCTTTTCTAGGTCTCCCCGTCTTAAAATCATATATTGAGCGAACCTTACAATTTTTGCATGTATTCAAAAACTTATAGAAAGACAAGCTAAACAAATGTAATACTTCAACTCATAAGTACACTCCTTTTTCTTAAAATGTTAGTACTTCAAAGCTAAAGCATTGAGAAAGCTTACCTATTGAATATAATAATCTTCTATTTGCAGTAACTTATTCTCAATGCACTATAAGCTTCTTTATTTGATGAGCGTTTATCTGATGAGTGTTTGGTCTGGTGAGCACTTGATGAGCATTAATCTGATGAGCATCTGATCTAGTCGCAGACATAGATGCTTCAACGGAGGAAGGGGCGCAATGGAGGATGCGCCTTGGTGAGAGAAAGATACATAAGCGACTTTGTTAGAGGGAGAGTGACTTGGTCAGAGGAAGCGCTTCCTCTCTGGTGCTTCTTACCCTCCTCTTCTTGCTCCTACTATTCGCGATTCATGAGAGAAAACTTCGCAACCTTCAGAGACCAGATAGACCCTTCATCCATGGCTACCCTCCTTCGGTGAGCATACGTCCACTCCTGTTGGATTCTCAACAAGTATGGAGTGGAGAAGTCAGCAGCAGAAGGGACAAATAACAAGCTGTTCTGAAGTCGAAGGAGGTGGCAAAGCAGGGTGACAAAGGATGATGACCAATATGGCTTCTGCCAGGAGGGATGGGGTGATAAAGATGAGAAGACGACGTGTTGAAGTAGTGCTCCAAGTCCACAACAAAGCTGAAGAAGAAAAAGAAGGCGAGGAGCGATTGTGGCTCTTGTTGTTGCTTGTTGTGCTTGTTGCTCCTACACTACCTTCTATGGCTCCAACCGCCTCTGCTGCGGCTCCTTCCGCACTGTCTCCCTCAGGCTATGCAATGGAGGAGGCGCCTTTGTGAGAGAGAGAGACATAAATGATCAGAGGAAGTGCCTCAGGAGAGAAAGAAAATTGTAATCTGTCACTGTGCCTCATGTGCTCGTAAAGGAAGAGGGAGGTTGGTGAACATGTTTGCATCGTGGAATGGTAGCCTGCACGAGACTGCTACACAAGATTGTTGCAGGAGAGAGTTGAGGTACTGCGGTACTGCCACTAAAATTTGCAATCATTGAGGATTAACACTCACTCCTTCCCAAGAAAACTCTTCTTTACTTGAGGCACCCATTCTAGATCAGCCTCCAAATTATTAAAGTGTTGAGTGGTGGACTTTCCCAATGGTTGTGACCCTGGGCCCACCTTCACATCCTCCTCCTGGCGACATTCTCCCAGTCTCCAGACTCCCAATGATTGCAAATAACAATGACAGTGAAAGGTAAAAGTGCGAGTGCCAGGATTATATAACCAAAACCTTTTACACCAAAGAAATCCCTGTAACCAACAAACGTACACTTTCGACTGTCGAGAATGAGACCGTGCCTCATGTGCTCGTAAAGGAAGAGGGAGGTTGGTGAACATGTTTGCGTCGTGGAATGGTAGCCTACACGAGACTGTTGCACAAGACTGTTGCAGGAGAGAGCTGAGGTATTGCGGTACTGCCACTAAAATTTGCAATCATTGAGGATTAACCCTCACTCCTTCCTAAGAAAACTCTTCTTTACTTGAGGCACCCATTCTAGATCAGCCTCCAAATTATTAAAGTGTTGAGTGGTGGACTTTCCCAATGGCTGTGAGCCTGGCCCCACCTTCACATCCTCCTCCTGGTGACATTCTCCCAGTCTCCAGACTCCCAGTGACTGCAAATAACAATGACAACGAAAGGTAAAAATGCGAGTGCCCGGATTATATAACCAAAAACCTTTTACACCAAAGAAATCCCCGTAACCAACAAACGTACACTTTCGGCTTGTAAAAAGATTTTATTTCACTTGTCAGAGAGAATTAGTGAGTAGCTTGGGGTGTCATAAATCCTCAAGTCAAAGAGATTAGGTTTAAAACCAAGAATTGTGCTTGCTACTACTGAAAAAACAATTAAGGCAATAAAAAATACACACTAAAAAGTATACAATATCTCATAGAGAACTCATACCAAGATGCATTGCCACACTTTATCTGGCACACTTCCTTCCTCAACTTCATCATCATCCTCTCATCATATTCAACATGTATCAAAGCTATAGAAGGAATCAAGTTATCCTCAACATTTGTTAGCACTTCCTTGGGTTCTGGAAGACTGCACAACACAGTATCACTACATCACATTTAATGTTTCACATGCAATTTCATAGGTGACAAGAAAGAACCCCATTGAGGAGCCTTTGAGGGTTTGAGGAGGGATTACAGAAATCTATAGATGTATAGCTTGAGTATAGCTTCCAATACTCTCACTTCTGTTTGCTGCTTCGTAGACACTTTAGTACTTTCACATTCAACAACAACTTGTGGGGAGAGTCATAAATAATTTGAAATATCCATAAATGTAGATTTAGAAGTTGCAGAAGCATTACAGAATAAAAAAGTGAATGCTTTTAACAAAATCTAAGCTTACTTCATTAGATGACCTTGTCAATACAGTGCCAAGGTATGTGTCTCTCGTATGTGTGTTGCTTGTGTGTTTTTGTTATTGCATAGGCAAGTGAGAGGCAAGTACATTAACTTTGAGAGGCAAGTACATTAACTTTGGCATGTTTAACAATAATCCCTTCAAATCCTGGAGGTGAGTCATCTACACTGACATGGCCTTTTGCATGTAAAGATTTCCTATAAAAGATCCTATTGGAATTTTGTGCCAATCTACCAAGGAACATCTTTTGCTGTGAATAACTAGACCTGAAATTAACAAAAAAAACTTTAGAATAGTTTAGAACTGGTAAAATTTTATCTAAACTTGAGGCACTTGCATCAACATAAGAAAGATTTTCACCTATTTTATGAAGCATAATCTGTTCAGGGTTGCTCCACGCAGAGGGAGGATATGCATGTTTGAAAGAGAGAGAGAGAGAGAGAGAGAGAGAGAGAGAGAGAGAATGGCTCAAGGGGATGACCATAGTGTGCAACTTGAATCTTCATTCTTTATAGAGGTCTGAAACTTTAGGTAGCTTGGTGCATGTTTAGTGGGAGAGTGATAGAGATGCCTTGAACACACGTAATGCCTAGGATTTATACATAGTGAGTACATAGTAGCTTACCCGAGTGGTGACTTCAGGCCTCCTTCAGGCTTCAAGTATGATAGGAGGGAGAGAGACTATGTGTATGTGTGTGCACATGCACACACTCCTGTTTGAGAGACAGATGAGCATGAAAATACATGTGTTTCAATATCACTTTAATTAGGGAGAAAGCTCGGAGAAAGTATGTTGTAATTATAAAATAATGGAAAAGGTATTAGGGCCAAGACACACACTCGACACATGTAGGTCAATTGACATGCGCAAGTTGCAAAAGTGGCCGTTGATGAGCCATTGACCTGCATGTGTCCAATAACTCTCTAAACTTTAACCCCACCTCAACCCCACAAAATAAGGAACCTCATCTAGTGGGTTTACTCTATTGACTCTCCAAACATGGAAGTTTGTTGTCTCTCTCTCCTTTGATTGTGGTTTCTCTCTCATCTGTGTAGCACATCAAGCTCTGGGTCCACTACTCGTCCACTATCAACTCTACCTACATGTGGTTGTTTTGCATTCTTAGCTCAAGTCATGTATTTAGGGGTGGTGCAACTCTTAGGAGCCATCTCATACACCTGTCAAATCAACTTGTGGAGATGTTGGAGTGTTGAAGAGTGAGTGAAGAGCATGTGGTCTCATGTGGTCACCATTTGGTTACACAACTACAATACTCATGCCACTAAACATGTCCATACCCAAGGCTTTTGGATGTCTCACTTATGCAACCTCCACAAACATTCCAAGAGCTCCAATGGCCCCTACCTATAAATCTTAGCTCTTATCACATCTAACCAGTTCTATTGTCTACAAAGAGTCTACAAAACTGACAAGTCCATCACCACATGAGTGCTCATAAGTGGAAGGCATTATTTGAGACCCCCTTTTTTGTAAGAAAATCTTGGTTGGTTTTATGAATTAATAATACCCTTATGTAAAAAATACACACATGGAATATATATACTCCTTTTATGAATAAATTTATGTGTTTTAAATTTTTTCCTTTTGTGAATGTATATCTGTAAGCCTATCTTTTTTAAAATTCCCTTCTTTTGAACTCACGTGATGCACATTTTTATACATAGTAACTTACCCGAGCTTATTACTTAATGTTAAGCTAGTGTAATGTGCATATTGTACTTCTAGGAGTCTATTATTTAAAAAATTGTACAAATTATTTTGGTTAGATCCATTTAATTTTATTGGAACTATCTTGTTAAAATAAAATAAATAAATCAAATTTTTGGAAAATATTGATTTAAATATGTTGAAATAATTACTTCCATTATAATCATCCACAATATTTACATATTAACTTTATGTCAGCCTTGATCCAATCTAGATGTTATTATCCTTTATTGTTTCCATAGCAATGATGTAAAATATGCTATTCAATACAAATGGGACTTGTATAATAATAGCTTTCTTTATCTCATTTATAGTAGTCATATTGAGATAACCAAGCCTCCATACCTGACATACATGTTTTGAAGAAATGAGATGTTAGAATGTTCATTGTATATGTTGAAAATAATTATCGTCAAATTGATTGCAGTTACTAGGTTTTTATCTAGATTGTGTAAAGTTTTACCTGGAACATACTATTGTTAGTTTAGTTAGTTGTTGCATAGAACTGGACTAATAGTTTCTAATATAATATTATTAGTTGCAATTTACTATATAGTATATTTACATATTGATTTTTTGTCTTGCCAATTAGCATTTGAGATGGTAGATAAAAATGTATGAAGTTTTTCTTATTTTTCATCTAAATACATGAATTTATGATCGCAGAAAAAGTTGAAAGTATAAGTTATAAAAAAAAAAGAATAAAGTTTCAAGAGAATTTGTCAACATTTTCATCCATTTTCAAAATATGAAAAGTTTGAGGCATTAAAATTTCCTATGTATGTTATCAAGAAGAGGACTTAGACATGAGAGAGAAGAGTTCAAAAGAGAGAGAGAAAAGAGGAGAGAGACTAAGTGATCATGAGAGAGAAATACTAGAAAGACAAGAGAGAGGTGGGAGAAGCCATGAAAGAGAAGGTAAGATGAAGACACTCTAATATATATCAATGAATTGGTGAAATAGTACAAGTCTCAACACCTTATATACCTATGTCAATGTGACATGGTATTATTTAATAAGCCACACTAAAATAATGTCTCTTCCCAATATCTTACATTCCATCGCTACCCTAACGTTTTTGCCCACAAAAACAAAATTGGAAAGTTATTACAATGGCTAGAAGTATGGACATAACAAGGTAGTACTTTGTTTTATAGTCATACAAATGATAGGAAATGAATGAGAAAATCAAATCTTTGATTGAGATGGAGACATATGTAGAAGTCTCTATACTAGATAGCATTTGGATGTCTTTAAGAGAGAGCTTGAACCTTTAAATCTTCGAGAAAAGATACATGCAATGAGTAGATAGCTTGTTGTAATAATAAGCCGTGCTGGACAAAAACTACCATAACTCCTCAAAGAATAGTCCAAATGAGGCATGCCACAAATCAATACATAAAGCTTTCAAAGAGCACTTTGACCCTATATAAGTGGCACTTTCCTAAAAATAGGAAAAAATATAATCTATTCTAAAGCAAATAGCTGTCTAGGTCCTATTTGTGACCAATTTGACCCAACTAGAGCTATGCATTAGCCACTAAAGCATCCCAAAGATAGAAAAACTCATCCAGAATAGAA